>NC_082669.1:12235462-12542097 GCF_025265405.1 Mesoplodon densirostris | reverse complement strand
CATGGATGGGTTTAGCCCTTCTGGAAGTGTGAAATTATACAAGCACCCAAATCATCATTATCACTTTTATAGTTTTATTATGACTATTATTTATTACATGAGTGAATAAAATATAAAAAGGAAAGAAAAAACGTTCTTCATTAGCGTTAATGACTCATCCTAGCAATTTTGATATTGAGTTAACAGTTTAAGTTCTCTTCTGCCCTAGATTCTCTCCTGAGAGCATCAGTCATGTCAAATAAATGCATATCACTTTAGAATAGGATGCTTGGAAATAGATTTTATATATGCTGAGCTCTACTGTGCTTGGAAGGAAATATATATATATATATATATATATATATATATATATATATATATATATATATATATATATATATATATACATACACACACATATATGGACACACACACATATATATGTAGCATATATGAAGGTTAATAAGCCTAACACAAATAACATATATTCTAATGAATTTTATACACAGTAGATCCTGCAAGTATTTTTATAGTAAGTACTTATAACACTTTAGGTATAACTGAAAGATGACTTGTCATTAAAAGATCTGGATTTAAACTGTAGTTCTGCTGTTACTACGTCTATACTATGGGTGAATCCCTAAAATAAGAATAATAAATGTGAAGTCAAATAACTATTTCAAAGTTTTGGTTCTGACTACACCAAAGTAACTTGTTTCAGGTAAATCCTCCCACCAAAAAAATTATAAAAGCTAGACAAAACATATAAAACAACTATTTGAAAGCATTGGAGAGGAACCAAAGCAGGCAGGGTTTGAGGACCTTTGAGACAATGGAAGCATATAAGATGAGTTCTACATTCACCCAGGCTTTTCCTTGAAGCCATTTTCCAGTTCACTGCACAGTGGAGCAGAACCCAAGCAAAAAGTAGCAGTCTCACAAGGCTGAAAAACAATGGCAGGATTTTAAAGCTGCTAAATTGGATGGGACTTGAGAAGCAAAATCCTTGAATTGAGGAAACTACAATAGCAAGTAAAAAAAAATTTTCAGACTAATCTCCCTGAAGATGTCGGTTGATTCCTAATCCTTGCATGTGAAAGGTGAGACAAGAAAGAAAAAGATGAAAAAAAGAAAAAGAAAATAGAAAGAAAGAAAGAAGGAGGGAAGGAAGGGAGGGAGGGAGGGAGGGAGAGAGAGAGAGAAAAAGAAAGAAAGAAAGAAAGAAAGATAAAAGAAAAGCTAAAACTAAAGCCCAGCCATAAATGGTAACCAGAGGCAAAAAAACTGAGCAGAAATCTCATCATTCACATAGTACTGAGAAAACAGAAGTTGAAGGTCAAGACCTGGAATGTTGGAAGAATCTTCTCAAACACTTAAAGTCTTCTGTTGAGGCTCCAGGAAGGAGACACCCTAGGAGTCAAGCCACACTTTAAGAATAAGGCACATACTTTAGGAGTAAAGACTACAACCTAAAAGTAACAGCAAAACTGATATAGAATAGCCTTTTAATAACAGCACTCAACAGAATCAACACTGGGAGGAGTTGACCCACTGTCCACTGATACACCATCTGTTGTCAAAAAAAAATTAACCCTCTTTAAAGAAAAATAACATATTCCAGAATCATTATAATTTTTTATCCAAAATATTTAGCATTGAATCAAAAATAAAGAGGCATGTCAAATGCTCTTTATCCAGATTCATCAATTTTTTAATATTTTGTCCCATTTGCTTCATCACTTTAATACATCTAATATTTTTCTGAGGATACATACAACATGCATCGTTTACCACTTACTGCTTTAATACGATTTCTGTAGGAATGAAGAGCTCCTCTTACATAGCCGTAGTAAAATGATCAAATTCATGAAATTGAACATTGGTGTATTTTTATCTATATTTCAGATTCTATTTTCTTCAACTGTCCCAATATACCCTTTCTGGATATTTTTTACTGGTGTAAAATCATATCCATGATTGTGTGTACATTTACTTGAAATGTCTATTAAATTTAATTTTGAGAGGTTAAATCTAGAACATTTATTTAAACTTTTATTTGTTTTCCAGGACACTGACTTTTTTCTTTTTAATAATATAGGTCTGATATTTTATTTGAATTTTCTTCACATGGGTTTTGCTGGTGTTTCCTTGTGTCTAGATTTAGGTTATGCATTTAGGCGCTGGAAAACTATGTATGTTATGCTGTGTCCTTCTTAAAGTATCATCTATACACCCATGATGTTTGTTCCCTCTTAGTGATAATGGTAATTTTGATCACTTGGCTGATGTGTTGGCTGGTTTATTTACTATAAACAGATTATTTTCCCTTTTGTGATTAATATGTAGTTTTGAGGAAGATAATTTGAGGCTATGTGAATTCCTGTTCTTCATCAAATTTTTCACCTCTAAATTTAGCAATTATTTGTTTCTTGCCTGTGATAGTGCAAAATAGTAACTTCTTAAGCCTATTATTCTTCTATATTTATAAGTGATAATTCTACTATAAGGAAGAATTTTTCTATTCTCCTTAATTTATTTGTTTACTTATTTGTATTGATAGTTTGCATTCACGGGTTCTTATTTTATTTGACAGGTTATAATACATTAATGTCTTTATTTAATTAGAGGTTCAAGTTGTTCCAGATTTGGCCAGAGGGATCCCCCTTCAAGTTGATCCCTGTGTCACTGTGGCATGCTAACATCACTTTTTGATCACTTCTTAATTTTCTGGCACAGAAAAATTCCAGGTTCATCCTAATTTTCTCTGCCCAGCCTTGGAATTAGCTATTTCTCCAAGATTCCCTGTTGTCTTTTAGAGGAGAATGGTATTTAGAAAAAATGACCTAGTTTTCTGAATGCTAGGTTTGTTCATTGCCAATAGAATGTCATTATTTCCAGGCAGAGGTGGAGGTGGGAGATAGATACATACGTACATAGATACGTCCAAAGGGATTAATTTGCGTTTCCCAACCCATTGTTGTACTTTCCTTCCTCCACAGTAGAAATATAAATATATTTATTAATTTGCTCAATATTATAACATATACAAAATAGTCACACTTGTTAAACCCCAAAGAAATTAAAATCAGACCTATTTTTAAAAGTTCAAGATATGTTTGGAGTTCCTTTCTTTCTTTTTCTTCTTTAGCCTGAGGATATATAGTCAAAGAATTGCTTTATAAAGTTAATTGGATTCCTGTTTTTATTTTTGTTTCATTTTATTTTATTTTATTTTATTTAGTGGAGATTTTATTCCTTATATATATGGTTGATTAATTTGTGTCTATGTTTATTAAATTTGGCTGTTTTATTTTTCCATTCTTTTAAAAATTTTATTTAATTATGTAGAGCATTGATATGATTCCAAAATTTGAAACTGTAGAAAATGCAATGAAATGTTACTTCCTCTCACATTTTTCACTTTCTCTTTTACACTTGTAGATGATAACCAGTGTTCTTGTTCTCTTATATGTCCTTACTGTGTTTCTTATTGTAAAATTAGCAGATACTTGGATGTTTCCTTATTTTCCCTTCTGTTTTATATGGAAATATTATACCATATGTACTCTGGACTGTTTTGCTATTTGCTTTCTAAAAATGTTATGATATAGTCTGCAAACCACTCCATATCAACTTGTGAACTCTTGTATTCTTTTACATACCTGCACAGTGTCTGTGTATGTGTGTGTGATATTAACTCAATCAATTTCTTATTGTGTGGGTATTTACACAGTTTTTAACATTTTGTAATTACAAATAATGCTATGATGAATAATCATGCGCATGTATGTTTTTGTATTATAGAGACTGTAAGTTCATGGTAAATTCATAGATGTGAGATGGCTGTGTCAAAGGACAAATACATAGGTAGTTCTATTAATATCATCAAATTCCCTTCCAAGGGGCTTTTGCCATTTTGCATTTCACCCGCAATATATAAAATATCTCCACAGCTTCATCAATAGAATGTATTCTCAAATTTCTAAATTTTTGCCGGGTTGGTACATGAGAAATGGTATCAAAATGCAGTTTTGATTTATGTAACTCTTTTTTATATATGAAATTAAATATATTTTCATATTTAAGGCTATTCTTATATCTTTTATGCAACTTGTTTTTTAACTTTTGCTTATTTTTTGAAGAGTTTTTAGAAATTCCTATATTTAAAAACTTCTGTATATATTTGATATATTACTCTTTATATGGAATATATGTTGTAAATATTTTCTTCCAATTTGCCATCTAGTTTTTGACTTGGTTTACGTTTTTGTTATTTTCATTTGGTTTAGTTTGCCATGTAAAAGTCTTTTAAAATTATTTATATGTGGACCAATTTGTTAATCATTTTTTGTTGCATGAAATTTTGAATTCTAATTGCAAAACCTTCCTCTACATCCAGGTTATAGAAAATTTCATTCATGGTTTCTTCTGCTACTTGGATAGTTTCATGTTTTACATTTAGATCTCTGATCCTGTTAGAGTTAATTCTTGCATATACTGTAATGATTAGAAATAATCTTGTATTTTCCCAAATGGCAAACAAATTGTACCAGGAGCATTTAAATAGATTTTTACCTCAGGTATTCGGATATCAATATACTAAATGTCTTCATATATTGTACTTAGCTTTATTTCTGTATCTTCTATTATGTTCTAATGATCTCTGTATCTCTTCATGAATTACCACTACATTGTTTTGATTACAGAGATTTTTAGTGTATATTATGATTTATAGGTCTGGTCATCCTAGACCTTATCTGGCTTTAGAAAAAGAAAAAAACATTATCGTGTTTCCATTGTCAAAGTCCAACACTACAATGAGTGTTTTCCAACAATTATCCAAATATAATAACTAATTACTTTTGTCTAAGAAATATAGCTGTTTTATTTCTGCTTGTATTAATTGTTGAGAACATGGGCTGATTTTATTTGGATGTAGTTCTTACACTTACCAAATAATCATTAAATATGGAAATGAAATATTAATTTAAAAAAGGTAAAATACTTCATTTAAGACTGGAATTTGAAAACTATGAAAGATAAATGTGAGTTCAGGTACCCTAGTACCCCTGAAACAGTTTTCATAAAGTGCCAACTAATGAAGCATATTTAATTTCTATTTCTACTTTCTCATAACCAGGAAAAGGAAAGCTTATGCTAAGCCTATAATTTGATTTTTTTAAATTGCTGTTCACACTTGATGTTTTAATAATGCTTTTATTTCAAAGGAGATGTTCAAATTGCCATATTACTTTCTTAATTGATTTCATTGTAGTGGATGTTAATTTTTATTTTAACTCATTTCTTAGCAGTGAAAAATGATATGTTTGTATAATACCAGTTTTCCTTAAAGAATGGGAATATTTTAGGTGTAACATCTATGAAATAAAAAATAATTCATTAGTGACCTTGTAATGTAGTGAGAAAATATGAAAATAGCAACAAGAGACTTGGGGTCCTAATCTGAAGTTCTGACATACATAGTTTTAGGACCATGATGAAGGCACCAGGTCCTCAATCCACAGTTTTGTCATTTGTAAAATGTGGGAATTGTATTTAATTGGTGCTTTCTAATCATTATTTATTAAGTATTGGTCTTAAATAATTTTTATAGAATGTATTACATGTTGGAACAGTAACATTATTGAAAACCTTGTAAAAGAGGGAAATTTCTACATTTTCCATTTAACAAACCGGTCAATTTTATAAAGTCTGCCTCCCTTACTAATTCATAAAGGCAAGGCGATGTCCAATTTGTTAAAGTTTTGGATACTAGTATTGTGCCTTGCATGTACTTAGTCCTCAATAAATATGTGTTGACTGGTAAGAATGCACAGCAACTAGAACTCTTCATACTTTGCTGGTAGGCAATTTCTTACCCAGCTAAGAATGAATAACTCTGCAGGAAATGAATGTTCATAGCTGTTTTATTCATAACAGCTAAAATCTGGAAATAACCCAAGTGTCTTCCAACTAAGTGAATAGATAAACTGTGATATATTCATACAATAGAATACAAAATCAGCAATAAAAATAAATAAACTTTTGACACTTGCAATAGCTTGAATGGATCTCAAGGGCATTGTGCTGATCAAAGAAAAAAAATGAAAACAAACAAACAAAAACACAACAAAATTCTAACCACATACTATACGATTCCATTTGTTTAGCATTCTTAAAATGATAAAATTATAGGGATAGAGAACAAAAAAGTGGTAACAAGGACTTAGAGTTGGGGAAAGGTATGATTATTAAGGAGTAACACCGGGTAGTTTCTTTGTGGTGTTTGAACAGTTCCTGACTGTGGTGAAGTTTAATCCATATGTTTGATACAATTGTGTACAACCATACATCAAAAAAAGAAAAAAAAGATGTAAAAGCTGGTGAAATCAGAATAATGACTATATTTGAGTTAATAGTATTTTACCAATGTCCATTTCCTGTTTCTAACAATGTATTATGGTTATGTAAATATTACTTTTAAAAGTATATTACCCTTGTGGGACCTCTCTGCACTATTTTGACAACTTCTTGTGAAATTTAATCCATTTCAAAAGAAAAAGAAAAAAGTAGGTTGAGTGAGTTAATGAACAAACAGAGCAACGACCCTCACATTGTCTTGACTAGGATGTACTCATGCAAACTGGACTTTGGTGGGCAGTCTAGAATTAGTATTATGTTCCTGTGTTCCTTCAGCTCATTTGAAGTATAATTATTTTATTACTAATTATTTCAATTTTCTTTGCCTAGAAACTAATTCCAGTTCCAGACCAAACCAATTGGAGTCTTGTCCTTTTTTTCTTGCTTATTAATACCCAGCTAGTGACTACTTCTACTCCATTCTGATTCCTAGAAAAGCAATATACCTTCATGCCTGGATTGAAGGTTATGGTTAACTTACCATGAAGTTTAGTTACTCCTAAACTTCAATTTGAATCTGTTTTCTTTATAGTCATTGTACAAAACTCAGCTAGAATGTTCATTTATATACTTTACTCTGTTTTGAACATATGTCATCATGCTCATCTTGGAGTTGACTCTTTGGTATTTATCATTTCACACTGTTATTTTACTTTTCAGTAAGACTTCCTTTTTGAAACCTCAGTAACTCCAAAATTTAACAATATCATTTAGGTGCGCCTTAAACCCACCATTTCTATAATAAATTATAATTTGATACTGTTGGCTTTATTTTTATTTTTTAACATCTTTATTGGAGTATAATTGCTTTACAATGGTGTGCTAGTTTCTGCTTTATTACAAAGTGAATCAGCTATACATATACGTATATCCCCATATCTCTTCCCCCTTGCATCTCCCTCCCTCGCACCCTCCTTATCCCACCCCTCTAGGTGGTCACAAAGCACCGAGCTGATCTCCCTGTGCTATACAGCTGCTTCCCACTAGCTATTTTACATCTGGTAGTGTATAAATGTACATGCCACTCTCTCACTTTGTCCCAGCTTACCCTTCCCCCTCCCTGTGTCCTCAAGTCCATTCTCTAGTAGGTCTGTGTCTTTATTCCCATCCTGCCCCTAGGTTCTTCATGACCTTTTTTTTTTTTAGATTCCATATATATGTGTTAGCATATGATATTTGTTTTTCTCTTTCTGACTTACTTCACTCTGTATGACAGACTCTAGGTCCATCCACCTCACTACAAATAACTCAATTTCATTTCTTTTTATGGCTGAGTGATATTCCATTGTATATATGTGCCACATCTTCTTTATCCATTCATCTGTCGATGGACACTTAAGTTGCTTCCATGTCCTGGCTATTGTAAATAGAGCTGCAGTGAACATTGTGGTACATGACTCTTTTTGAACTATGGTTTTCTCAGGGTATATGCCCAGAAGTGGGATTGCTGGGTCATATGGCAGCTCTATTTTTAGTTTTTTAAGGAACCTCCATACTGTTCTCCATAGTGGCTGTATCAATCTACACTTCCACCAACAGTGCAAGAGGGTTCCCTTTTCTCCACACCCTCTCCAACATTTATTGTTTGTAGATTTTTTGATGATGGCCATTCTGAACTGGTGTAAGGTGATATCTCATTGTACTTTTGATTTGCATTCCTCTAATGGTTAACGATGTTGATCATTCTTTCATGTGTTTGTTGGCAATCTGTATATCTTCTTTGGAGAAATGTCTATTTAGGTCTTCTGCCCATTTTTGGATTGGGTTGTTTGTTTTTTGATATTGAGCTGCTTGTAAATTTTGGAGATTAATCCTTTGTCAGTTGCTTCATTTGCAAATATTTTCCCCCATTCTGAGGGTTCTGTTTTTGTCTTGTTTATGGTTTCCTTTGCTGTGCAAAATTTTTTAGTTTCATTAGGTCCCACTTGTTTATTTTTGTTTTTATTGCCATTTTTCTAGGAGGTGGGCCAAAAAAGGATCTTGCTGTGATTTATGTCATAGAGTGTTCTGCCTATATTTTCCTCTATGAGTTTTATAGTGTCTGGCCTTACATTTAGGTCTTTAATCCATTTTGAGTTTATTTTTGTGTATGGTGTTAGGGAGTGTTCTAATTTCATTCTTTTACATGTAGTTGTCCAGTTTTCCCAGCACCACTTATTGAAGAGGCTGTCCTTTCTCCATTGTATATTCTTGCTTCCTTTATTAAACATAAGGTGACCAGGGCTTCCCTGGTGGCTCAGTGGTTGAGAGTCCGCCTGCCGATGCAGGGAACATGGGTTCGTGCCCTTGTCCGGGAAGATCCCACATGCCACGGAGTGGCTGGGCCCATGAGCCATGGCCGCTGAGCCTGTGCATCCGGAGCCTGTGCTCCGCAACGGGAGAGGCCACAACAGTGAGAGGCCCGCGTACAGCAAAAAAAGTAACAATAATAATAAGGTGACCATATGTGTGTGGGTTTATCTCTTGACTTTCTATTCTGTTCCATTGATCTATATTTCTGTTTTTGTGCCAGTACCATACTGTCTTGATTACTGTAGGCTTGTGGTATAGTCTGAAGTCAGGGAGCCTGATTCCTCCAGCTCAGTTTCTCTTTCTCAAGATTGCTTTTGCTATTCGGGGTCTTTTGTGTTTCCATACAAATTGTGAACTTTTTTGTTCTAGTTCTGTGAAAAATGCCAGTGGTAGTTTGGTAGGGATTGCATTGATTCTGTAGATTGCTTTGGGTAATATAGTCATTTTCACAATGTTGATTCTTCCAGTCCAAACACATGGTATATCTCTCCATCTGTTTGATTCATCTTTAATTTCTTTCATCAGAGTCTTATAGTTTCCTGCATACAGGTCTTTTGTCTACTTAGGTAGGTTTATTCCTAGGTTTGTTTGTTTGTTTGTTTGTTTGTTTTTGCTGTAAGCGGGCCTCTCACTACTGTGGCCTCTCCCATTGTAGAGCACAGGCTCTGGATGCACAGGCTCAGCGGCCATGGCCCACGGGCCCAGCCGCTCTGCAGCATATGGGATCCTCCCGGACTGGGACATGAACCGGCGCCCCCTGCATTATTCATTTTAAGCAGAATTTTGCACTTTCATTTAGTTATGTTTATAATAAACATCTCTCTTTATATTGGTCTAGTACTTCACTTACTGTGTTAAATAGCCAGGGATTGGAAAGTCATTTTCAAAGATCTATCCTTGTGCTGCAGCATAGCAAGCCTTGCAGTGTAACTCAAGATTGGTCAAGAATAAAAATTATCCTTTAATCCCCTGAAGAAAGTTGAGTAACACTGATAGAACATCATGGGGAAACTTGCATTGCTAATGCCTCCTTTCCACTTTGAACTTTATAGAATAAAATGTTTTAACTTTCCTTAACTGTCATGTTTAAGCCTAATTGAAAAAATTACAGAACGGTCTAAAAATAATTCATTAACTATGCTCTAGGGTGCTAGCTAAACCCCCCATGAGTGTGAAGCATGCTTTACAATGTGATATTAAGTTAATCCTGGACTCTATCCTGCTCCAGGCAAGTCATCTTCCTACATGGCAAAGTAATATCAGAATAAGATGCCAGATCATATCTGCATTTCCCTGATTTCTTCTTCTCTAACATCAAATGCATAGGTTTAGTTAGAGCACATCCGGGATTCTTCTGCCTCATAAAAAAATTCTCCACCAGAGCATTCCTTAAAAATGATTATGCAGTGATACCTGGAGAAATTCAGTCATTATGAATTTAGAAATCAAATGCAATTTATCCCATATAGGATAGTCCTTCCAATTGTAAACAAAAGTTTTCCTTTGATAAAAGTCAACTCTAGTTTTTATCTTATTATCTTTATTTGTTCTTGTTGTTATTGAACTTCTGAAACAGCTCCCAATAAATGTGTGTTCTCTTACACATTAAAGTTTTTCAAATATTTGAATATAGTTACTATGTTCCTTCTAAATATTTTGTTATCTGGGTACTATGGACTGCATGTTTGTGTACTCTCAAAATTCAAATGTGAAACCCTAACCCTCAGTGGGGTGGTATTAGGAGGTGGGGCCTTTGGGAGGTAATTAGGGTTACACAAAGTTATGAGAATAGAGTCCCTATGGTGGGATTAGTGTCCTTATAAAAAAGAGAAAATGACTAGAGCTTGATCTTTTGGCCATGTGAGAATATAGTGAGAAGGTGACTGTCTACAAGCCAGGAAGAAGGTCTTCACCAGACACTGGGTCTACCCAGTGCTCTTGGACTTTCCTTGGACTTGCTTTTGGACTTTCTAGCCTCCAGAACTGTGAGAAATAATGTTTGGCGTGTAAGCCACGAAGTCTGATATTTTTGTGATAGCAGCCTGAACTAATACACTGGGCTAGGGGTTAAGAGTGGGGGCTCTGGAGATAGACAAGCTGGGTATGAATTCTGCCTTTAGAGCTTATTAGTTGTATGATCTTGGACAAGAGACTCTTACGTAATTCAATCTTCTCATATGTGAGATGGGATGTAGTATCTACACAAATGGGTTGTCATGGGATTAATTTTATTCACATACCTACACATATACATACACATATATATCTATGTAGTCTTATAAAGTATATGACACATACTGCATATTCAATAATTGTTAATTATTTTTATTAATAGGTTTATTAATCTAGAAACATTAACTTCTATTAATCTAGAACTGTCTATAAATTTATAAAATAATTCTATATGTTTTGTTAGCCATGTAATATTGACTCACGTTATATTTATTGTTATCTATACCAAGTTAAGGACCAAGCTAACTCTTGTTTAATTTGTGCAGTTAAATTTGAGATTCTGAATTCATGACTTTGTGTTTATTTCTTTTAAATTTAATTTTGTTTTTTAACCTAGTATTTCAACCTTTTGATGTCTTTTTCAATCTGATTCTGTATTTCAGCCGGGTCTATATTTCTTTGTCTGCTTTATATTTAATAAACAGACTATGTATATCTTCTCATTCTTCTCAGGTACCTACCTAGGGTAGGTACCCTCTTCTAGGGTAGATCAGCCAACTTGTCCTAACAGAGAAAGGTAGTAAATAGTTTTTGGTTCTGTGGGTCATACAGTGTCTATTGAAACTCCTTAAATTTGCTGTTGTAGAGCAAAAGCAGCCTTAGACTACAAGTGAATGTATGAGCATGTCTGTGTTACAATCAGATCTTATTTACAAAAACAGGTGGGGGGCCAGATTTGGTCCGGGGGTCATAGTTTACTAACACCAGTTCTTGAGTCCTCCTTGCACCACGTTGACCCTATGGAACGTTCTGCCAGAGGAAGGAGGCATATCACACTCCTGCATCTTCCACTTAAACTGCAAAGATCTAGCCACAACTGAGTTAGTTAAATTTTCACATACTGACTTTCCAAACTGAGGAAGTAACAAATAGAAATATTTATTTCTTGCCAATTAGGAAATGTAAGTGAGCCAGAAATAGCTTAAGAGAGTTGTTTTAAATTGATGTATGAAAAACCACATAGAAAATTTAAAAATCACAGTTATGAGGGTAAACTCAACTGCTAATTTGAATTTGTGTTTGGAACTGTCTGTTGGATCTAAAAACACTTGTATGTGTATGATGTGTGTTCCTAGAAAAGGAAGGAAGCAGCCATTCCTTTAGTGTATAAATATGTTTTTTTGGTGCTCATTTATTCCTTACTTTCTACACAGAAGCAAAAGCTTACTAGATCCTAAACACAGGTATTGAAAAGACTAGTATTTTTTAAGTTTCCTAATCCACAGATTGTAAACCACCAAAAGTCTATAAATCACTTCTTATTTTCCTTCTAGTATATTCCTATCTGTCACAGCAATGGTCTCTCAAAATACGTTTTAGAAAAATGTGTTGCTTATTGTTTTTTGACTTATAATAAGAAAAAATGAACAATATTTACTATCTTAGCCATCATTCCAACCTCTTTGTGAGTCCACAAAAACAAATGTTTTTGGTTTCAGGAAATTTTATTTTCAAGTTTCTATAAGATGCACTGCTAATTTTATTATTTTAAGTATAAAAAGTACTTCTGCTTTATATTTCAGATTTTATATTTATCTCTTTTATCCAAAATTTGTATTTAGGTTTAAAAGTGCCTCTGGTGACATATTAAGTAGAACACTAATGTACTTCTTATTTATAACTATATAACTAAATTATTTTACTCTGTTTTCTAATGATCCAGTTTAAATATCTTTATAAGTTTAAAAATATCCTGTGCCCCACCCCCCTCAACCAAAAGATATCCATGTCCTAATCCCTGGAACCTTTAAATGTTACTTTACAAGGCAAAAAAAAGGGAATTTACAGGTGTGATTAAATTAAGGAATCTGAGATGAGGCAATTATCCTGGATTATCAGGATAGGCCCTAAATGTGGTCCCTAAATATATCCTTATTCAAGAGGGGGACAGAAGATTTCACTATACAGATGCAAGAGGAAAAAACAGTCTCACCACAAAGGCAGGGATTGGATGCAGTGACCACAATCAGAGGATGATGACAACCACCAGAAGCTGGAGGAGATGAGAAATGAATTATCCCCTAGAGCTTCCAGAGGGACTTCAGACATGTCAACACCATCATTTTGGCTCAGTGATATTGATGTCAGACTTTCAGCCTCCAGAAGTGTGAGAGAATGTATTTTTGTTGTTTTAAGCCACCAGGTTCATGCTAATTTGATATAGCAGCCACAGGAAACTAATGCAAGAGTCACCGAGTCTTTGTGTAGGATTCAACACTTTGCAACTGCTTTTGGTGGCATTTTAAAAATCAGAAAACACATGTACTGTTTTTGAGATGTTTACAGTCTTGTGGGATATGCAGGGATATTATTGGGCAAAGTGATCTTTCATGGACCCTGAGCATCTCATATGTTCTTGCTGGGTATTCCAAGAATTCAAGATCCTGACCACTCTTTACAAGGTATGTATGCAGGAAGCTGTAAGCAGCCTTGAAAGATGAGATAATGTCTCCTTCCTGAACAGATGACAGGAAGGCTATAAAAGAGGTGGATTCTCCAAGATCAGTATTCCTTGGCTGCAATGCCAACCCACTATGTGCAGCAGCCACCTACCTAAGACCTTCTGCTTCACCCCTGTGGAACTTGCAGGTCAATATTAACTGACACAAGCATGATACTCATGCTGTCTTCTATGCTATTAGTAGGAAAATCCTTTGTCTCTGACCCAGGGGTCTCATGTCTTCTGATATCATCCATAAGTAATAGACTGAATTTGTAGCTTGCAATTAAGTATATTGGGGGTCACTCAGACCACTCCCACATTGGGAAACTTGCTAGAATGACTCACAGGACTCAGCATGTAGGAGTACTCATGGCCAAGATTTATTACAGGGTAAGAACACACCACAGGATCAGCAAAGGAAGAGACACAGAATCTGGAGATATCCATGCACATATTCCTTATTCTCTCTCTCCTATGAAATGGCATATTTGAGCGTGTTTCTTCATCCAGGAATAAAAATGCAGCAGCATGTGTGATGGTTCTGCCCAAGGAAGCCCAGTAGAAACTCAGCACCTAAGTTTTCCATTGTAGGCTGGTGATATAAGCACCCTCTTCCTATCATGTCCTTAAATTTCAGACTCTCAGAAGAAAAGCATGTATGCACCATAAATCATATTTGTTCAAACCATCTAGACACAGTGAGTTATTCTTATTAGTAAGAGGACTGGTCAGGTGCCAAATTCCCAGGTGTCAGCTAAATGCCAGTCTTGCAAGCAGGCTCTTTTAAAGATAGCTCCCTTTTGTCTGTTATAATTCATTTCTTCACAGAAGGTTAAATTAAATCTTAGACCCTGAGAGCTTTATCCGTGAAACAAATAAAAATGCATAATATATGCTACACTTCCAATAAAACACAAATTACTACTGCCAAAGGCACACAAATAAAAGAGATATCAGTATGATTGGGGGGTATTTTTTGTGGAATGTCTGGAATCTGAGTTGGATTTTGAAAGATTCAAAAGAGGTAGGAAAACAAAAGCTGTATTCCTTTTTATTTAATGCAATACCAAAAATCAGTTCTGAAGTAAAATCAGGTTGAGAATTAGCCAGTGAAAATATTTCCATTGAGAGAAAGGACTTGAGATGAAACCTAAATCAGAATGACTCAGAGTATAGCAGCATTTTTCCAAGGTTGAGGGAGACACTTGTTTTGGAAAATATAATCTCCTATCTGGAAACATTTGCCAGTAGCTAAGGCATTGAATGATTAATAAATATTTATTCCACTTTTAAAATAAAGTGTCGAATGTTGGATGTACATAGAAAAAAATATCAATTCTTAGAAGGGAAAAGAAAGGTTTCTATTTAAATTTCAGGGGTGATACTAAGACACTAACGTCAGAAAACTGTCATTAACCTTAAGTGTTTTTAACTTTCCTACTACCAGTGGGGACTGGAAGCATTTTGTATATACTAGTTATAATTTTCATGGAGTCTTAGAATTAGCTATGCAACAAAAATATATGGGTGGCAAAGCTGTTATTATTTTAGTACAGTAATTTTAGTATTTAGTTTACATTACATCTACTGATCCAGACGTTTTTTCAATGTACATTTTTTTAAAATACTTATGATGTGCCAAGCACTGTGTTAGTAAATGAGCCCAAAATAAAAACCCCTTCCTACAAGGGGAGCAAAAGCTAATGTAACACATTATGACAAGTATTGGGTTGGCGAAAACCTTCGTTTGGTTTTAAGTAAAAATAAAAGACACATTCTTCATTTTCACTAAGAACTTTACTGAACAATGTATTCATTAACTGAACTAACTTTTTGGCCAATCCAATACTATTCTACAAGTGAGAGTCAAGAACGTAGAGAACATGTTCACACACCTGGAAACATATACCTTCAAGTGCACATGTACAAAATAGCATGTGTACATTCACTGGAAAAGTTTAACCTCAGTTCATTTCATTCTTCTGTTCCTATTTTCCTAGTGACACTATGGTAGAGTATTAATAACTTAAAAATGCTTATCACAGTTGATGTAATAATACATCACCTAATAATGGATCTGAAAAATTAAAAATGAGACACACACATAGAGATATGTAAATATTAGAATTTTTACAAAACATTGTTTACTATTATAAAAACCAGTTTATTTGCATCCATTTGTTGTCATTATGTTCTATAGAAATATTTATTAATATTACATTCCTAATATACTGATAAATTAAAAAGCAGATTATAAAACAAGAGGCATACCATCATTCCACTTTGTAAAAATAAAGCATATTTATTTATAAAGATTAAATAAAGCTTATATCTTTGTGCATAAAAATAAGTGGAAATATATGCCTCAGAACAGTAATAGAAATTACCTCTGTGTGAGGTTTTTGTAACTTTTATTTCTTTGTTTTTCTTTTATTGAAGTATAGCCAATGTATAACATTATGCTAGTTTCAGGTGTACAAAATAGTAATTCAACATTTAAAGACATTACAAAAATGATCACCATGATAAGTCTAGTAACCATCTGTCATCATACAAAGTTATTACAGTAATATTGATTATATTCATTATGCTGTATATTACATCCCTGTAACTTAATTATTTAATAGCTAGGAGTTTGTACCTCTTAATAGCTTTCACTTATTTTGCCCACTCCACACCCGCTACCCCTCTGGCAACCACAAGTTTGTTCTCTGTGTCTACAAGTCTATTTTCGTTTTATTTGTTTCTTTTGTTTTTTAGATTCCACATATAAGTAAAATCATATAGTATTTGCCTTTTTCTGACTTATTTCACTTAGCATAATAGCTTCTAGTTCCAACCAGATTGTTGCAAATGGCAAGATTTCATTCTCTTTTATTGCAAATATTCCATTGTGTGTACATATACATTCATTGCCTATATATACATATATATATGCCACATCTTCTTTATCCATTCATCTAATGATGGATACTTAGGTTGCATCCATATCTTTACTATTGTATATAATGCTGCAAAGAACATATGAGTGCACATATCTTTTCAAATTAGTGTTTTTGTTTTCTTCAGGTAAACACTCAGAGTGGAATTGTTGGATGGTACGGTAGTTCTACATTTAATTTTTTGAGGAACTGCCATACTGTTTTCCACATGGGTGCACCAATTTACATTCCCACAAACAGTTCACAAGCATTCACTTTTCTCCACATCCTTGCCAACACTCATTATTTGTAGTCTTTTTGATGATAGCCATTCTGACAGGTGTAAAGTGATATTGTGGTTTTGATTTGCATTTCCCTGATGATTAGTGATGTTGAACGTCTTTTCATGTGTCTGTTGGCCTTCCATACATCTTCTTTGTAGATATGTCTATTCAGGTCCTCTACCTATATTTTAATCAATTTTTTTTGGTTTTTTGACATTGAGTTGCATAATTTCTTTATATGATTTGGATATTAACCCCTTATCAGATATATTATTTGCAAATATTTTATCCCATTCAGTAAGTTGCCTTTTTGTTTTGTTGATGCTTTCCTTCTCTGTGCAAAAGCTTTCTAGTTTGATGTAGTCCCATTTGTTTATTTTTACTTTTATTACCTTCGCCTGAGGAGACAGATCCAAAAAAATGGCTAAGATCAATGTCACAGAGCATACAGCCCATGTTTCCTTCTTGGAGTTTTATGGTTTTAGTTCTTACATTTAAGTCTTTAATTCATTTTGAGCTTATTTTTGTATTCAGTATAAAAAGAAAATAGTCCAGTTTCATTCTTTTGCATGTAGCTATCCAGTTTTCCCAACACAATTTAATGAAGAGAATATCCTTTCCTCAGTGTATATTCTTGCCTCCTTTGTCATAATTAATTGACCAGATAAGCATGGGTTTATTTCTGAGCTCTCTATTCCATTCCACTGATCTATGTGCCTGTTTTTGTGCCAGTACCATACTGTTTTGATTACTGTAACTTTGTAGTATAGTTTGAAATCAAGGCATGTGATACCTCCAGCTTTGTTCCTTTGTATGTAGGGCCTAGTAGTATGGTCCCTCTGGTCGCCATAGTCAGATGCTCCCGGAGTGTCTTCTGTGTGGGCTTGTGTGCCCTCCTTTGGTGGCTGGGCTGCAATTGCTGTAGACACACTATTTTGTGAGCCTGATGCTTGGTGCTGCTGGCTGTCAGTTCTGGCCAGAACTGTTGCAGGTAGTCTAGTATGCAGGGCTGGCCTTTGGGGCAGGAGATGTCTTGGTATGATGTTGATGCTGGGGAGGGCACCCCCCACCAGGACTGGAAGGGCAAGAACCACTGTGGAGGGGTTCTGGTGCAGGCCAAGGGTGTCCACTGGGTCTGGTGGGATGTGGGGCTGCTTTGGAGGGTTGCAGGCTGGGTCAGGTCCACAAGTAAACCTGGGGCAGGGCAAATGGTGCTAGTAACTTAGAGGGGGGAAGTCAGAAATGACTCCTGCCAGTGCTGGGCCAGCTAGGAAGAAGATGAGCCAAAAACAGAAAACAAAACGAAACAAAAAAACTGGCACCAGCTAGCTCCTCCATTCCTAAAGAAAGTTTCAATGGATTTCTTGTCCTTAAGCACACACCCTAAAATCAGTCAATGAATCTCCTTCACATATGACCCAGGCACTTTTCAAAGTGCTGCCTCTGTACTGGGTTTTAGAGTGAGTGAGTTTTTGTCTCTGCCCTCTAAGGATGGGCTCTCAGTTTCCTACAGCCCTCCAGCTCCCCCAGACATAAGTTTTACTCATTTTCAAAGACAAACATTATGGAGGCTCATCCTTCCCATGCAGTTTCCCTAAACTGGGGAGCCTGATGCGGGGTTCGGAGCCTCTTGCTCCTCAGGGAGGACCTCTGAGTCTGTGATATCCCATCCACCTGTGGATTGATGCTCCAGGGGTGTAGGTTCCAGCCAGACCAAATCTTCCCTCCTCCTACCCATATCAGTGTGGCTTTTTTTCTTTTCATCTTTAGTTGTAGAAAATTTTATCTGCTAGTCTTCAGGTCATTCTCAGAGATAGTTTCTCTATATGTAGTTGTAATTTTGGTGTGTCCATGGAGCCCAGGATCTTCCTGCTTTGCCATCTTGTCCCCACCTTTTATTTCTTTATTTGTGATTTTTGTCTTTTTAATTTTCTGTAATACAAATTATTTTGTAACCATAAAATAAATATGAAGACAAATTGTTTATGGAGCAAAAGAGATATTGCCATCAATATATAATTAGTAGGGAGCATAGAGAAAACACAGGTAAAGAAAAATTAATATATTGTACTAGACACTGGAGGAGAACAAGAATAAATTAAATGTGTTAAATATGCTGTGTATCATGGAAAAGAGGGAAATATATTTTAAAATGTAAATTTTTAGTGTATCATGTTGGTTAGAAACCAGTATGTAATAACTTTAATGTTATCTTTTTTGCAATTTTCTCAATCTTTTGATAGAAAACAGTTTAAAATATTCAGACACATATACAATAATTTTCTAATAAATTTTATAAGTATTAAACAGTTTGACAAAGTGAAAATGATTTGAATAGTACGAAGTACTGTAAGTGCATTAATAGTCATTATACTTACCCTAAATCTCATTTCGATCATCTAAGTATATATTTTTTATGTCTCTAATGAACACATATAAATATCTTTGCATTAAACAAATTATTTGAAGACAACAAAAACTAATAGAACTAAGTGAAATAAATGTCTCATTAGAGCTCTAGGAAAACGGGACTCCTCCGGAGATAAAAGAAATTGGAAACTCCATCCCTTGCAGTCATCTTCCTACTAGCTTGAGCTAGAATTGTTAAATTTGAATCTATTTAAAATATTGTGCTTTCTTGTCTTAAAAAAAAAAGATTTTTTAATGTTCTGTGCTGTATCTGGTTTTAAAATTCATATAAAAATTATCCCAACATAGGAGCTCCCAACATAAGAGCACCTCAATACATAAGGCAAATACTAACAGCCATAAAAGGAGAAATGGACAGTAACACAATCATAGTAGGGGACTTTAACACCCCACTTTCACCAATGGACAGATCATCCAAAATGAAAATAAATAAGGAAACACAAGCTTTAAATGATACATTAAACAAAATGGACTTAATTGATATTTATAGGACATTCCATCCAAAAAAAACAGAATACATATTTTTCTCAAGTGCTCATGGAACATTCTCCAGGATAGATCATATCTTGGGTCACAAATCAAGCCTTGGTAAATTTAAGAAAATTGAAATTGTATCAAGTATCTTTTCTGACCACAACGCTATGAGACTAGGTATCACTTACAGGAAAAGAGCTGTAAAAAAATACAAACACATGGAGGCTAAACAATACACTACTTAATAACAAAGTGATCACTGAAGAAATCAAAAAGGAAATTTAAAAATACATAGAAACAAATGACAATGGAGACACGACAACCCAAAACCTATGGGATGCAGCAAAAGCAGTTTTAAGAGGGAAGTTTATAGCAATACAATCCTACCTTAAGAAACAGGAAACATCTGGAATAAACAACCTAACCTTGCACCTAAAGCAATTAGAGAAAGAAAAACAAAAACATCCCAAAGTTAACAGAAGGAAAGAAATCATAAACATCAGATCAGAAATAAATGAAAAAGAAATGAAGGAAATGATAGCAAAGATCAATCAAACTAAAAGCTGGTTCTTTGAGAAGATAAACAAAATTGATAAACCATTAGCCAGACTCATCAAGAAAAAAAGGGAGAAGACGCAAATCAACAGAATTAGAAATGAAAAAGGAGAAGTAACAACTGACACTGCAGAAATACAAAAGATCATGAGAGATTACTACAAGCAACTATATGCCAATAAAATGGACAACCTGGAAGAAATGGACACATTCTTAGAAAAGCACAACCTTCCGAGACTGAATCAGGAAGAAATAGAAAATATGAATAGACGGAACACAAGCACTGAAATTGAAACTGTGATAAAAAATCTTCCAAGAAACAAAAGCCCAGGACCAGATGGCTTCACAGGCGAATTCTATCAAACATTTAGAGAAGAGCTAACACCTACCCTTCTCAAACTCTTCCAAAATATAGCAGAGGGAGGAACACTCCCAAACTCATTCTACAAGGCCACCATCACCTTGATACCAAAACCAGACAAGGATGTCACAAAGAAAGAAAACTACAGGCCAATATCACTGATGAACATAGATGCAAAAATCCTCAACAAAATACTAGCAAACAGAATCCAACAGCACATTAAAAGGATCATACACCATGATCAAGTGGGGTTTATTCCAGGACTGCAAGGATTCCTCACTATACGCAAATCAATCAATGTGATACACCATATTAACAAATTGAAGGAGAAAAACCATGATAATCTCAATAGATGCAGAGAGAGATTTCGACAAAATTCAAATTCCATTTATGATAAAAACCCTGCAGAAAATAGGCATAGAGGGAACTTTCCTCAACATAATAAAGGCCATATATGACAAACCCACAGCCAGCATCGTCCTCAATGGTGAAAAACTGAAACCATTCCCACTAAGATCAGGAACAAGACAAGGTTGCCCACTCTCACCACTCTTATTCAACATAATTTTGGAAGTTTTAGCCACAGCAATCAGAGAAGAAAAGGAAATAAAAGGAATCCAAATTGGAAAAGAAGAAGTAAAGCTGTCACTGTTTGCAGATGACATGATAATATACATAGAGAATCCTAAAGATGCTACCAGAAAACTAATAGAGCTAATCAATGTATTTGGTAAAGTAGCAGGATGCAAAATTAATGCACAGAAATCTCTGGCATTCCTATGTACTAATGATGAAAAATCTGAAAGTGAAATCAAGGAAACACTCCCATTTACCATTGCAACAGAAAGAATAAAATATCTAGGAATAAACCTACCTAAGGAGACAAAAGACCTGTATGCAGAAAATTATAAGACATTAATGAAAGAAATTAAAGATGATACAAATAGATGGAGAGATGTACCATGTTCTTGGACTGAAAGAATCAACATTGTGAAAATGACTCTACTACCCAAAGCAATCTACAGATTCAATGCAATCCGTACCAAACTACCACTGGCATTTTTCACAGAACTAGAACAAAAAATTTCACAATTTGTATGGAAACACAAAAGACCCCGAATAGCCAAAGCAATCTTGAGAATGAAAAACGGAGCTGGAGGAATCAGGCTCCCTGACTTCAGACTATACTACAAAGCTACAGTAATCAAGACAGTATGGTACTGGCACAAAAACAGAAAGATAGATCAATGGAACAGGATAGAAAGCCCAGAGATAAACCCACGCACATATGGTCACCTTATCTTTGATAAAGGAGGCAGGAATGTACAGTGGAGAAAGGACAGTCTCTTCAATAAGTGGTGCTGGGAAAACTGGACAACTACATGTAAAAGAATGAAATTAGAACCCTCCCTAACAACATACACAAAAATAATCTCAAAATGGATTAAAGACCTAAATGTAAGGCCAGACACTATCAAACTCTTAGAGGAAAACATAGGCAGAACACTCTATGACATAAATCACAGTAAGATCCTTTTTGACCCACCTCCTAGAGAAATGGAAATAAAGACAAAAATAAACACATGGGACCTAATGAAACTTAAAAGCTTTTGCACAGCAAAGGAAACCATAAACAAGACCAAAAGACAACCCTCAGAATGGGAGAAAATATTTGTAAATGAAGCAACTGACAAAGGATTAATCTCCAAAATTTATAAGCAGCTCATGCAGCTCAATAACAAAAAAACAAACAACCCAATCCAAAAATGGGCAGAAGACCTAAATAGACATTTCTCCACAGAAGATATACAGACTGCCAACAAACACATGAAAGGATGTTCAACATCTTTGCTCATTAGAGAAATGCAAATCAAAACTACAATGAGATATCATCTCACACCAGTCAGAATGGCCATCATCAAAAAATCTAGAAACAATAAATGCTGGAGAGGGTGTGGAAAAAAGGGAACACTCTTGCACTGCTGGTGGGAATGTGAATTGGTACAGCCACTATGTAGAATGATATGGAGGTTCCTTAAAAAACTACAAATAGAACTACCATATGACCCAGCAATCCCACTACTGGGCATATACCCTGAGAAAACCATAATTCAAAAAGAGACATGTACCAAAATGTTCATAGCGGCCCTATTTACAATAGCCCGGAGATGGAAACAACCTAAGTGTCCATCATCGGATGAATGGATAAAGAAGATGTGGCACATATATACAATGGAATATTACTCAGCGATAAAAAGAAACGAAATTGAGCTATTTGTAATGAGGTGGATGGACCTAGAGTCTGTCATACAGAGTGAAGTAAGTCAGAAAGAGAAAGACAAATACTGTATGCTGACACATATATATGGAATTTAAGAAAAAAATGTCATAAAGAACATAGGGTAAGACAGGAATAAAGACACAGATCTACTAGAGAATGGACTTGAGGAGATGGGGAGGTGGAAGGGTAAGCTGTGACAAAGCGAAAGAATGGCATGGACATATATACACTACCAAACGTAAGGTAGATAGCTAGTGGGAAGCAGCCGCATAGCACAGGGAGATCAGCTCCGTGCTTTGTGACCACCTGGAGGGGTGGGATAGGGTGGGTGGGAGGGAGACGCAAAAGGGAGGGGATATGGGAACATATGTATATGTATAACTGATTAAATTTGTTATAAAGCAGGAAAAATTGTCATTTTATCATGAATTTATATGCTTCAATAGTACCTACTATATTACAAATGTTCTATTAGATATTGCAACTATAAAGATGACAAAAGCACATACTGCATCTTCAAATGGTTCATAACTTTTGCATGGTATATACACCTCAACATATTTATAATTAGAAGATAATGTAAGTAAATCAATAGTAATATTCACAGAACATTATGGGAACAAGGAGAAAGATAGCTGTAGCCTGGGGATCGAAATGCCCCAGATGTAATTGTATGCAAGTCGCTAAATGTTGGAATTAGTATCTAAGATAGACGTAGGTTTGGGAATCACAAGTAAATTGATATTATTTAAAACCGTGACACTGATTAAGATCAAGGATGGAAGATTTTAAGAGTGAGAAGAGCAGAAAACAAGTATTATAAAGAACAACTTGTAAGTGATGCATAAAGCAAGAGGATGCAAAAAACGAGAGAAAGAGTTTGGTGAGATAAGAGAAAACACTGAAAGTGCAATGTCACATAACATAAGGTAGTATTAGGAGTTTTCAGTAGTGTCAACAGTGCTAGATCAGCAGAATTTTCAATAGCAGACTAACACAATGTTCAATTGGAATGTTATTAATAACTCGGGAAAATGTCGAAGATGGAACTAGATTCCAACTCAAGTAGAAATATGTGAGAGGTTTGAAAGGAGACAAGCAAATGAAGACAACTCAAGTTTGCATGAAAATGGAGGAAACAGATAGGATGGCAATTACAGAATGTATAGGATCTATAGTGTTGTCCTATTTTTTCTTCACTCTTTACATTATTTTCCCTTTGGTTTCCTATTTCTTCTGGAATTTTCATTAATCTATATTTGATTCTTATTTTCTTTGAACTCTTGCTACCTTAATTTTCCTGAATGTTGAATCTAATATTCCTGTATCTTTTCTACAGAAATCTCAACTTGTTCAGAACAAGATTTTTCGTTTTTATTTTCCAGCATTTAACAAGTATACTAAGTACCTACTTAGGTAAACTCATTTTGCCAACTATACTTAAGGATTCAGAGGTAAACAACTATCAGTCTTGTAGGGAACTTTTAACACCTAACAACATCTTGAAATGTTTCTGTAGTTCAAATTATAGATATTCTGTCTTGAACATCAGTGCATGTTGATTAACTTGTGAGTGTAAAATAAAGTGTCATTTGCCATGAATTGTTGATAGTATTGCATGCATTTTCCATTATTTTGTTTTACCTAGTTTATTAGTTGCTAGTATGCCAACTTTTCTGTCAATGATTAAAATGTAGTTTAAATAATTTATCTCATACTGCAGAAAAATTATTTTGAGTAAATGCTACTATTGCCTTGATTAATTTTTGTTAAAAGTATTTGGTACATTGGTCATTGAAATCTATGGGTTATATTGGTAGTTCGTTACAGAACTTCAAAATGATATAACATGCTTGAAAAGGCACTGGAAACATGAAAGAAGAAAAAAAGAGCAGGTGATGCTTAAAATGTCATGACTTCCAACAAGTCTTTAAAGTCCCAGGGTTGGTTACAAAGATCAAATTCTAAAGATGTTTAAAATCATAGAGGACATAGGGAAGATATTATTCAAATGAGACTTTATATAAAAGGGCCTCAATCAAATTTAAACTCCCTATCAGGGATTAAAACTCATAAAAGATAGCATCTTTATTGTCAATAACACTTCTTCATTTAAATAGTTTCCATTTATTCATAAAATATTTTCATAAGTCAGGCAATTGTACTATACTATATTTCAAATGATCGGGTTGTTCTTTGAAAATGAATTTTCTCCTCTATTTCTTTCTGGTCTTGAGCTTTTAGAAATGAAAATGGGGCCAATGACGTTGCTTTTAGGATGTGATAGAAGAGTGCTTAGCAGCTACTACTTGTTATTGTTTTGGCTGGAAGGAGTTTTCTGTTTTTAATTTGACATTTAATCACTGAAGAAGCATAAAGATAACTTTCTTTATCCAAAATGTAAAATTAAGCTAGATACCATTTTATACATTGCACTTTTCTCTTCCAAAAGGCTGTACTATATAAGGTACAGATCTTGTAGAATAGGTTTACCTTTTACATGAACTTTATTGGAGTTTTAAGTTTCTATGAAAGTGACAGCCAGATCACTCAGTTTGTTAATCACCCTCATGGTAAGCCAGCACACTCAGATTTTAATTGTAAGTTGGCTAAATTAATTCACAAAAATACACTATTAAGTAAATTTTAGAAATTAACTGGGGTCCCAAACTTATCCACACTATCACTTCATCTCCTCTTTTCATAATCTCAAACTGGTTATAGGACACATTCAAATAACTCATAGCTAAACTTTTATTTTCTTTTATTAATTTTTCTCTGTGCCCTATATTGATCTTTTACTAGTTGGGTGAGACATTTTCCTGTTTCTCTTTCTTGATTTCTCAGACAGAAAATAGGTAATGGTAAGAAGAAATATTCATTGAGAACATTTAATAAAGATGTAAAACAGTAAGGTTTTGCATCTGACTAATTTAAAACTAATTTGGAAACCATTATTTTACCAGCCACTACAATCCTCTAAAATAGTGAAAAAGATAAATTCACGAATATAATATCTGGAGTCGACTATGCACAAGGAGTTAGTTCTCACTGCTGATATTTCAACTAAATTCTTTACTTATCAGTTTTAATGGAACTCTTGTTCTTTTCTCTCCTGTGTGTGTCTGCCCATTATTAAGCAAGTTGCCAGCAAACTTGTTCTGTGTATTTATAAGTAAAATTTTTAGATGATTTCTTTGGATAGCTCATGTGTAATTGCACAGCACTGTGTTCCTCATAGTATATAATTTTTGAGTTCATAGAATTTGAGAAGTACAAGCATGATGGTATATAGAAGTAATTAACTTTGCTTGGTAAATTTAGGAATCTGGACTTTTTTGAGGAATTCAATCAAATATTAATAGTAGGCTTGCAGCAGTACATAATCAGAACAGATTATGGAAAGAATTATAAAATATAGGCACTTAAGAGAGCTGGTTGAGCTCTAACTAGAAATATTGACTCACGTATGAAGTTATAGGACTAATTTTTTTTTTTTTTTGGTCACAGTTGCAGTTGCACTTCTTTTCTCCTTTCCTACTCTTACCTTCACTATATTCCTCTCTCTTTATATTTCTCCTCTCCTCATAAATATACATCTTTTAATCATCGAAAAATAGAATTTAGTTATAAGAAGAGTAGAGAGAGAAAAAAAGAACCTGTCTAAGGACAGGGCTGGGCATGAGGATTAAGCAATAATGTGATGATATGGAAAGGGCAATTCTCTAAGTCCTCAAAAATTTACAAGGTGTGTGACCAAAGCAAGTTATTTAACTTTCCTCAGCCTTAGTCCTCTTATTCATAAAATTGGGAAAATATTTTCTTAGAAGTGTCACTGTGCCTTCCCTCCCTACATCCCTACCTAATGGAAACTACCTTAGCCAAATCCTCATTGGAGGAAGGAGAAATTTTTTGTGTGTCACACAAGTCTATTCCTGGCCACAGTTGTTTCAGCTGTGTATGGGCAAACCACTTAAAACCAGCCAATTCTAATCCAACCCATGACCTTCAGTTTGGAGGTAGAACAAAGATACTCTCACTGAAATTTGAAACAATAAATACTAATTGGCTGACCCAGCTAGCTGGTAGTTTAGTAACTAAAATGTTCTAACAAGGAATGGCATGGAGTAGACCCACAGTAACTAAAGCATGTGCATACCTAAACTATGAGAGAATAACTAAAAGGAGATTAGATTATAGTCAGCCATCTGAGAGTGGGGAAGAAAAACGGAAGACATTTGTAGTGGAGCAGTTAAAAAAAAAGGTTTCACAAATCCCTGTTGCTAAAGTCTATGAAGTTTCCTTGGACTTAGATCTATTCTCAAGTTCTAATGACCATGAGGCCCATTCCTATTATGATTCCAGTTCTTAGAATTCCATGATATATGATATTCTCTCTTGCAGTCACTTTTCCTCCAATCTTAACCCTTTTGCAGAATAATTTCACATGAATTAAAAATTATCCTACATGTTACTTTACCTAGAACAGCCCCCATTTCTAGATCTTGATTAAGGGTTTGTGTAAGATCAACTAAGTTTTTAAATTGATAGAAATCATTTTTAATGGTTTTAAAATATGAAACTATTTTCTGTTAAGTGATAGTTTCACATCTCTAAGTAAGGATTTATTATACTCATTGCCATTGTCTTTACGTGGAATTCAAAGTATGACTATTAATTCACCCATCTGTTTAACCAGTATTTATTGAGCACTATTAAGTCCCAGGCTATTCCCAGAACTAGAAATATAGCAGTGAACAGACAAACAAGGTCCCTGCTGTTAAGGAACTTGCATTATAATTAAATGGAACAGACTTAGATGGTGTCCTTGATTCGAATATCAACAAGAACTATAAAAATATGTCAGAAAAGTGAAACAGATGATCTCATGGAATCACATTTTCAGTATCCTTATAATTGTTTAGTTTCTCTTTCACCATAGGAAAAGGAAAGAGGTGTTTATTCCACTCACTTCTTAGTGAAGTAAACATTCACAAACCTTATTAAGATTTAATGAGTTTAACAGTTTTATTCATGGTAAGGAAATATTGATATTACCCAATTTGTTATGTGGCCTATCAAATTTATTTTTTAGTAGTAGCTGTATTGACCTGGAACATGAGTTATGAGCAGTGATCTAACCAGCAATGTCACTTTGGATAAATCTAGTACTATCAATTTTGGTTTCTTTATTGTAACATGAGGAGTTGGACTAAATGAAGATAACTTCCAGACCTAGCACTCTAAATATCTCAAAACAGATTTATTTACTTTGTCATATTTCTTATTTCTTATGTTTTTCTGTTGCTGGTGGTACAGCCGCATTTATCCACCCCATCCTTCTCCAAAAGCCCCAGTGAAAATAGAGACTAATTTGTGACTTGTCATCTCTTTTGTAGGTCTTTTATTTTTGACCTTTTACTCCCAAATGTTGCCTTTAGGATATTATTTAATTCCTCACACCATGAACATGGGCCAGCTCTACTTTATTCTCATGTCTCACCTCCAAAAACACTAACCTGGTTCAAACCCAGTAGGCATCAATGAGACTCAGTGGGAAAGGATATTGAAAGACCACTAAAACTTTTAATTCACCTCATTGGTATCTAATTAGGTATTATAGAATTGGTATGTTTTAAGGCAATATTATACTGAGGCCTGTTACACAAGTCTGTGAATAATTCCCAAAAGTAATATGCATATGTATGCCTTTGGTCATAAGTGCTTCCAGTGCTTGAGTATTTAAGCATTATCAGGTGGATTTTATCATCAGAAAATTAAAAAAATCTTTCAAAGTATGAATGTTAAGTAACACAAGACAACCAGAGGAAAAAAAGAAGTAGAAATAAGGAAAATGTATACAAATTATGATTTAATTTCCCTACCACTTTCTGAATAGGGCGTGTTTTTTTTTTACTGGACACTGTACTATACTAGGTTTAATCCTACACTAGTCTTCAAAATTAAAATATAGGTATTCATAATATTCAAACATAATTTATTAAAATTAAATGATGACGAAGGGTAGTTAGAAAATAAAACGTCAAAGAAGCTACAGGAAAAACTAAAGATAGTTTTTTAAAAACTGAAGTTGAAAAAAGGATTTGGGAGATGCAAGAGGGAAGGGATATGGGAACAGATGTATGTGTATAACTGATTCACTTTGTTATAAAGCAGAAAAATTGCAGAAGCAATTATACTCCTATAACGTTGTAAAAAAAAGGATTTATAATATCTCTTAAGTGTATGAAGTAATATTATTAAAGAACAAATTGAGTATCTCTGCTGAGTCCTTAATCATTGAATGAATGAAAACATAAGCTAAATCTGGCATTATTTCAAATTCATATAGGCATGAAGGTTGTAAAACTCTGAAAGAGTTTCCCAAATTTTAGGCTTAAGAAGTATTTTTTATGAGATATAGCTCAGAAGAATTCAATTAAACTTTGACATTTCATGGTTATCCGTGGTTTTTCACTACTAAAACAAGGTATTTGCCCTACAGATCTCAGTTCATTGATGGCATTCTGGTTCCTAAGTTTAAGGGCCTCCTAACTTCCATGATTTCTTATCTACATCTCAGACTGCTTTTCCTCCTTTGAGTTTATCTTGCTCTATGTGTTGATTCTTATGTTTTTGTGACTGACTTTTCCTGGATGATTTCAGCTATCTTCGTGGCTGAAATTACCATATCAAAACAGAAATGTGCAGGTTTCTTCAGAGCTTCATATCCTCACTTGGTGCACATTTCCACTGGGTGTTTTACCATCAATGCAACTGTAAAGTAAGTCTAAAAGGATACTTGTGGTTCCCTCCATGCCATTATCATATTCCAGAATTTATTTTCAAATTAGCATTATGCTTTCAATCTCACAAACAGAAAAACAAATGGATTCATATTTTTTTTCAGTGATCCTCCCAAATCCAGACAAATTACCTAACATATTATTTTTTTGAGTATTTATTTATTCTTTATTTTGGGGACTTTTAACTTTAAAAAAATTGAAGTATAATTGACATGTAACTATTAATTCTTCCTATGTAACATTTCTGACATTCTGTAATCTCCTTCCTCACTGTCACTAACTTTCCTTGCCTTGCACCAGGATTCCTGCATTAGACTTCAAGTTACCTTCTTTATTTCCAGGCTCTTCAGCTGTCTCTTCAGCATTGCTATTCAGTGAGTGGTCTGGGAATTGGCAGTATTAGCATCATCTGGGAACTCGTTAGAAAGGCAAAATCTCAGGCTCTACTTGAGAACTTCTGAGTCTGAATTTGCATTGTAGCAGGATCCCCAAGTGATTG
Source organism: Mesoplodon densirostris (assembly GCF_025265405.1). NCBI lineage: Eukaryota > Metazoa > Chordata > Mammalia > Artiodactyla > Ziphiidae > Mesoplodon > Mesoplodon densirostris. The sequence continues at coordinate 12,512,120 of NC_082669.1, read as the reverse complement.
GTGTACACTTTAAAGTTTGAGAAGCTCTGCTGAGCATGACCATGTTATTTCTCTACTCATAAGGTCTTCAAAAATATCACTGAATGATAGCATTAATTAAATTTAAAAGTATTACATTCTTCTTCTCAAAATGTAGTTCCCACTAATCATGTATACAAACCCTATACTTGGTTTTCTCATCATCCTTGAACCACTGTGTACATTCCAGTCCCTGTGTTTGGTCCATGTGGTTTACTTGTTGAGAATGGCCCCTAGTCACTTGTTTGTTCACACAGATCCAATCCATTCTGAAGGACCAATCCAAGATTCAGTTTTTAAAAACATTTTTATAGTTCTTATTATACAAATAAAATAACAAAAATAATTTTATTAATACTGTATACAAAAATGTATTTTGTATTATTTATGTTTTCTTTAAATATATAGTCTATAATTCCAATTATATGGAAAGACTTTTATAAGCTCATATCCTGGCATCTAGAAGAGATCTTTGCCATTCAGACCAGATGATTTCAAAAAATAGGTCTTTCAAGATGTGCTTAAAAATAACTGAGATTTATTTTTAATTTATAGCAATATTTGTGCAACAAAACTGGACAAGATTCTACAAAATGTTGGTCAAAATTTGTTTAAACAGCACTCCCTGCTGTTTTCTTTCTCCATATAAGAAAAAGAATTTAACTTAATATAAATATCAAAACATTTAAATGGGCAAGAACCTAATTATATATAATTATAATTATATATAATATTATAAATATATATAATATTATAAACTGATTATATATAATAATAACTATCACCACCTATATTTAAAATAGTACTTTATAATAAGATAGATGTTTGGATATATTGAAACATTTAATAGGGAAATAATATCCTTCATAAATCTACAGAGAAATATATCTACTTAAGCAACTAAGATGTTTAGTAGAAATTAAACTTTATAACTAATGCTTCTTGTTAATTAACATATATTATTAACCATAATGACTCAACAATTTGTATTATTCACAAATAAATTATGTAATTAGTATTTGAAGCACAAGACACCTATGAATAAAAAGTAAAATAATTTTTTTTTTTTTTTTGCAGTACGCGGGCCTCTCACCGCTGTGACCTCTCCCGCTGCGGTGCTCCGGACGCGCAGGCTCCGCAGCATGTGGGATCCTCCCGGACCGGGGCACGAACCCGTGTCCCCTGCATCGTCAGGCAGATTCTCAACCACTGCGCCACCAGGGAAGCCCTTCATTGTAATAATTCTTAACATCTTTTGTTCCAAACAGTTATCTAGTCAAATACTATAAAGGGATCTATAATTTTTCTATTTATTTTCAAAGTAATTATATATGAAGTATCTTTTTGATACTTTTTTATATTTGATACTCTCCTATTTTAAATATTAACTCAAAGTTTTAAGGGATAATATGAACAGTCATACAAAGTAATAAACAATTGTATATCCCTTTTAGTTTATAAAGCCCTTACTTTGGATTGTTCAAGTGCTAGAATCTGCCTTTGGCTTTAAAGAAGCCCAGAATTTCCTTTGTTAAAAATTCTTTTTTAAGCATGTTATTGCTCTAATTTGTCATGCTATTTTAATTTAGTTAAGTGCATTTCACACTAGTTTACCTGTTGTTCATAAGAGGTGACTTTATCAAGGCATCTGGAAGAATATGACCACAGTTCTAGACTGGAAACATGGCTAGTGATGAGCCTTCAAATGGTGCACCATCTAGAAACATTAGAAGGGCTGATAATGCAAGCTAATGAAAGTCTAAGTTGACCTATCAGTCCTGTAACTGATCCTGGGATTTTGGTCATGAATGTACATTAGATAAAATTATCCCAATCTTTTTTAACTTTCTTCCCTAAAGACCACTACCAGTCAAATTCTCTGGGAATGTCTTTTAGTTTCTAGGCACTGAGGGGTGATGGGGCTGATGTCAGGATGAATGTTGTATGATGCTCAATTCATCCTTAAAGGAATTTGCTTTCTCCTAGAGAGAGTAAGACATAAACACAAAGAACAAAACTACAAGACAATATGATGAGTTATATTTTAGATTAAAATTCATAGTAGTTACCAAGCATTAAATAAAGAAACACTATTTCTTCTGGGTGACTAAGTAAGGTTTTATAAAGGAGTTGGAATTTGACTTAAACTTTAATAAAGAAATTTTTGACATTCAGATGAGTATAGCATGAAAGCCATCCAAAAGAAAGGCAGATGAAACAATAAAATAGAGGAAAGTTAAAGGAAGAAACAGTACAGGATTCATCCACATTTGTGGAATGGAGAATAATCATTGACTAACATATAGACCACATAAGGTTTAGAGAAGGCAATAGTGGGTTGGAATTATACCATATACGGGCTTAAAATGAGCTTGAACTTTACAGAATAGATCATAAAAAGACTAAAAGTGCTTTCTGAATATATATTTTAATGATAATGTTAATGGCTTGTTCTTTCCTTTTTGAATTGAAGATAAAATACATTTGAATCGGACCATCAAAAACTATATAAAATACTCAGGCTTGAAAGGATTTTATAAATCATTTTGTCAAAATATTCATTTATATTTGGGTAAACTAGATTCCAAAGACCTTCAATAACTTCTACAAGGTCAAAGAGCTATTTCTATTTGTTTTAACTAAAAATCACACATAGTTCTTATAATTATTTCGATTGTGTCAATAATTCTAACACTAGAATGCAGTCAACTCTATTGAGAAGAGAGTCTTTGATTTGGATAATCAGTTTGTTTCAAAAGATTTATTTGAACTATTATGATTTTTCTCCTGTATATAATTATATTTCATTTAAAGTTAGTTTCAGAGAAAATTACCATGGATTTTAAAAAGTATAAAATTTTTTCCTCCTTTCTTTAGTGGTCTTCTCACACACTGTTATCATGCAATATAACATTTAGCCTTTCTATCATTTTTTTTAAATTGATGTTCAACAAATTTCTGAAGACAAAATGAACTAACTCTTTGTTCTCTCTTGGACATAATCAGACATAGTCCTGAAGGGAAGGTAGGGCCTCAAATCTGCTGGCTTTTCAGGTGAGATAAATTTGGATGTATATGACTCCTTTCCTAAGAATTTAGACCTTTTTTAAAAAAAATTCAATATGGTGGAGGTATTATACAAGGGTAGAATGGGGAAAAACTGAAAGAAGGATAAGATCAGCATATCACCTTGATTTCTGTCAACCTCAGAGATCCACTGTCGAGCTCTCTGGCTCACATGACATAGACCTCTCCCTAGATTTCTGGCACGATGGTTATGATCCTGCCAACATATATGATGTCTTCTTTAATATATAACCACATTTTACTTTTATTTATTCTATATATTCCTCAGCAAAATTAAGTACAACTAGGGGCAGAGGGTAAGGTGCTATCTGCCTCTAGGAAGGAGAAGTGTGCTACTTCATCTGGCCTGGAGTGTTTAGGGGAATATATACATAAAGGGTTTCAAGTTTCCCAGACAAATCCTCTCCAATTTTCTCATTCTAGTTATCAGAGTTCCATGCCTTTTCTACTAGGGCCATGGCTTTAACATAAGAGGAGTCACGACTGAGAAGCCAGTCAGCTTTGAAATTCTCCCAGACTTAGGATTTTCTACTCAGTCTACCCTCCAATTGCTGGAAATAGAGACCTTTTCGTTTTCAAAATACAACGTGGGGTTGACTTTCTTGACCCTGTCCTTTTTATTTAAGGCTTCTAGCGCAACTTACAATGTCAGTTGTTTCTTTAAATAAGGTGATCATGGTTATTTTTAAGTCTGCGTTTGAGAATTCCATTATCTGACGTCTGTATAAGTCTAATGTTGCTGTCTCATGAGTCTTCTGGTTCTTTGTTATGCATCTTTCTTTCTTTAACTGCCTGGTCATCTTTGACTGATTATGGTTTTTGCCTTAGAAATTTGGAGGTACCTTGAGACCAGAGTTAAGTATATCCTTTTCCAGAGAGGAATTGCACTTGCTTCTGCTTTTTGCCTGAGGGGAACTAACTGTTGGAGGTGACAGTTAAAGAAGTTCATGGATTTCAGTTCCTTGAATATCCCAAAGTATGTAGCTGGGGTGAAAAGTTATCACACCATTGTTCTATGGACATTATGTCTCAAAAATATGTTTCCTTTCCTTTCTATTCTCCTGCAGACTTTCCTACTTTCTTCTGGGATTAGGGCAGTAGTTACGTTTAAGTCTGCTTTGATCTTTTCCTATGATTGTAGCTTTTACATCCCAGCTTAATGTGAAGGAGGTTTTCTTTAAGATTCTCAACATTGGTCAAGACCTGAGATTTTACTTCTTTCAGTACAGCAGATGAACCAAAACTTAAGTGTTATATATTGGCCAATGCCTTCAAATCATTGGTGTTCTGATATTACACTTTCATCTCTCACAAGCTTTCAAACAAAATTGACCTGAGAGCTCAACACTGTATTTTTTAATTCTTTAATTTAATTAATAAGGTTTAAAAATATTTACACATTGCTTTTAGAGAATGGGTTTATGTGGATAGTACTTTAGAAACAGAAAAGTCCTTCAGAAACAGAAAAAAGTAATTTAGAGTGAAGAATATTTTAAAATATCATGGAGAGTCATGATACTGAGAGTCTAGTTTAGGTTAATAATCTTTATACATTTCATTTTCTCCATGTGTGACTTTTCTCCTGTACAGTGATATGACATGTGTGAAATCATGCAGAAGAAAATTATATTTTATTCAAGGTTGGGATTTTGCCAGAACATGTGTGTTTAAAACATATAATGAAAAGGGGTTTGGGATATTTCCAAGAGAATGAGTAAAATGATAGATAGGTCGTGGAATCTAAGTCAACAGGAAGTGAACTGAGGATGGGCAAAAAGACAAAGAAAAAAAAGAGAAACCAGTAAACTGGAGTTCCTGGGGAAATTCATAACCACTCAATTCACAAATAATTGAATAGGGAAAGAAGAAGAATAGAAGATAGTGGGATTTGGGTGATACAGGACTTTTGGGTGACATCTTAGGCCATTACTATGGAGTGGATAGTGAAGGTGGACTAGAGTTGAAAGTTATTGTTGTGTGAAGTCAAAGCTACATTTTAAATTTTCTACATGGATTTTGAAATCAATCAGATTGAGAGTAGGAGTTGGAGCAAACAGGAGAAGTTTGGACTTGATGTCACTGTATTCAGTAAATGAAAGTGAATAATTGGGTAAGTTGGACAATAGTAAATGACAGTATTTAGGAGGGGTAGAGTGTTATAGATGTTATATTGAAGTAGAGAGTTTTGCAAAAAGAGATAGAGACTCCATGGATGTAGCCATGGAGAGCCCAAAAGATACTTGTCCCCTGTTATATGAGCTCTGAGAGAATAATTAACTTCTGCTAATTTAACTCTTTCATTAAATAAGAACATCAGAGAGTTGTGTGTTTAGACAACATTGTTTTCACTATTGTCTCATACATAATGTTAGTAGAGTAAAGCTTGACTCAGTAACAATGCTTTAGGCTTTAGTAAAAAGGAGTGATTCTGGCTATATTTTAATAAGATAGAGGCAATGAAATGTAACAGTTAAGAGTGTCTTACTCTGGATTGGTTTTAGGAGGAAATTATCTGGATTTTTATTTGTTATGTGTTAAATTGTATCCCCCTGAAAAGAGATATGTTGAAGTCCCAACCCCACTATGTGAGAATGTGACCTTATTTGGAAATAGGGTCATCACAGATTTAATTAGTTAAGATGAGGTTATATTGGAGTAGAGTGGGCCCCTACTCTGATGCTGTAGTTGTTGTTGTATGTATATGTAGGTGCAAGCATGTATTTATATAACTATTATCTCTCTTACAGTCAGGTGCTGATGGGGATGTAAAGCAACTGGAACTTTCATACATTGCTGATGAAAAAGCAAAATGATACAAGCACTATGGAAAGCCATTTGTTATATATATATTAGGGACATGGGATTAACAGAAACAAACTACTATATATAAAATAGATAAGCAACAAAATAAAATAATACTGTAGAGTGCAAGGAATTATACCCATTATCTTGTGATAATCTGTAATGGAGTATAATCTGCAAAAATGCTGAATCACTATGCAGTACACCTGAAACTAACACAATATTGTAAATCAACTACACTTCAACCAAAAAATTTCTTATTTCTTAAATTAATATTTCTTATTTCTTTACTTCTAAATTTAATTTCTTAAATTTCTTATGATCTTATTTCTACAACCAAACTAGCATCATTTTCTTTGACAGTATTTTTCATGAGTAAGCTGAATAACCTTATAAATTATAAATATGTCATATGAATAATTTATTTTAATGAGAGACACAAAGTACATTCAAGTTTATGTGCAAAAAAAAAAAAATCATGTGTTGATTCAATCAGCCAATACATCAAATACTATCTTTAAAGGATTTTGAAATAACTTAAACTGTGAAAATGAACACTGCTGAACCAGAAAGTTAGTATGATGTAGCTGGCATGAATTAGAGTGCAATGTCAAGAACTAGTGTTAAACTATGTCCAGTAAAATAAGACTCTAATAACAAGAAAAATTGGAGATAAAATTATAAATAAGCCCTTAACTTATTTAAGATTCACTACAAAGTGCATTCCAGTAGGAACCACTGCTTTCCCCACCCCCTGCCTCTTTTCAATCCATTTCTAACTCTACATCAGTTCCCTTCTGTGAGAATTCTAAGGAAGGGAATCATCCAAATTTCTGGTAAGACATACAAGAGAGTGAAGAAGAAAAAGTGTCAAGGAGGAGGAATAATTAAAGCAAGGCCTTGAAATTGGGTAAAATTTCACAGAGATAGAGGAGCACTGCAGACCTAAGAGTAAGCAAAGAAATAGTTTGAAGGAAGCTTGAAGTACATCCAGAGTCTGATATACAGTCTAATTCCATGCCCATAGCCACCAGCTCAGTTCAGGTTGCCATCCTGGCTATCATCTCAGCTATCACCATATCTTTTTATGACCGTGAGTCTCCTGCATAAAATATGTTCAACACAGTGTCACCAAAATAATCTTCCTGTCTGATTATGTAACTCACTTTCCTACAAGAAGGCAGAAACCTTCCACTATTCCTCTCTGTATAGAGATTGCTATGTATAGGCTTTAAACACCCTGATAAAATGTAAACTCATTTAGAGGAAAGAACTATATGAATGAATGAATGAATGAATGGATGGATAGATAGGTAAAACCTATTCAAAATATGTTGGTGATGGAAAGGTTTTGCCCACATAAAACTTCTTTATCAAAACAGAGTATGGGGCTTCCCTGGTGGCGCAGTGGTTGAGAGTCCACCTGCCGGTGCAGGGGATATGGATTTGTGCCCCAGTCTGGGAGGATCCTACATGCTGCAGAGCAGCTGGGCCCATGAGCCATGGCCACTGGGCCTGCGCATCCGGAGCCTGTGCTCCTCAATGGGAGAGGCCGTGGTGGTGAGAGGCCCGCATACCGCAAAAAAAAAAAAAAAAAAAAAAAAAAAAAAAACAGACTATGACTGTTGGATAGATGAGAGATTTTGTCAATGATACAAATTTTTTAAAAGTATACTTTTTATCTAGACATATAAAACAGTCAAATAATGTTTTAATTTTGATATCTGAATACTCAGTAATATTTAAAAGTTTTATAAATTAAATTTTATCTTCCTTTTTTGATTTAGATAGGAGATGGTTTGGGGGAAAGATAAAGGAAAGAGACCAAAATAGGGCAAGATAAGATAGAGAGATAAGAAGGAGGTAGAGAAGAAAAGGAAAGGTGCCCATGGAAAAGAAATATACAGGACTAATGTGTTAAGAGAGAAAGACACCACATGGAGACAGATATAGAAATGGAGATAATGAAACAGGGTGGAGGAAAGAAGACACGGAATTCTATAGAGAAGGAAAGGAGATAAGACATGAAGATCTATATAGAATGAAATAAACCAAGAAGATTTTATGGGATAAGATTTAGTCAAGGTGAACTTTTATTTTCACATACTGCCCATCCTTAGATCTTGCTGCTTTGACAGTCTAATTAACTGGGTAAGAAAAATGGAATTTAACACACAGTAAGGAGAATTTTGAGAAATAAATATGATGAGACTGACAAGAAAAATGGAATGTGACTATTAAAATTATGAAAACATTTTTTCTTACCAGCAGTTTGAGAACAAGGAGCAATAATAATTTCTATCATCCTTGCATGTAAAGTATTGGAGAGGTCTTTATCTGCTCAGAGCATGTGTATGTGTCATTCTGTCTTACAGACTTCTACCCTAACTCTTCCTCTGGGAACAGATACTACACTGCCTATCCAACTCTTGGATTCCCTGTTCACTAACCTTGTCTTTTCCTTTCTTTTACAGTTTCCTTTTTCCTGATATCAACCCACTCTCGGGGATGTCTTCTCCTGAGGTATTATGCAGCTCTCATTTTGAGGAGAAAATGAAGAGGCAATATATAAGAAAGTAATGACTGAGAACTTACCAGAAATGATGAAAACATATAAATCCACAAATATAGGAAGTAAAATATATCACAGCAAAGCTATCTTTATAAAAAGAAGAATGAATGAAGACATTTTTCCAGCAAGAAAATTTTTGCAACATCATTAGAAAGAACTTTGCTAAAGTAACTTCTAAACAGGTACTTCAAGAGAAAAGAAAATGATTACTGAAGGAAAATGAGGGGTGCAGGACAGAATGGTGATCAGAGAGAAGACCAAATATGAAGGTAAGACTAAATAGTGATTTACACTAAGAATTATAATACCTAATTTATAAAATTAAAAGAAGTCAAAATGAAATATTGGATACTTAAGTGCATGGACAAGCATAATTTCTGTTTCATAGAAAGTCAAGAAATTATGGTTGAATTAACTGCAATAAGTAAAATTAATAAAAGAACAACAACAACACACACACAAAATAAATGCAAGCTTCTGGAGACAAAAAACTCATAACCACTACTGTATAATCTCTCTGGCATCAGATATCTGATTAATAACTCTGGATGGCAGAAAACTATAGAACAATGGTTCCAGAAGTATTAAGGAAAATGACTATGAATGTAGGACACTGTGTCTAGGCAATTCATAAATCAAGTGTGAAGGCAGAATACTGACATTTTTTTAATTCAAGGACTCATAAAATTGACTCTTCACCCAGTTATTTTTAGACATTACTTGGGGACGAGCTACTATAAAACAAGGAGAAAATTAAGAAGGAAAAAAACCAAAGATGTGGAATCAGGAAATTAGACACCAACCCAGGACTGCAGAGACAGGAAGTCACAGGACCACATCTCTGACGTAGGACCAGAAAGGTACTACCCCAGATTGGGGCAGAGGGAAAAAGAGTTCCAGAAGCGTTATTACTGGAGAAAAACAGGTCTAAAGGCACTAAATAACTGTTTCTCAACCTTCTTCATGTCGTATTATATGTAAAAAATATTTATATTTATACAACCTAGTAAGGTAACTTGGTGACACTGATCAGGGAGATGAGGGGATCTCTGTACACCTGTAACCTATTTTTCTCACTTGCTGTGCATTGGAAATTGTTTGGGAAGCTTTTCAATAGGTTTAGAAGATGAATAGACTTGAGGTTACATAGAAGGTACATTATCTTATCAAAAAAAGGCTGGGGAGAAATGAGAAACACCAGGAAAAGCTAATTCCAATACAAGAATTTCATGGTCCAAATATGAAGCATACTAAAATGTGGGCATAATTTTAAACAGCTGATAAACTGACAAAAAAATAATCAACATGGTCTTAATGTTGGCTATATTACACGTTGAGTGATCCAGAAGTCATGATATTGAAACACTAGAAAAGAAAACATTATTTTAAAATACAACTCAGATTGCAGTAAATAACTTTACAAAATCATAATAATACAAATGAAGTTCATTAGTTTTCCACTTTTAGATCATAGAACAGAATATAAATTGTATTATTTTTGAGCATAAACTAATGTGCCGAAGACAGAGGTAGTAGGTATAATGAGAAGAAAAAGTAAAAAGATTAGGAGTAAGGTATCCCCATCTAATCTAGATGGGAACTTGATGATAATTGATGAAGTATGAAATAAACATGTAAGTACATTATATAAAGTTGCACAGCTAAGCAATAAAATGAATAATTATCAAATTATCAAAATATTGGGAGAAGGGGATGGTCAGAGGTAGAGGATAACTTAAGTGATCAAAATCCTCAGTTTCCATGGTGGTGAGTTAATAAAGTAATATTTACATTCCATATAAGAAATTGGAGAATATATATATAAAGATAATCTGAAATGAGAAGTAATTAAAAGATTATATTTCTTTACATTGGAATAAGGACGAAGTGGTGACAAGGGTTCAAGAATTACTATTTTTCTTTGTTTCTTTACGTGAACATGTGACATGTTATTTTAAATGAAGTACTTAATGTTAATCTGAAAAATATTCTCAGAAAAATTACATTTAAGGTTTCTCTGTCATGTGATATACAGAAACATTCAAAGATTGCTAAAGCTGAGAACATTGGGAAATTTGTTGTATGTTTTAGTAAGCTCCTATTATTCTTGAAGAGAAATGCCAATCAGTGTAAACAATCAATGCAAAGTTCAGAACCTTCCAAACATCTTTTTTAAAAATTTTATTTACTTATTAATTTTTTGGCATACCAAGAACTTTTTTAAATGTCTTTATTAGAGTATAATTGTTTTACAATGGAGTGTTAGTCTCTACTATATAACAAAGTGAATCAGCTATACATATACATATATCCCCATATCCCCTCCCTCTGTGTCTCCCTCCCACCCTCCCTATCCCACCCCTCTAGGTGGACACAAAGCACCAAGCTGATCTCGCTGTGCTTTGCGGCTGCTTCCCACTAGCTATCTATTTTACGTTTGGTAGTGTATATATGTCCATGCCACTCTCTCACTTCGTCCCAGCTTACCCTTTCCCCCTCCATGTGTCTTCAAGTCCATTCTCTACATCTGCATCTTTATTCCTGTCCTGCCCCTGGGTTCTTCAGAACCACTTTTTTTTTTTTTTTTTTTTAGATTCCAAATATATGTGTTAGCATATGGTATTTGTTTCTCTCTTTCTGACTTACTTCATTCTGTATGACAGTCTCTAGGTCCATCCACCTCACTACAAAAAACTCAATTTCGTTTCTTTTTATGGCTGAGTAATACTGCATTGTATATATGTGCCACATCTTCTTCTTCTTTTGTTGTTTTTAAAGAAGATGTTGGGGGTAGGAGTTTTTATTTATTTATTTATTTATTTTTGCTGTATTGGGTCTTCGTTTCTGTGCAAGGGCTTTCTCTAGTTGTGGCAAGTGGGAGCCACTCTTCATCACAGTGTGTGGGCTTCTCACTATCGCGGCCTCTCTTGTTGCGGAGCACAGGCTCCAGACGTGCAGGCTCAGCAGTTGTGGCTCACGGGCCTAGTTGCTCCGCAGCATGTGGGATCTTCCCAGACCAGGGCTCAAACCCGTGTCCCCTGCATTGACAGGCAGATTCTCAACCACTGAGCCACCAGGGAAGCCCCACATCTTCTTTATCCATTCACCTGTTGATGGATGCTTAAGTTGCTTCCATGTCCTGGCTATTGTAAATACAGCTGTAATGAACATTGTGATACATGATTATATTTGAATTATGATTTTCTCAGGTTATATGCAAAGTTGTGGAATTGCTGGGTCGTATGGTAGTTCTATTTTTAGTTTCATAACGAACTTGCATACAGTCCTCCATAGTGGCTGTATCAATTTAAATTCCCAACAGCAAAGCAAGAGGGTTCCCATTCTCCAAACCCTCTCCAACATTTATTACTTGTATGTGTATATATATATATATATATATATATATATATATATACATATACATATATATATTTGTTGTTGTTGTTGTTCGGTATGTGGGCCTCTCACTGTTGTGGCCTCTCCCGTTGCGGAGCACAGGCTCAGTGGCCATGGCTCACGGGCCCAGCCGCTCCGCGGCATGTGGGATCCTCCCGGACCGGGGCACGAACCCGTGTCCCCTGCATCAGCAGGCAGACTCTCAACCACTGTGCCACCAGGGAAGTCCCCACATCTTCTTTATCCTTTCCTCTTTAAATGGACATTTAGGTTGCTTCCATGTCCTGACTATTGTAAACAGTGCTTCAATGAACATTGCGGTGCATGTATCTTTTTGAATTACAGCTTGCTTTTGCACAGCAAAGGAGACCATAAACTAAATGAAATGACAGCCCTCAGAATGGGAGAAAATATCTGCATATGAAGCAACGGACAAGGGATTAATCTCCAAAATACACAAACAGCTCATGAAGCTCAATATCAAACAAAATAAACAATCCAATCAAAAAATAGGTGGAAAATCTAAATAGACATTTCTCCAAAGACATACAAATGGTTAAAAAGCACATGAAAGGTTGCTCAACGTCACCAATTATTGGAGAAATGCAAATCAAAACTACAATGAGGTGTCACCTCTCACTGCTCAGAATGGCCATTATCAAAAAGTCTACAAACAATAAATGCTGGAGAGGGTATGGAGAAAAGGGTACCCTCCTACACTGTTTGTAGGAATGAAAACTGGTACAGCCACTATGGAGAACAGTATGGAGGTTCCTTAAAAAACTGAAAATAGAGCTACCATATGATCTAGCCATCCCACTCCTGGGCATATATCAGGAGAAAACCATAGCACTCTGTCCAACTTTTTTATGTCTTGCCAGCTTTAATATTCTTCATAAAACAGTTTCTCTTATTTATTTGAAATTATTATACAAAATCCATGTGTGAGTCTCTAAAGAGGAAAACAAGGAAATCTAAATTTTCTTCATTATAAATTGTGGTGTATAGAAAACCAGAAGATTGAGATTATGATAATTGTTCTGCCAAATATATTTTGTGTACTTGCTCCTTAACTTCCCTGATAGGTTTTTGTCATGTATATATAAATGTGAAATGTGAGAAGTTAGTTAAAACACACATAAATCTCTATGATCCACTCATTTTTAACTCTGAAATTTTATAATTAGAAAGCATTTTTTCAAGACTCTCTTTTTTTCTGTTTAACTTTCAAATGGTATTTTAAAAGTTGCAAGATAAGAAGAACTGGTTTCATATCATCCCCTCAGGTGTATTTTCAATATAACTCCTCACAGAGTTTTCGTGTCTCTGAGATACCAATAAGATCTATTCTGTGGCAATACACAATTTTGCAATGTTTCTCTTTTCTTTTTTTTTTCATAAAATAATAGCAGATATTGTTTTTTTAAAAAAATGTATTTTAAAATCTTTATTCACCATTTCATCATTAATAGCTCACTGAGACTCAACACCAGAATATATTCAGTGCACTAAATTAGCATGCTCACTTTTACTGGGTCTCCGAACATTTTCTTGTTATAGCATACAAGGCTTATTATGAGGAAAGGGTTCCAACTGATAGTTTGTTATTCAGAAGAAGGTAAAGGAAAACCTGTTTTTACTGGCACTTTTACCCAAACACTAGAATAAATTAATGATGTGTGAGTTTAAATGTTGAAAACTAAGTTATTGGTAAAGAAATATGTTTAAGACAATATTTTCACTTTGAAATAATACTATTTTTTCCCCAGAAACCCAGCTGGAGAGTAAAGCAATACTCTTTTCTTTGTTACCAAATTACAGAATTGATTTATGTCCTGTGGGCAAAGGTAAACACACAGTATTCATAGCTCAACATCTTCTTATTCAAGGATACCCATCAAGCACCCTAATGATGTTGTGTTTATCTTGATGGTTTATTATTTTTCTTCAACACATCTGAAATATTTTACCATTCCGCTGATCCTGGCAGTTTCTAAGCATATTCTCAGTCTCAGAGAGGTATACTGAGAGCTGGCTGAAAAGACAGTGTCCTGGCCTGAGGCCAGGTGCTTCTCTCTGGCATAGGCCCTGCATGTCTCGTTAGACTAGTGAGCATTGAGTGGAGCAAACCCAACGGCAAATTTGACTGCAAAAGTCATTCAGAGGCATGCGATTCTAGGACACTTTCTTTTTTTTTTTTTTTCTTCAAAGAAATGGTTTGGAGGAAAAATACATGATATGTGCACCAAAACACACACAACCTAGGCTGCGGTGCAAAGGATATGTATGAAAATATAAACCTTCAAACTGAAGGTTAATAAAAGTAAATAATGAATGAATAATGGAGAAAATCATTTTGATTAATAAATAGATGGAAAAGTGAGGAAACATTGCCTGAGATTTATGAACTGAGTAAGCTTGAAATGTGAGACATTTAATTAAAATAAATTGTGTTTTCCTCACAATATCTAAGTCCCTTCTTTTTTTAGCTGTTAGTGCTCTGATAAGTTTTGATGATCAAAATCCTTTGTAAAAGCAAAAGCCATTTCTAGTATTAGTCTTTTAAACAAATTCTAGTCTTTTAAACAAATTATTCTCAGATATAATGTAATAGAAAAATTAGTTTTTAGAAATTATTTTAATTCCAAAGCATTAAAAGTAAATTAAATCTAGAACCTTAACACAGACTGATGAAATATGATGATAATTGGTAATGTTTGAAATAAGGATTAGGTCAAAAGATTTCAAAATGGAAAGTTGCATTATGTTCTAATATAAAACATCCTTTAAATCTATAGTCAGAAATGAAATAGACCAAAAGGTCCTCTGCAGCAATATTTCTTTCACTATTATAAATATGAATATGAATTGGAAAACATAACTATATGCTTTGATATATCATACTCATGATACCCTGTTTCATCAACAAATATTAAGCAGTGAATTTAATGACTAATATATTTACTATGAAAAATGAAAACTGGAGGTTCAGTACTACCCAACTTTTCAAAGGAATATGTAAAATATTACAGATAACTTCTATAATTTTGAAAGCCAGTCACTGAAGTAGCTTTTATTACTGTAAGTGTTTGGAATGGTTTTTCTCTCATTAAATGAAAAATTGAGTAAAAATTTGGATTTATTATCTAAATGACTCAGAACTATTTGAAGTTAGAATTTCATCAAGGCAGTAAACCTCAAAAAATTAATCATTAATCATGAGATGAATTAATACTTATACCTATTTTAGTAAGTGAAGTAAATGAAAGAATAGAAATACAAGGTAACTTTTCACTGTTATAATATCTCAAATGGAAACCAATTTTTTTGTATTGTAAGCTGCCCAGCTATGGAATTCTTGGTCAGCTATCATTCCATGTGACTTCAGGTAACATCTTTTTTGGCATTCTCACCATGCCTAATTCAAGATGAATTGCCTAAAATACCCAACTGTATTACCCAACAACTAGACTTTCATTGTTAAAAATATTAACATATTAAAGCCATTGATTTTCCTTATTTTTAAAAGTAATAATTTTTTTAAGTCTCTAGAGAGCATTAAGCAGTTTGATCTGTAACCTACCCATACTTGATTCTCAAAATCAATGAAAATTTTAATTTCGGCTTTGGATCAAAATTCTAAACATATATCCTATGAGGATTTTTACTTTACAAGAATAAATTCATTTATTCACAATCATAAAATATAATTTGTAATTGAAAGGAAACAGTCTTGTTGATTGAGTTCTTAGGATTAGATATGCATCTAATATAAAAAAAAGTTAAATTATTTGTTACCAGGAGTTCAGAGACAGCAACTTTAATTGAGGAGGAAATTCTGTTTGCACATTAGATTCTCGAGAGCCCCAAGTTCAGACAGTTCCTCTCTCTTTGCTTTTCTCTAAGACAGATAATTTATATTGTGCCATCTGGAGGGGGTACAGGCAACAACCAAAATAAAATCCAGTTCAAAAAATCACAAGCTATATATCCAATTGGAAAAAAAAAATACCTTAGGTTTTTTTAAGATTTTGCCCAATTCTGCTCTTTTATTTGTAATTCTTTGTATTTTGGGATGCCTATTTTTCGGAAATCTTGTTTTGATGAGTATCTATTCTCTCAGATAACGTTTTTACACAGTAACATATGTTTGGGAATTTATCCAAGAGAGATATTACTGCCTTCTGAGATATTACTGCCTTCTGAGAAAAGGATTACATTTTTCTATCACAAGGAATTCCTCTTCAAATATGGCCAAAAAAAGCTTCTAAAGAGTGAATCATCTCAAAGATAACAAACATTAAATCTGGATAAACTTTTTAAAAAGATAAAAATGAGAAAAGCTTGTGTGTGTGTGTTTTAAAGAGGATGTAAAACTTGGAAGATGGTAACAGCATGGGTGGTTTCCCATTTTTATGACATCAGTTTGAAGGCAGGCTGCAATCCCAGTGTAGCTCAAGGAAGTTAGAAGTCTGGTAAAATCCCACATATTTTTCTGGCCTAAAGAAACAGAAGATAAAACTAGGGCAATCACACTCCTAGAAAGTGAAGATGGAATCCTGGGAAGGAGCAAGGCACAGAAGGAATCCCCAAGTTTTGTGTATAAACTCTCCCCACATCTTTGGTTAACCACTGAATCATGCAAGTATGGGAAAGACTTAAAGCAGCTTTCAACTAAGGCTAAAAAGAGGAAACTAAGATTTGAGATGCTGCCTCCAATAGGTGAGAAAATGTTTACAATTTGACCATAAGCAAGGTAATCTTTTGCTTTAAAAAGAAAAACACCCTTTATAGGAATATAACAGAATGTAGACCATCAACAACACAACTCTAACAATGTCCAGAATATAATCCAAAGTTACTTAAAGAACTGAGAAACTGTAATTCATTCTTCTTAAAGGAAAATTAAATAAACAGACATCAGTTTTAAGATGGCCCTCATGTTGGATTGTCAGACAAGGACTTTAAAGCATCTCATATGATGATAATAAGTGAGGCAAAGGAAAATACACTAGGAAGAAAAGAAAAAAATAGAAAATTTCAGTCAAAAAAAGGAAAATACTAGGTAGAAATAGAAAATGCTGAGGGAGACCTTCAATATGGTGGAGGAGTAAGATGTAGAGATCACCCTCCTCCCCACAGATACATCAGAAATACATGTACATGTGGAACAACTCCTGCAGAACACCTACTGAATGCTGGCAGAAGACCTCATACTTCCCAAAAGGCAAAAAAACTCCATGTACCTGGGTAGGGAAAAAGAAAAACGAAAAAAAAAAAAAAGAATAGGAACAGGACCTGCACCTCTGGGAGGGAGCTGTGAAGAAGGAAAAGTTTCCACACACTAGGAAGCCCCTTCATTGGTAGAGACAGGGGGTGGCGGGGGGTAAGCTTCTGAGCCACAGAGGAGAGAGCAGCAACAGGGGTGCAGAGGGCAAAGCAGAGAGATTCCTGCACAGAGGATCAGTGCCAACCAGCACTCACCAGCCTGAGAGGCTTGTCTGCTCAACCGTCAGGGTGGGTGGGGGCTGGGAGTTGAGGCTTATGCTTCAGAGGTCAGATCCGAGGGAGAGAACTGGGGTTGGCTGCATGAACACAGCCTGAAAAGGGCCTAGTGTGCCACAGCTAGCCGGGATGGAGTCTGGGAAAAAGTCTGGAACTGCCTAAGAGGCAAGAGACCATTGTTTCAGGGTGCATGAGGAGAGGAGATTCAGAGCACCACCTAAACAAGCTCCAGAGATGGGTGCGAGCCGCAGTTATCAGCGCAGACACCAGAGACTGGCATGAAACTCTACGGCTGCTGCTGCAACCACCAAGAAGCCTGTGTTCAAGCACAGGTCACTATCCACACCTCCCCTCCCCGGAGCCTGTGCAGCCCACCACTGCCAGTGTCCCGTGACCCAGAGGCAACTTCCCCGGGAAAACACAAAGCACGCCTCAGGCTGTTGCAACGTCACGCCAACCTCTGCCACCGCAGGCTCACCCCGCATTCCGTACCCCTCCCTCCTCCCAGCCTGAGTGAGCCAGAGCCCCCTAATCAGCTGCTACTTTAACCCCGTCCTGTCTGAACTAAGAACAGATGCCCTCAGGTGAACTGAACACAGAGGCAGGGCGAAATCCAAAGCCGAACCCCAGGAGCTGTGTGAACAAAGAGAAAGGGAAATTTCTCCCAGCAGCCTCAGGAAAAGCAGATTAAATCTCCACAATCAACTTGATGTAACCTGAAGCATCTGCTGAATACCTGAATAGACAACAAATCATCCCAAAATTGAGGCGGTGGACTTTGAGAGCAACTGTAGACTTGGGGTTTGCTTTCTGCATCTAATTTGTTTCTGGTTTTATGTTTATCTTAGCTTAGTATTTAGAGTTTATTATCATTGGTAGATTTGTTTATTGATTTGGTTGCTCTCGTCCTTTTTTATATATATATATTTTTTTCCTTTTTCACTTTTTGTGAGTGTGTATGTGTATGCTTCTTTGTGTGATTCTTGTCTAAATAAGTTTGCTTTTACCATTTGTCCTAGGGTTCTATTTGTCCATTTTTGTTGGTTTGTTTGTTTGTTTTTGTATAATTTTTATTGCTTGTTATCATTGGTGTATTTGTTTTTTGGTTTGGTTGCACTCCTCTTTCCTTTTTTTATGACTTTTTAATTTTTATTTTAATTACTTTATTTTATTGTATTTCATTTTCTTTCTTTCTTTCTTTCTTTCTTTCTTTCTTTTTTCTCCCTTTTCTTTGGAGCTGTGTGGTTGACAGGGTCATGGTGCTTGGGCTGGGTGACAGACCTCTGCCTCTGAAATGGGAGAGCCCAGTTCAGGACATTGGTCTGTGAGAGACCTCCCATCTCCACATAATATCAAATGGCAAAAGGTCTCTCAGAGATCTCCATCTCAATGTTAAGACTCAGCTCCAATCAAAGACCAGCAAGCTACAGTGCTGGACACCCTATGCCAAACAACTAGCAAGACAGGAACACAACACCACTTATTAGCATAGAGGCTGCTTAAAATCATAATACGGTCACAGACACCCCAAAACACACCACCAGACATGGTCCTGCCCACCAGAAAGACAAGATTCAGCCTCATCCACCAGAACACAGGCATCAGTCCCCTCCACCAGGAAGCCTACAGAATCCACTGGGGGCAGACAACAAAAACAACAAGAATTACAAACCTGCAGACTGCAAAAAGGAGACCCCAAACACAGTAAGTTAAGCAAAATGAGAAGACAGAGAAACACACAGCAGATGAAGCAGCAAGGTAAAAACCCACCAGACCAAACAAATGAAGAGGAACTAGGCAGTGTACCTGAAAAAGAATTCAGAGTAATGATAGTGAAGATGATCCAAAATCCTGGAAATAGGAGAAAGTACAGGAAACATTTAACAAGGACCTAGAAGAACTAAAGAGTAAACAAGCAATGATGAACAACACAATAAATGAAATTCAAAATTCTCTAGAAGGAATCAATAATAGAATAACTGAGGCAGAAGAACGGGTAAGTGACCTGGAAGATAAAATAGTGGAAATAACTACCGCAGAGCAGAATAAAGAAAAAACAATGAAAAGAACTGAGGACAGTCTCACAGACCTCTGGAAAAGCATTAAATGCAACAACATTCGAATTATAGGGGTCCCAGAAGAAGACAAAAAGAAAGGAACTGAAAAAATATGTGAAGAGATTATAGTTGATAACTTCCCGAATATGTTAAAGGAAATAGTCAATCAAGAAGAGGAAGCTCAGAGAGACCCATACAGGATAAATCCAAGGAGAAACATGCCAAGACACATATTAATCAAACTATCAAAAATTAAATAGACAGAAAAATATTAAAAGCAGCAAGGGAAAAATAACAAATAACATACAAGGGAATCCCCATAAGGTTAACAGCTGTTCTTTCATCAGAAACTCTGCAAGCCAGAAGAGAGTGGCAGAACATATTTAAAATGATGAAAGGGAACCAAGATTACTCTACCCAGCAAGGATCTCATTCAGATTCGATGGAGAAATTAAAACCTTTACAGACAAGCATAAACTAAGAAAATTCAGCACCACTGAACCAGCTTTACAACAAATGCTACAGGAACTTCTCTAGGCAGAGAACACAAGAGAAGGAAAAGACCTACAATAACAAACCCAAAACAATTAAGAAAATGGTAATAGGTACATACATATCGATAACTACCTTAAATGTAAATGGATTAAATGCTCCAACCAAAAGATATAGACTGGCTGAATGGATACAGAAACAAGACCCATATATATGGTGTCTACAAGAGACTCACTTCAGATCTATGGACACATACAGACTGAAAGTGAGGGGATGGAAAAACATATTCCATGCAAATGGAAATCAAAAGAAAGCTGCAGTAGCAATTCTCATACCAGAGAAATTAAAGCTTAAAATAAAGACTATAAGAGACAAAGAAGGACACTGCATAATGGTCAAGGGATCAATCCAAGAAGAAGATATAATAATGGTAAATATTTAGGCACCCAACATAGGAGAACCTCAATACATAAGGCAAATGCTGACAGCCATAAAAGGGGAAATTGACAGTAACACAATCAGAGTAGGAGACTTTAACACCCCACTTTCACCACTGGACAGATCATCCAAAATGAAAATAAATAAGGAAACCCAAACTTTAAATGATACATGAAAAAAATGGACTTAATTGATATTTATAGGACATTCCATCCAAAGACAACAGAAAACACTTTCTCCTCAAGTGCTCATGGAACATTCTCCAGGATAGATCATATCTTGGGTCACAAATCAAGTTTTAGTAAATTTAAGAAAATTGAAATTGTATCAAGTATTTTTCCAACCGCAATGCTATGAGACTAGATATCAATTACAGGAAAAAAATCTGTAAAAAAAATAGAAACACATGTGGGATAAACAATACACTACTAAATAACCAAGAGATCACTGAAGAAATCAAAGAGGAAATTTAAAAAAACCTAGAAACAAATGACAATGAAAACACGATGAAGCAAAACTGATGGGATGCAACAAAAGCAGTTCTAAGGGGGAAGTTTATAACAATAAAATGCTACCTCAAGAAACAAAAAACATCACAAATAAACAACCTAACTTTACACCTAAAGCAATTAGAGAAAGAAGAACAAAACAAAAACCCAAGGTTAGCAGAAAGAAAGAAATCATAAAGATAAGATCAGAAGTAAATGAAAAAGAAATGAAGAAAATGATAACAAAGATCAATAAAACTACAGCTGATTCTTTGAGAAAATCAACAAAATTGATAAACCATTAGCCAGACTCATCAAGAAAAAAAGGGAGAGGACTCAATTCAACAGAAATAGAAATGAAAAAGGAGAAGTAATAACTGACACTGCAGAAATGCGAAAGATCATGAGAGATTACTACCACCAATGATATGCCAAAAAAACAGACAACCTGGAAGAAATTGACACATTCTTAGAAAAGCACAACCTCTGAGACTCAACCAGGAAGAAATAGAAAATATAAACAGACCAATCACAAGCACTGAAATTGAGACAGTGATTAAAAATCTTCCAACAAACAAAAGCCCAGGACCAGTTGGCTTCACAGGTGAATTCTATCAAACATTTAGAGAGGAGCTAACACCTATCCTTCTCAAACTCTTTCAAAATATAGCAGAGGGAGGAACACTCCCAAACTCATTCCCTGAGGCCACCATAACCCTGATACCAAAACCAGACACAGATGTCACAAAGAAAGAAAACTACAGGCCAATAATACTGATGAACATAGATGCAAAAATCCTTCAGCAAAATACTAGCAAACAGAATCCAACAGCACATTAAAAGGATCATACACCATGATCAAGTGGGGTTAATCCCAGGAATGCAAGGATTCTTCAGTATATGCAAATCAATCAATGTGATAAACCATATTATCAAACTGAAGGAGAAAAACCACATGATCATCTCAATAGATGCAAAAAAAAGGTTTTGGCAAAATTCAACACCCATTCCATTTATGATAAAAACCCTCCAGAAAGTAGGCATAGAGGAAACTTACCTCAACATAATAAAGGAAATATATGACAAACCCACAGCCAACATCATTCTCAGTGGTGAAATACTGAAACCATTTCCTTTAAGATCAGGAACAAGACAAGGTTGTCCACTCTCACCACTCTTATTCAACATAGTTTTGGAAGTTTTAGCCACAGTAATCAGAGAAGAAAAAGAAATAAAAGGAATCCAATTTGGAAAAGAAGAAGTAAAGATGTCACTGTTGCAGATGACATGATACAAATACATAGAGAATCCTAAAGATGCTACCCGAAAACTACTAGAGCTAATCAATGAATTTGGCAAAGTAGCAGGATACAAAATTAATGCACAGGAATCTCTTGCATTCCTTTACACTAATATTGAAAAATCTGAAAGAGAAATTAAGGGAACACTCCCATTTACCACTGCAACAAGAAGAATAAAATACCTAGGAATAAACCTACCTAAGGAGATAAAAGACCTGTATGCAGAAAACTATAAGACTGATGAAAGAAATTAAAGATGAATCAAACAGATGGAGAGATATACAGTGTTCTTGGAATGGAAGAATCAACATTGTGAATATGACTATACTACCCAAAGCAATCTACAGATTCATTGCAATCCCTATCAAACTACCAATGGCATTTTTCACAGAACTAGACCAAAGAAGTTCACAGTCTGTATGGAAACACAAAAGACCCCGTATAGCCGAAGCAGTCTTGAGAGAGAAAAATGAAGCTGTAGGAATGAGGCTCCTGGACTTCAGACTATACTACAAAGCTACAGTAATCAAGACAGTATGGTACTGGCACAAAAACAGAAATATAGATCAATGGAACAGGATAGAAAGCCCAGAGATAAATCCACACACATATGGTAACTTTATCATTGATAAAGGAGGCAAGAATATACAATGGAGAAAGACAGCCTCTTCAATAAGTGGTGCTGGGAAAACTGGACTGCTACATGTAAAAGAATGTAATTAGACCACTTCCTAACACCATACACAAAAATAAATTCATAATAGATTAAAGACCTAAATATAAGGCCAGACACTATCAAACTCTTAGAGGAAAACCTAGGCAGAACACTCTATGACATAAATCACCCAAGATCCTTCTTGACCCACGTCCTAGAGAAATGGCAATAAAAACAAAAGTAAACAAATGGGACCTAATGAAACTTAAATGCTTTTGCACAGCAAAGGAAACCATAAAGAAGACCAAAAGACAATCCTCAGAATGGGAGAAAATATTTGCAAATGAAGCAACTGACAAAAGATTAATCTCCAAAGTTTACAAACAGCTCATATAGGTCAATATCAAAAACAAACAAACAAACAACCCAATCCAAAAATGGGCAGAAGACCTAAATAGACGTTTCTCCAAAGGTGTACAGATTGCCAACAAATACATGAAAGGATACTCAATATCAGTAATCATTTGAGAAATGCAAATCAAAACTACAATGAGCTATCACCTCACAGCAGTCAGAATGGCCATCATCAAAAAATATACAAACAGTAAATGCTGGAGATGGTGTGGAGAAATGGAACCCTCTTGCCTTGTTGGTGGGAATGTAAATTGATACAACCACTATGGAGGACAGTATGCAGGTTCCTTACAAAACTTAAAATAGAACTACCATATGACCCAGCAATCCCACTACTGGGCATATACCCTGAGAAAACCATAATTCAAAAGAGGCATGTACAACAATATTCATTGAAGCTCCTTTTACAATAGGCAGGACATGGAAGCAACTTAAGCATCCATCAACAGGTGAATGGATAAAGAAGATGTGGCACATATATTTAATGGAATATTACTCAGCCATAAAAAGAAATGAAATTGAATCATTTGCAGTGAGGTGGATGGACCTAGAGACTGTCATACAGAATGAAGTAAGTCAGAAAGAAAGAAACAAATACCATATGCCAACACATATATATGGAATCTAAAAAAAAAAAGGTTTTGAAGAACCTAGGGGCAGGACAGGAATAAAGATGTTGACACAGAGAATGGACTTGAGGACACAGGGAGGAGGAAGTGTAAGCTGGGTCAAAGTGAGAGAGTGGCATGGACATATATACACTACCAAATGTAAAATAGATAGCTAGTGGGAAGCAGCTGCATAGCACAGGGATATCAGCTCGCTGCTTCGGACCACCTAGAGGGGTGGGATAGGGAGGCTGGGAGGGCGATGCTAGAGGGTAGAGATATGGGGATATATGTATATTTATAGCTGATCCACTTTGTTATAAAGCAGAAACTAACATACCATTCTAAAGCAATTATACCCAATAAAGATGTGAATAAAAAAGAAAATGTTAAATAAAAATAATAAATAGAAAATGGAAACTATAGAAAGAGAAACAAAATATGTGAAATAAAAAGTAGACTCGATGGGATTAATAGTAGCTTGGAGCTGACAGAGGAAAGAAAAAATAGACTTTAAAATTGTTCACTGGAAATTATCCAGACTGGATGGGATTAATAGCAGAATGGTGCTGACAGAGGAAATACCAAATAGAGTTTAAAATTGTTCAATGGAAATTATCCAGGCTGAGGGCCAAAGAGAAAACTATATTAAAATAAAAAAACAAGCAGAACCTCAGAAAATATTAGATAATATCAGGTTGTCTAGAATGAATGTAATGGGAGTCCCAAAAGTAGAAAAGAAAATGTGAGAGCAAAAAAAGTTAAAGAAATAATGGCCAAATATGCTCCAAATTTGATGAAATACATTAATTTAAATATGGAAGATGTGCAGCAAAATCTGTACAGAACAAGTGCTGTGAATGTACTCTGCCTAGGCATATCATATCCAAATTGCAGAAGTCCAGAGATACAAGGAAAATATTGGAAGAATCCAGAGGAAAGTGGCACATTATGTACAGGGGAAAATATTTTAAATGGTTTTGATCATCTCCTCAGAAGATATGGGAGGCAGAGGCAGTGGAATAACATCATTAAAGTAATGAAAAAACAAACAGCTAGCAACACAGACTTCCACATGTAGTAGATAATTGGCACTAGCCTTCAAGAAAGTATGCAATTAGAGATATTTTCAGATAAAAGGAAACTTAAAGACAGTGTTATGTGAAGATATGAACTGCAAGAAGTGCTAAAGGATATTCTTCAGGGTCAAAGTTAATGGTAGCAGAGGGAAACTCAAACAGTAAGGAGCTACTGCAATACTATAAAGAGTGATAAATATATGGATATGTTATCTATACACATCTATCTTTATCCTTTATTCCATTAAAATATACGACTTTTTAAGCAAAAATTATATTTTCTTACAGCTTTTTAAATGCATGTGAAAATTCTAGCATAAAGGATATCAAAAGAGGTATATGGAACTAGATGATTGCAAGGTTTCTACACTTCACATGAATGTGTACAATGTTAACTCTGATTAAACTGTGAACAATTAAAGATATATAATATATCTTTAGAGAAACCATTAAAAATGCAAACAGTTATATGTATAAAGTCAGTACATATTAGTATGCCTTATTCAAAGAGTTTCTATATGTATAAAACTAATATATATAGAAACTATTCAAATAAAATAATTATTCAAGGAAATAAAAAAAAGAGTAACATAAAATTAGAATGGACAAAAAGAAATCACAGTAAAATGGTACAACAAAATCAAATCATATCAATATTACATTAAATATTAATGGACTAAGCACTCCATATATATGGCATGGATAATCATAAGAGATTACAAAACGAACACTCAAATATATGCTATCCCCAAAAGACTCACTTTCAATATACAAACAGGTAAGTTGAAAGTAGAGATGGGAAAAGATATGAAATTCCAAGAATACACTTGATAGTAGATATAATAAAATCAGATAAAAAGATTCTTCAAGACAAAAGGTACTACCAGAAATAAAAAGGGTTATTTCATGATAATAAAATACTTTTATTAATAAAATAAAGGACAAAAATCCCTGATCACATCAATAGATGCAGAAAAAGAATTTGACAAAATTCAACATCTATTCATAATAAAAATGTTTAGTACGGTAGTAACAAAAACAGACAAAGGACTTTCTCAATCTGATAGAAAGTTTCTGTAAAAACCTACAATTAATATCATATTTAATAGTGAAATATTTAATGCTCCCCTCTAAGGTCAGAAAGAAGACATAGATGCCTACTCCTACCACTTCTATTTGAGATTACAATCGAAGACATAGCCATTGAAATAAAGCAGGAAAAATAAGTAAATAAAAGGCATAGGGATTAGAGTGATAGAAATAATATTGTCTCTATTTGCTGATGGTATGATTGTTTATATAGAAAATCCTAAGAAGTATACAAAACAACAACTAGAATTAAGTGAATTTAGAAGGTCAGAGCATGGTAGATTTATATATACAAGTCAATAGGACTTTATGTACTAGCCATAAATGATTGAAACATGATTTTTAAAAATTCCCTTTAAAATAGTATCAAAACACATTAATCTGTTACCTAAATATTTGTATGCTCAGCATAAAAATGAAGAAACTGCTGATATACATAATAATATATCTGAATCTGTAAGTCATTGTGCTGAGAAAAGCCTGTTACAAAAACGTTCATACCGTTTGATTCCATTTATATAAATATCTAGAAAATACAAACTAATCTATACTGACCAAAAACATATCTGTGATTGCTTGGGGCAGGGTGCAGAGGTAGGGATAAACCCTAAATGGGCTTAATAAATCTTTTGGAGGTGATGGAAATGTGTATCTTGATTTGGGCAGTGGTTTTACAGTGTGTATATCTATCATCACAATTAATTAACTGCACTCTGTACATGGATACAGTTTTTATATGTAAATATACCTCAATAAGGCTGATAAAATTGTGAAACCTCTGACACCACTGATAAAACATAAAAAACAATTCTGACAATAGAACTGTAATTTATGCTATATTTTTTAAATTTTTATTTTATATTGGAGTATAGTTGGTTAACAATTTTGTGTTAGCTTCAGGTGTACAGCAAAGTGATTCAGTTATACATATACATGTATCTATTCTTTTTCACATTCCTTTCCCATTTAGGTTATTACAGAATATTGAGCAGGTTTCCCTGTGCTATACAGTAGGTCCTTGTTGGTTATCTATTTTAAATATGGTAGTGTGTATATGTCAATCCGAGACTCCCAATCTATCTTTCCCTTCCACCTTTCCCTTTTGGTAACCATAAGTTTGTTTTCTAAGTCTGTGAGCCTGTTCCTGTTTTGTAAATAAGTTCACTTGTATCATTTTTTTAGATTCTACATATAAGTGATATCATATGATATTTGTCTTTCTCTGTC
This sequence comes from Mesoplodon densirostris, assembly GCF_025265405.1. Classification (NCBI taxonomy): domain Eukaryota; kingdom Metazoa; phylum Chordata; class Mammalia; order Artiodactyla; family Ziphiidae; genus Mesoplodon; species Mesoplodon densirostris. Next base: position 12,484,892 of record NC_082669.1, on the reverse strand, counting down.
TGACTTAATTCACTCAATTTGATCATCTCCAGGTCCATCCATGTTGCTGCAAATGGCATTTCATTGTTTTTAATGGCTGAATAATATTCCATTGTATATATGTACCACATCTTCTTTATGCATTCTTCTGTTGATGGACATTTTGCTTGCTTTCATGTCTTGGCTATTGTAAACAGTGCTGCAATGAACATTGGAGTGCATGTATTCTTTTGAACCATGGTTTTCTCCAAATATACACCCAGGAGTGGGATTCTTAGATCATATGGTAGCTCTATTTTTAGTTTTTTTAAGGAACATCCATATTGTTCTCCATAGTGGCTGCACCAATTTACATTCCCACCAACCATGTAGGAGGGTTCCCTTTTCTCCACACCCTCTCCAGCATTTATTGTTGTAGACTTTTTGATGCTGGCCATTCTGACTGCTGCGAGGTGATATCTCATTGTAGTTTTGATTTTCATTTCTCTAATGATTAGTGATGTTGAGCATCTTTTCATGTGCCTCTTGGCTGTGCTATATAAAATATGCTGTCTTCTCTTTTTTAGAAAAGGAGTCTACCAATACATACTAAAACAATCATTTTATAGAAAGATTTTTTTATTGTATATAAATATATATCTTAATTATACATTATTTTTAATGTCCAAAATCAGTAACATTTTGTTTTTTTGTTCCTTTTATGGCATGTTAACTTTATTAAGTGTAAAATCAATTAAGGAACGACAAAACCAGTTCCACAGAGAAGTCTGAGAAAATTACTGGTAAAACAAATAAACCAAAAGTGCGGTACTTTATAATGTCTCTCTCTCTGATTATATTAAAAAGTGTTTTAAATTTCTGTAAATATAGCTCTCTTTGGGTACAAAATGCTAACTGATGTAATTTTATGTCTAATGATTTTCATATATTTATTTTCTTGTACTTATATTTTATCTTAACCTCAATAACTAGTAGTACTGAAAAAAATGAATTCACCTCTTACTGCAGCATAGAAATATTAATGTAGTCAGTCATATAAACAGAGATGAATGATGGAAATCTGGCTCTAACCTTCTGTCTCGTTGTGTAAGAAACCATTTCTTAAGCTGCACCTTAAGAAACATTTTTTTAAGAAACATTTTTAACGTCATTAAAAATCAGAAACATATTAGTGCCCTCTCCCCATTTCAAACCATGTGTTTTCATTTTCTATTAAAAATCAGCAGCATGCTTCCATTTCTTTGATTTAGTAAGTCTCTGAACTTCTTAATAGAAAGAGGTTTTTTAAAGTTGAATTTAAAAAGAAAAAAAATATATATATATATATACCTATGTATGCTATTGGGTTAGTTGAAAAAGTAGTACATTCACAATCTTCTGACCTAGGTTCAAACCCCAGCTCTCAGTGATTGCACCTCCATGAAATAAAAACAATCCCTATCTCACAGGGTTGCTCTCAAGAATACAAAACCTAAAGATATTATAGGATGCATGTTTAAGTGCAAAGAGCTTGATTTTTGAGCCAGATGTACCTAGAGTTAAAACTTGTTTTCTCAATTTATTATCTGTACAATTTAGGGCAAGGAACTTTGTCTCTCTGTTGGTTTTATTAGTTAATATAATAGGACTAACAATACCTACTTCACAGTGTTGAGGTGGGATTTAGGGATTATGTAGTTTGAAACCTAAACATAGTGGTGGGAACTTAATAGGCATCAATTTTTTATAGCTATTATAAGCAGAGAGTTAAGACAGTGACAGTTGGCAGTACCTCATTAGCTCTTCCAAGATCAATTTTAAATGGCCGTGCAAACAGACAAGAAAGACAATTACAGATAGCACAAGAAACTAAGGAGCTGTGTCTTCAAGTGATACAGATGTCGCTCCAAATAGAGAATTTTCTTTGCCACTTTCACCACTGTCCACGAATACTGTTTGTAACTGCCAGTCATCATTCCTCTTTCTCCCATCAACTACCACCTATATAAACAAACCTATTTGTATTTTTCACATCACTAACCCTATTGCCACAGTACAAAAGATCAAGGAATAGAGGGAAATAGTCTTAGTGCATGGAACATTTGTGGAAAGACTGGTTGAATGGATTTCACTTAAAGTAGAGTAAGATTTCACTTACTCTACATTTTTTCTGGCCAGTGTCTTAGATCTGTAGCTTTGGAAGGGGGTACAAATCTACAGGGTGGTTGTCCATGCAGTTGATATGCAAAATCTCTAGTCTAATTTCTGCAACCTAGAATAAGTTCATCTAATACAACTTGGGAGAATATCTGTAAAATTTTATCTTACTTACCTCATTGCTTACTATTCTTTTAAAGAAAATGAGATGGTCTTGGAATGTCTGAGGAAATTTGCATTTTCCTTTCCTTTTCCAGGTAGGTATAATATTCTATTTTTTGAGCTAGATGCTAGTTACACAGTTGGCTCAGTTTGTGAAAATTCATTAAAGTTTTCATTTACAACATATGCAGAATTCTGTGTGTATATTATACCTCAATTAAAAAGTTAAATGTATTAATAATCAGAAGAATAGCTATAAAATCATATTTCTCTGCATTTCATGATAAATTATATGACCTTCTCTGGGTGAGAAAGAGGGGTATAAATTGTGAAAATTAAGAATGATTATACCTCTCAAACAATATTTCACAGTTTGTGTCATGTAGAAAAGTGGTTCTTATATAAATAAGTTTGGGAGATGGCCCATGTACTATACTCCAGCTTGAAGATTCCTGATTCACAGTAATAAATAGAAAGTCTTGAAAAGGTTTATCATAAATGTACCTGTTGAGCTTTATTTAACACAGTCTTTACAAAACTTAGATGTGTTCTATAGAACAATAATTCTTCTGCATATTAATATGTGATATAGGAAAGCAAAAATTTCTGTGGTCAGATAAATTCGAGCAATAATGGGTTAAATAAAATTTAATAGTTTTCTTTCCTACAGTATTTCATCAACTGAAATTTACTATCTTTTCCAGTATATTATATTTCTGTATATGAATGAACACTCTGTTAACTATTTTAGAGATGTATTATTTTTCCTGCCATCATCTAAAATTAACTGGAAAAATCATATTAGCAAACGAAGTTTCAACCACTAAGTTAAGCCATGCCTTAAGGATAGATACTTCCCCATGCTTCCATAGTTTCATTACAGACATTTGTAGCCATTTTGAATTATGCAGCAGAACCTTTCAGGATGAGGGTTTCTTGGGAGACATTCTTTTTAGAGTATATGAGCCTTCACATGAAACAGCTCTAAAAATTGCATTTCCAGCATCTCTAACACTCACCCACTCTCACAGGAGAGTCATACATCCAGTGTTTCTGCTTTCTACAAATCTGCACAATAGCAGTAGGGTCAGAATAGGACATAAAAGTAAGAAAAATGTGCTTGATGAACTCAGCCATTGTACAAAGAACTGTGATGAAATAATCTGAATTTATGGACTGGCGTCTGAAAAAAACTATAGCAATTTCCCTGAAATTAGCATACCAAAACAGACACCTGAAAGTGACCAGTTTGTGTGAACTAGCATAGCTTACATAAAAATGTAATGGGGACAGGAAAAAAGTTGCTTATGATTAAAATGAGGCCAAAAACATTTAAGTAGCTATTCTATAATAGAAGTTACCTTTATGTGTTCATATGTCAGTAAATATAGTCAAACTAGTTTCAATATTGCAGCATTACTTTAGTTTTATTAATGTTATCTTTTGTGAGGCTGGCAAAAATAGGAACATGTTAAATGATAAACTACAACTCTTTTAAAATATCTTTCTTACAGTTTTGAATTTCGAACTTTAAGTATTTTACATAAATTATAAAAATAAATTTTAAAAAATACCCCAAATCACACATCAATTTGACTACCTAACCCCTCTGACCAGAATTATTTAACATTATTTTAAAACAGTATTGTAACTGACGTTGCTACTGAGATATGCTGTAAGGATTAAAAATAGCACCAAATAAATTTGAAGCTGAATTAGTCATTGTTAGTAAAAATATTGGTATTAAGTGAATATACATGATAGTAGATAATAGAGATAATATACAAACCAATAATTTAATCAGTATTTTTAGAATAAGAGAAAATGAAAAGCAAATATAAAAGAAGTTAAATAAAATCCCAGTATTGTTTCTTTTGATTTAAAACTATCAGCATACACTTATTTTTAGTCTTCCATTTTGAAAAATGCATCTTTCCTAGCTCTGTTTGTTGAGAGGCATAAAAACAATGGCAACACGGAAGCAATCACACACTAGAACCAGTATTTTAGTATCTAAATACTATTACTTACTAAAAGGAACAAGGCTTTTTTAAAAAATTGTTTCCAGATCTGGGAGAAGGAAATACAGACAGTGAGCATGAAGTATCTTTTTTGTCTAAGAAATCAAGAAATCTGTCCAAGACTACTGAGATCATCTCCAAAGGACATAGGAGTCAACTTGAATAGGCTTTCCATGGTCAAAGATAAAACAATTGGGGCAATAAAAAATAAGAATTACAGTGAAGTGAAACATAAAATACATAGAAATCCATGAATTTTAAAAAACACTTGTGAGTCACTTTTGCCTGGAATATCCCCAATGACTGCTGTCCTAGGGTAATTGTTAATACCACCTCATGTCACTCAGAAGTGTTTCAGTTTGAAGGTTAAATTATATGGTTACTCTTCCTTTTTAGAGTGCTGATGTAATAACTTGTTATTCTGCAAATTGGCAAGTATAAGGAAAGAAGAAATTATACTACTTTACAATATAAACTGTTTCAGAGTAGCCAAACAGTTGATAAGGTTAATTTCCTTTATAGAAGTCCAACTAATAAAGCAGAAGGAATGATAGAAGATTAAAATCATCATTTTCAAGCTCAAATTAAATAATGGGTCTAGATAAAAATCCTAACTAGATGCTATAAAAATCACATGACTTTGTTATAAAGCAGAAACTAACACACACACACACACACACACACACACACACACACAATCACATGAAATGTTGCTGGTGAACTCAATAAAGGATGGATTGGCTGACAACAACTGAAAACACTGATCTGTCTTAGGAAAACCAGACCATATGTGCCCATAATGTAATGTTAAAGAAAGATAACAACTATCTAAAAATTGTTATTGCTAAAATTTGAGGCTGAATCTGAAAACTTCCAGGTTTAATTACAGGAAATATAAAGAAAAGGAAACATGTTGAATAGTTTCAAGAGAGAGCAATAAATCAAATATAGATTGTGGAATATGGTACTGAATGATTAACCTAATTTCTTAAAGAAATAAATGACTTGGAAAAAAATTGTGCATATATGTGTATGGGAACTGTTATTTATTATACAACAAAAGATATTTAAGAGACACGTCTGGAATATCCCCAATTTTGGAAACTTAAAATTTTCAAAATTATTTGTGTGTCACAAAGATATCAAAAGGGAATGTGAGAGGTGACATCAATAAAGATTCTATAGATATTTTAAAAATAATAAAAGATTTAAAAATTTTTATGGGAATAAATTCAACAACTTAAGTGAAATGGACAGACTTTCAAAGCTTGATTAAGGAGAAATAGGTAACCTAGATAGTTCATACAGCTATTAAGGAAACCACATTTGTACTTTTAAACCTTCCCACAAAAAACAACTTCAGGCCCAAATATCTTCATTGGTGAATTTTTCCAAACATTAAAGGAAGAAATTATACTAATTCTGTGCAAAGTCTTCCTAAAAATAGAAGACACAAGATTTAGTCTGACACCCAAACCACACAAGGCCTGGTATCTCTGGAAAAAAAGGCTTAATCCTGGGGGTAAGGACAACAAATAATTTTGTCCAAATGGCACTGAAGAAAACCCATGAGGAAGGGAAAGAAAACAATAAAACCATAGACTGGGGGAGGGGAGGCACTGTATGCTGGGGCCAGAACTCCAACCTAAGGGGCAGCAGGAGCACTAAAGGGGCCACACCTTCAGGTCTTTGACCTCACATATTTAATTAACTTCCTCTTCTTCCCAAAAGGACAATTTGTAGGCTAATAGTAATAGAGCTGTTTCTCAGTGACAGTACCTTTTTGAATTTAAAGATAAGGAAACCTATCCTTAGAATTTTTCTGGCAAAATTTCCACATTTATGCATATCTATTTTGTAACTTAGTGATGGGGAAATTTGTATATTTTCCAAAAATACACAAGTTACATTTAATTTTAAATGTCTTTTCCAAAGAGAAAATCAAGAGAACAGTTCAGGCAAGTCAAATTTCTGGAGTATTCTCTACTTTAATCCATCTGTTGGGAATTCACCTGATATCAGTATTAATCCATTGAGGACACAGCTCACTTGACATTTTATATTAGTTTGGGGAATCATTTCAGATTATAGGCAATTCCTCAAAATAGAAAAAAACTACTATTTCAGGTAACTTTAAAATGTTCATCTCCTTACTTTATTCCTATGTACTCTGGAATGACCTTCTGTCTCCTTTCTAACCATTTGAATCTTGCTTTTCTTCTAGGCCAATTCAACTTCAGTTTCTCTATGAAATATTACAGCACTGCAAAAACCTTTGTTGGCTTAATTAAATGTTCTGCCCAATCAGCACACATATAACTATCCATCCATGTATTTATTCTTCTAGTTTTCTCTCCTAATTCTTAAGATGTATATATTTTACAATATCCTTCCATTCAATGTTCCATCTCTCCCCAACCTCTCTTTTCTCCTTTTCCATTCTTTACGATTTTGGTTCATTTCTAAAGGGATAGTACTATACCTTGAATTAAGTTTTATTGCCATAATTCCTAGTATATATTTTTCTTGTTCAGTTCCTATATAAATTTTCATATATTTGCTAAGAAAATTAGTTTAATGGAATAGCTTTATTATAAGACTAAAATCTAAAATAAGTGCAATAGCTGTTAAAATTCATCACCTATCAATTAATTGGAAATCCAGAATGATTTGAAATTGAGACTATGAGACCACGGCAAAAAAAAAAAAAAAAAAGCTAATTCAGAGGTACTTTTAGAGAATGGGAGGTGATAAGGAAAAAAGAGAATTAAATGTATCAGGTGTTCTTTTTGTAGAAGAAACTCTTGAGAAATTTATATTTTGACTCTATGTGTGTGTGTGTGTGTGTGTGTGTGTGATAAGAGCATGATATGTGGTCAGTATTCCTTCACCCACTCTATATTAATGTAGACACTGAATCTCAAAGTTACAAAGTGGAAGAGCTGAGATTTAGCCCAGGTTGTTTTAATTAAATAATACCTCTTTTTCACTCTACCATACCTCCCACTTGAATATGAAGTAATCGAGACTCTAAAGAAGGCATTTTCCTGCCAAAAAAATTAAATGTTGAGCACAGCATTGCAAAAAGACTTTGTGTAAACATGCTCATCTTCTGGCAGGTTAATACTGATTAACTCATGGAAAATAGCTCTTTAGACTCAATTAAAATTTCACAATAATTTGTGAAGCAGAAATATTGCTCTGGCAAACAAAAATCCTAAACCTGTAACCAGATTTAGAAACTATCAATATATTAAAGTGTACTTTGAAAGACCTAGAAAAATATGGAAATTTGCATAAAACATTAATTGGAAAACAAGAAGGCACTCTTCGATAACCTAGATATCTGGATATCCTGAAGACTATCTAGACTTGTGAACAATCTTAGATCAACTGATTGACATGAGCAAAACACAACTAAATTCACCATTTTATTTCCTGAAACCACAGAAAGAGTTGGGTTTATTAGTCAGTTGATTTTGGTTGTGATTTTCATTTGTCTTGAAACTGAATTCAGTTGGATCAGTTGTGTCTATAGAAAAGCATCTGATTGTATGAACTAGTTAAATATAGAGGTAATCATTTAATCACATATGCATTCCCAGATATTTGACAAGCATCTTCTAAATTGCCTGGCCCTCTTTCAGACCCTAGATACATATTTTAAACAAAATAGACACCCCATTCTCATGGCTATTACATGCTAGTGGTGGCAAAGTTAGAGGGAGACAGAATATTACAGAAATAAACAGAGTACTACATTGTTAATAAGTGTTATAAAGAAAAATAAAGCAGGGTAAAGGACTAGAGGTAGTCAGGAAAATCCTCTCTTTAAAGGTGGCATTTTAGCAGGGACACAAATTAAGTGAGGAAGCAAAACATACTAATATTCTGGGAATAGGTACTAGAGGCTAAGAGGATTGTATGTGCAAAGGCATTGAGGAAGGCCATCCTCAAATTGATGGGTATAACATAAATAGATGACACCTCAAGTCCCTTTTCTTACTCTGACACTAATATATGACTTAGGAAAAAGGAGAACTAAACATTACAATGTTGAATAGAACAGGAACATCTTCTGTTCCCAATACAGATTCTGGCTTTTCTAAAAAGTTTTTTTTCCTTAATTCAATTTGTGTGTGTTTAAGATCTTAGTTACATAGAGAAAACAGCCATAGTGATAATTAAAATTTCCTCAGAAATTATTTAATCACTCATATGTTAATGCAAATTGAATCAATTTTAAACTAATGGACTGTAGAAATAACAGTAAAATCATATGATGCTACAGATCAGTAAAATCTAGTCTGAATTAATTTACACTGAAAGCTTTACTTAATTAAAACACAAGCTTTAAGTAAGTGTCATTTTTTGCTTATAAGTCTCATTGAAAACAAGTAATGGTCTCTAAATACAGTAGAGTAAGACTTTCTCTTACAGTCTCATGAAAAATGGTATGAGTGGTTTGTTTTCAGATGGTTGCTGTCTTCAAAACTCTTTACATTTGTGGCCTTACCTAAAAGTCATATTAATTTCAACTGCTTTGTAATCAATTTATACCAACAAAATTATGTTCTTAGATTATAATCTATGAATATATAACATTACTTTTGCCTTATTACCCAGTTACTTGCAGCTTCTTAATTATCAATCATACATTTGCCTTTTATTTGCTTCATGGTTAATTGGCGATAACTAATAGAAGTGTTTACCTCTCTCCATGTAAATCTTTCTAAGGCATCCATCATGAAGTACATGAAAAATTATATCTATTTTAAATTTGAGATTGTTAATATTCAGTTCAGAAAACAAAACTCAAAAATAGGAATATTTTGGGGCTTCCCTGGTGGCGCAGTGCTTGAGAGTCTGCCTGCTGATGCAGGGGACATGGGTTCGTGCCCCGGTCTGGGAAGATCCCACATGCCGTGGAGCAGCTAGGCCCGTGAGCCATGGCCACTGAGCCTGCGCGTCCAGAGCCTGTGCTCCACAATGGGAGAGGCCACAACAGTGAGAGGCCCGTGTACCACAAAAAAAAAAAAAAAAAAAAAAAGGAATATTTTTAATATTGTACTATGTATTTGAAGTTATTCAACAAAAATAATAAGCCAGTTATTATTAATTTATATTTTTTCTAAATCAGTTGTAAAAATAATGAATCCTGTCAGTAGGATAAGAATAACTATAAAAAGTTTCCATGTTTTATCACATTTATTAGGATATGCTTGACAAAAAAGAAGACACAAAATTTTTATTTGTCCATTTATTATGTTTTAGATTCTATGTTCATTAGTCTTGTTAATGTTACCTTATCCCACTGAAAGGGAAGATGGGTTAATTTCAAAAAATTGAAATGTGGTTAAAAGTTTTTATAATGTCCAGAATGAAACCAACTTTAGCTAATAGATATTTTATGATTCCTTAATATTATTTTCTGTTACAAATTAATTTTGAAATAAATAAATGGATATTTTTTTTCAATACTGTTAATGGGGCTTAATATGCCTTTGGGGAAAACCGTTACCTAATGGATAAGGAAACATAATACTACATGCCCATACTTGTAGTATGTCACTTAGCAGATTGTGTGGTAATGGGTTATTGTCTCATTTATCTTCTTCCCTAAACGTCCCTAGATCTTCCTGAGGATAGAACAAAAGTCTTTTCCTTCTCTGTGCTTCCAAACCCTAGCATAATGCCTAAAACAAAAATGCTCTTGAGTCTAATGCAGAGTCTAACATTGAGTCAGTGCCAGTAATATAGTAGGTTTTTCTGGTCCATGCTCAAGTGTCACCTTGACTGGACTCTTTTCTGATCATGCCATTTAAAGCAGGAATTCCTCCCCAATCCTATCTACTCATTCCGTCCTCTCTTTTATTATAATTTTTTAAATTTAGCACTTATTACTATATGACATTTTATACATATTATTTTTGCTTTGTCTATGTCCAGTATTCTCAGTAAATAGTTGTGGAATTAATGAAGAGGTGAATGAGGAAGCAGAGGAAATAAATTCAAGTAGTTTATGAACCAATATCATCATGTGAGAGTTTTTTTTAAGTGACTCCTTATTATGTTTCTGATATTCTTTTTTTGGATCCTGATGTTTCTAATTTTGTAGTTCTACAAATTCTACCCAGAGAATTCTGGTGCTCTTTGTGAAAGGGACTAAAATTGGAAATAGTTATTATTTCCAATATAAGATCAAACAATCTAACTAATTAATCTCTATAAAACTTATTACAAACTATTAAATTGTAAAAAAAATCATCAATGTTTTACAAGTAAAAAACATACACTAGTTTTGCTAAACTCTTAACCAGCACTGTCCAATAGAACATTCTGCAATGATGGAAGTGTTCTATATCTGTGCTGTCCCACATGGTAGACACTAGACATAAGTTGTTATTGAGCACTTGAAATATAGTCAGTGAGACTGAAGAACTGAGTTTTAAATTTTATCTAACTTTAATTTAAATTTAAATAGACACCTGAAGGTAATATGTATCATATTGGACAAGCACAGCTTTATTATTCTCCTTATATATGTTTAGAAATTTTAAAAGAAATAATGTAACAAAGTGAAATTTACAAAAATATTAAAAAGTTAATTTTAGCAATAATGATACTTTGTAAAATTATTAGGGAAAATGATATCAATCACTTATGAATTATTGTGAGGAGTTTTGCTTGTATTATTAGGGTAAGATATATAAAAAGTTATAATAGCGGATACAGTCATCTGAAAGGAAAAATAGTTCTAGTGATATATAATTCATTACACCATATTTTATGGATTCCTTCTCTAAGGTTTGGGATCAGAATAAAAAACAAATGTGGGGAACTTCCCTGGTGGTCCAGCAGTTAAGATTCCACACTTTTAATGCAGGGGCACAGGTTGGATCCCTGGTTGGGGAACTAATATCCCACATGCTGCTTGGCGAGGCCAGAAAAAATTTTTTTAAATGTGGGTTCTATTATAATAAAATTTTAAAATCACCTGCTAACAATACAAGATATTGTGGATAAGCAAATATCTTTGTTCATTGGAATTTTTATGATTCGCTTCCCCATTTGATTTTGTCATACCTGAATTTAGGATGAAATCAGCATTGAACATATATGATTCAGTGAGATAAAGATTAATTCCTTTGTAATAAGAGCTTTATTGTGGGTGTGAAGATATCTTATCAGCCTTTCTAAATTTATTGAGCAGAGTGGTTCTGCAATGACAGTGTTTGGGGGATATTTGCATTATGTGTAGGGTATAAGAAAATAAATACTGTAAATAATGATTTTTTAAATGTTAAAAGATGACCAAAGTATAAAAAACTGAAACAGAAATAAAACTTTGACCTGAAAGATTTTGCTGCCATAAAATGAATGGAAAATAAAATTCGGGACTTGCTTTCTGAATTGTACTCTTCTGAGTCTAGCTCATTCACTAAGCCAATTACAAACGCACAGTACATTATGACTATACCTTAAAGACTCAGGTTTGTCAAAATAGTTGGGCACTTACCCCATATACTTTCTTCCTTTATATCAGCCTAATTCTGGGAGTTCCAGTTAATACAAAAATAACAAAATCATATTTAAAAATTGACTAAGAAGAAGAGATACAGCTCAAATTACACAAGAAGTGACAGTGTTTCTAGACAATTTCTGGAAATCAAAGAAATATTGTTAAACTAATATAAGAATCTAGTAATGGAAAATAGAAAAATAGTTTACAAAAATTGATATCTTTCCTGTAAATATTGACAACAATCAACAACTGGAAAATGCAATGGAGAAAATCCCAATGAAAATAGTATCAAAAACTACAAAATACTTAATACACAGCTGTAGCAAGAGATGCTAAATACTTATTGATGGTCAAAAGAAATGACTGGTAAGAAAGATCATGCTCTAAAATGGAAAGACTCAATGTAAAAGAAGCTCATTGTCCTTGTATTAAACCATAAAACCCATGTAATTCCACTCAATATCCTAATGAGATGTGTGTGTACTTATGTGTATATGCATGTATCTATTTGGCTTAAAATAGTTCTCAAGTTGTTTATTTCAAAGTTTATGTGGAAAAGTAATTTTAAGGATAGTCAGTGGTATTTCAGAAAAGGAAATAATGAAGAGGAACTTTAGCTCATATCATAACAAAATACAAAAGTACACAACTGAGCAATGTGATATTCTGTGAGTACACCCCCTGGGGTACACAACTGTGTTTATGAATTGTGTACATAAAGTTCCTTTGTGGAAACATAGTATATCCACAGTTGTATATATGCATTGTGTACCCAAAGTTCCTTTGAGGACACATAGTATGTACACAGTTGTATATATATATTGTATATATATATTATATACACAGTTGTGTACATAGGTGATGTCCCCTTGGTGAGGGGATTGCTTGGGCTTATTCAATCAACCCCATTGGATCACATGACTCCTATTATTAAATCAGTCCCCATAAATCAGGTGACTCCCATTGATTCTATCAGCCCAGTTATATAGCCTGACCCCCATTAAATCAATCATCCTTCTTAAATCTCCTGATGCCCATTATACCAATCAAATCCCTTAGGTTTCCTGATCCTCATTAAATCAATCTGCCCTCTTAACTCTCCTGACACCCATGACGTCATTGGGCCTTCTTAATTTGCCTGAACCCCATTAAATTAATAGGCCTTCTTAATCTCCTGATCCTTGTTAAAACAAGAAGCCCCCTTATATCACGTGATTTCCTTTGATTCAATCAGTTCCCTTAAATCATGGGACTACCAATGATTCAGTCCCCGGTATCATGTGACTCCTGTTGATTCAATCAGCCCCTAGATCACATGACTCCATTGATTAAATCAACTCCCTTAAATATCTTGGCCCCTGCTAAATCAATCTGCCTTTTTAAGTCTCCTGACACCCACTAAGAAGGATGATTGATTTAATTAGGGTCACCATATTTAAGAACGCATATTGAATCAATGGGAGTGCTATCCTCCTTGGAGCGTACTCAGGCATGCTGTGGGCGTTAACCCCCTGTGCTAAACTACTCTGCCAAACCTGCTTGTGCATTAGTCTGTTGAACACCCAGCATTGTCTTTGACAAAGTAAAGATCCCAATAGTTCTCAAGTTGAATTAGATCAAAGCACTGGAGGAGTAGTGAAAAGCTTCTTTCTTGTACATTCCTTATGGTTTTGTAATTAACACACTGACTCCTCATTATTTGGAGAATGTAGCAAATGTGCTGAGTGGACAAAATAGGAGTATAACAGGGAGAGCCTGAGCTTTTTGTTAGTTCATTTGTGTTTGTGTATGCTGCTTCTGTTGCTTTTGATGATTGTTGATCAAAGAAAAGTGAATTTATGGTCAGAGAGATTAGAAGCATCAGTAAAAAACTTAATTCTGAGACAGACTTAGTTTCTACCTTACTCCTACTCTGTTAAAGTAAACAAAAATTATTCTGAACTCTTCTAAAAGAATTGTGATACCAGTATTTTTTTCTTTCAGCATACTTGACAGGCAAGTCAGACTCATAAAAAACAGGGGTGTGGGGTGATACATTTTAATCTTAAATTTATAAGATTTATTAAATGCCATGGGTACTAATGTCATTAAGGGAAATAAAAAGTACTGAAATGAAACCCTTTAGTTAAAGGAGAGAAAAGAAATAGCTCTTCAAAGTACAATTTAGAAGCCTTATTTATTACATCAGTAAAACAGAAAATAAGCAGTGGTATATATTCATTAATTCTATGGAACAAACTACACATTGAGGTTTATATTAAAATCCAATTTAAGATAAAACATTCTATTCTTTTTATGATAGATTTATTTTAAACTATAAATTACTCTAATAATATTTGACATTTTTACAGTTGAGGGTTTGATACATATTTTAAAAAAATTCTATATCAAGCACATGGAAAACCCACATGAAACTCTAGTTATAATTAGAATGCACATAGCACCATATATGAGTATTTGCCTTTTCATCTACTGGTTTAGGCATGTGGGAATGCATACCTTCTTCCTCAAAGGTATGCATTCCTTGTTTTCTTCCATGCTATCTCTTGTTTTGAGCTGGCATATTGTTAAAAAGAGGGCTTGAAATTTTCACTCTCTTTTTGTGTTCTAGAATAACATAAAAGTGTCATCAGTCTGTAAGATAACAATGTGAGTCTTTTTAAAAACTTATTATCATACAATTTAAAACCTGCTCCTAGGATTAGACCTCATTTAATCCAATACCCTCAGTTTATAGAAGAAGAAACTGAGGCCCACAGAGAACAAAATATTTGCCCCAAATCATAAATCCAACTATTGGTAGATTCAGAATTAGACTGGAAGTTCTGAGCTTTTTACTCCAAGATGACTTTCCTAAATTAATTCTTTTTTATTTTACGTGTTATTTATTTTCAGAATATAAAAACGTGACATAAGAGTAAATCATCCAAATAATATAGTGTGCAAATAAGTACCTAATGGATTAAAAACACTTTTATACATTTCTCATATGTCTATCACATTTATGTTTACTAGCTAAATGGCATATTTATGAGGGACAAAGTACCTGATTCTCTGGAAAGTAGAAAAGAAATAGGATTGTTCTTATTGCTACTGAGTTTACAAATTAAATAAGATTGGAGAATCATTTTTAAATGTATTATTAAGTGCTAAAACATGTATAATACACTTAGGTGGTTAATGCTGAGAGATCTTAGGATATTCTACTGATCAGTGTTTAGTTTTTCAGGGAAAGTTTCCTCAAATACAGAAGTTTCCAGAGTGTAGTTCTTGGACCAGTATCATCAGTATCACCTGCGACTTGTTAGAAATGCAATGTTCAGGTTGCACCCGAGACCTACTGAATCAGAAATTCTGGGGGTGGACCCAGCACTCTGTGTTTGAGCAAGCCCCCATGGGACTCTAATGTACATTCAAGTCTTGATTGATCAGTAGATGAGGTTGGAGCCACACTTTTGATTATAGAGATTAGGGAGACTCTGGCAGATACTTAAGGCAGAAAAATCACCTTTTCAGAGTGTAAATTTCCTTCACTCACTCCTGAGACTTATTTAGGAAAATATCCAGGGACATATGTATTTAGAATTATCAGCAATAACACTCTCCAGTAGATATAAACAGAAAATGAAGTAGTTAGTCTGAGAAAGAATAAAAATGATTTTAAATTTTTTAATTAAAAAATTTAAATGTTTCTGCTCCTGAAACATTTGCTTTGAAAGAGTTATTTCAGATTTGAAATATTTTGTGTTAAAGAGAGATTATACAGGAGTGTGGATCTCATTCAAAACTCAATTATCCTTTCTTCCTTACACTCTAAAATATACATTTAAGAGAAAGAGTTCACAAAACAATTTTCAAAAATATACAAAATAATACCCTTATAGAGATGTCCAGGGAACAGTAGAGATTCATTATATTTTTTTCTATGTGTCTTACATCAAACTTTATAGAATTACACAGTAACATTTTTAACCCCTGATATTTCTGGAGCACTAAAAGAAATCCACTCATCTTTGAAATGTATTTATCATAGTATTTTTATTAAGACAAAATAAAGACTAATCTACCTTAGGAAAATTAAAGAAATATTTCAAGTTAACCAGAAAATTTAATATACTGGAACATTATGTTAGGAAGGAAAGGATTTTTATTATGTAAAATATAGTACGCATTATGAATTTCAATGCATTCTAATAGTTTTTCTATTTATGTTCACATGAGTAGCCACATCACAGTACTTTTAACAGTTGGAGTGCATAAAAGGCAATTAGCTCTTACCAGAGTGAGATGAATCATATGTTTCAGTTAATTAATTCTCTTTGTTCCTGAAATGTTTTTCCTAACTCCTTTGTCATAGTTTTGTCACACTCCACTCCTTCCCTCACTCCTTTTCAGCCCTTCACACAGCTGAAGAAACATATTTTAATGAAATCTAGCTTAAACACCATATTTTAAATGTTTCCTCTGGAAAAAAATTAAACCTAATTGTTTACAAAGTTGCTGTCATGTAGTTTTTGCTTAGATGTAAACACTGAAGAATATTAACAGTGTTGCAATTTGATTGGGAGCAATATATCTTCAAAATTACATTTGCACATATGTGAATTCAAAAGTATTAAAAAGTTAAAAATGGAAACACTTATTAAACCAAACCATTTTCTTTCTGATAAACAATATTGTGTCAATCTAACTATGATATTTTAATTAAATCCACTAAATATTTTTAAATCATGGAGACAAACTCATGAATAAATCTAGGTTTGCAGAGTCTCACCTGAAGAAATGTTAGGAAGAGCCCAGACTTCCAGATCACTTTTCTCCAATCCTTTGCTTTGAGACTTTGTGGAAGTGGGTCTCTATCTAAACTGCAATTTCTTATCTGTAGAAGGAGAGAATGACAATAACCCCCTAATTACATAGCTATGGTGAATAAATGCGACTATGCCTTTAACACACGTAATAGGATCCCTGGTACAATGTGTTTCTATAAATGTCAGCTACTGCTTTAATTACCTAATTAATAAAAGGTTAATTTGTTATAAGTTTAAGAAGAGATTCTAGTGGTCAGGGAGCATTTGGTTGTCACTACTGGATGGAGAAAACATCCCCACAGCAAAGAATTATTTTGCTCCAAGTGTCAATAGGGCTGAAACTGAGTAAATTTGTAGTATAAAGTGAGTTGATACTAAACTCTGCCCTGTTTTTTTAAAGCTCTTCTTGAGTTAAGTAATATATGTTTCAATAACTGGTAACTGCATTACAGGAAGAATTATTCTGTTGAACAACTTATATAATGTACCAGTCATTTTTGATATTTTAGAAAAACTACTGAAGAAAAATCAGTCTACCTAATGCCTCAAAGTGGTTCAAACATCATCATTTAAAAGTTAAATTTTTATTGTACTGTTAGTGTACTGTTTTATTGTACAAGTTCTAATCTGCATATTTTAAAAAACAAATCCTCATTTTTCCCCCCTTGAAAGTCAGAATTTCATAGCAGAAAGATATGTTCATTATAAAAATAATTCTACTGAGTATGTACATTTTTCATTTTTCGAATGTTTATTTAGTAATATAATGGAGTTGAAAGGTCACTAAAAGAATCCTGACACCTCTCCTCCTCTCACAAGACACAATCTGTCAGCAAATTCTGTAGGCTCGGAGTCTGACCACTTGTCATACCCTCCACCATTACCACCTTGGTCTAAGTCCCCACCATTTCTTACCTGCTAACTAGTCACCAGCCTCTACTTTTTCTCAATGTACCATGTCCCACAGGGAGATTCATTTTTAAACTTTGCTTTTTACAGTGTAATGTAACAGAAAGAGTTCTTTTTCTGCTAAAGCTCTTGAATTGTATCTTTTTTCATCCAGAGCAGAGCAGGGAAGTGGAAGGTGCATATAAGGTCCTATACCACCTTGTCCTTTACCAGTTTCTCCCTCCCTCTCTCTGCTTCAGCCACACTGCCTACAAGCAGTTGCTGTTATTTGAATACTCCATCCAAGTTGGGCATCAGGAACTTTGCACTTGATCTTTCCTCTGCATATCACACTTTTCCTCCTGACTTTCACATGGTTCACTCCCTTCTTTGCATGTGTGTTACCCTCTCAGGGATGCCCTCCAAAATCATCTATGAAAATTGTAATTCCAAATGCATGATCTATCTTGCATCTCCCCATCAGCAACCCCAATCCTGATTCAGTGCCTTATTTTTCCTGTAGCAATCATTATCGTCTGACATATTACATATTTTACTTATTAATATTTTTATTGTTTTTCTCCTTACATTAGAAGATAAATTGTTTTAGTGCAGGAATTCTTTTTTTTCTTCTTCTGTTTTGATCATTGCTTTTTCTGGTGCCAAGAACAATGTTTGCTACATTGCAGGAGCAAATCAGTGAACAAAGAGAATCACTATAGGGAAATGCAAAGGATGATGTCTGTAATGTAGTCATTTTACTGTAAAAAGAACTGCATTTTTGAACCATATTTTTCCTTCCTCATGAGCGGCATGATCAATAGAAATTAACTCTGATCCACATAGTTTATAATATTGTAGTAACATTAGAAAAGGTAAAAAGAAAAAAAGGTGAAATTAGTTATAATAGATATAACCATATTTTTAACCCAGTATGTCTATAATATTATCTTCTGTGTCTTTACATCTACACATATGTCAATTTAAACTTGCCACATTTCAATTGCTCAATAGACACTTGTGACTAGTGGCTCCACGTTGGGTAGTGTAGCTCTAGAACAAGAGATAAACCTTATTTCTCAGTGGGCCTAAGCTTACATACACAGGTAGAGGAAATAATACTGTCACATTCTGATGAACTTTATATGTATGTTTGCATAAATATATTAAGCTAATTTTTAATTAATGAGATTTATATTGTAGTGTAATTTTTGTTAATGAGAAAGATATATGCCAGATTTTACATATTTTAACAGATTTTGGAATTGAAGAGTCAGACTTTAAAATTATTTGTTCTAGCCCTATGTCTGAAGAATAGATCCCTTCATTATATTCATATTAATATCATTGAGCATATATTTGAAAACCATTAGTGATAGACTTAGAAGAAACTAACTCTCCATGACAACTGTGGACACTTCTATAGCTAAGCAAAAGTTTACACATATTAAACCAAGATCTAATTTGTAGCTTCATCAAACAGCTCTCAGCAGTTATGTTATATTGGCCCCCAGCTTCACTTTTCTCATATCTATCCTCTGGACTCAAGCATGGACTTCCCTCGTGGTGCAGTGGTTAAGAATCCACCTGCCAATGCAGGGAACGTAGGTTCGAGCCCTGGTCCGGGAAGATCCCACATGCCATAGAGCAACTAAGCCCTTGAGCCACAACTGCTGAGCCTGCGCTCTAGAGCCTGCGAGCTACAACTACTGAGCCCACGTGCCATAACTACTGAAGCCTGTGCGCCTAGAGCCTTGCTCCGCAGTAGGAGAGGCCACCGCAATGAGAAGCCCACAATGAGAAGCTCAATCCATGCTTGAGTTTCCTGACGACCCTTTTAAAACTGTAGGAACTAGAGTAAGGCAAATAATTCAAGATCTCACTTTAATATCCTTTTCTAGTTTTACCATCAAATTCAATACAGATTCCACCCATTATTTCAGCAGTTCTCTTACACATACCCTCAATATTCTTGTCCCTTTGTTCTTTTACCTTAACCAGCTTAAAATTCTCCACCCCTAAGCAGATCTATCTAATTGTTGATGTATTTTCTAGAGTCAGGCTGCCTAGTACTGCTAGTTACACAAGATGACATCCCTCAATGACACATATGGGCACTGTGATATCAGAATCTCAGATCTCAGCTGGGTTCTCAATGTTGCCTTATAATCCTCCAATTCTTCAGGAACTATCCTTTCTACTCCCCCTCATTCTCAATTCCAATCTGTAAAGATATTTTCAAGGCACAGAGCCAAACCCAACACATTCCACTACCAGAATATATCAGTTTCTAGTTCTTAAAGAATATAAAGAAAACCACACACACATTTCCCATCCCTGTACAATAAAGTTTTACTCAATTGAAATTGTGTAGATAAAGGAAAAGTGAGCCACATTCCATTGCTGACATGTTTGACTTAATTCTGGTTTTCCATATGTATAGCTATTTATCAATATATAAACTTATTCTTTAAAATGTCATTTATCTCTAGGAAATTGTACCATATTTAACCTATTATTCATGCCTTTTAATGTTTTCTTACTTTAATTTCAGTGCCATGTTGTTACTGTCTTTTCTACCTTCTCATAATCTGGAAATGTGATGATCACGCCTAGGATGCTTTTCTTAAATTATGAACAATATTGGATAAATAAGATAGTAATGTTAAAATGTCACTAGAACTCTTTTGGGGGCCAATCAAGATGCAACTAGGTGGAGTAGAGTGAGCAGCCTTCTAGGAGTCAGGCAAACTAGGAGGATTACCTCTCTGTCACTAGGCAGTGGGCTCTATAAACTTCCCTCAGCATCAACCACCATATTACTCATCTCCCCCTCAGTTGCAATCCCTGAGGGCAGGGACTGACAAGATAACCTCCCTAGGCCTGCTTCTCTCATCTAAAATCTGACAATAGACTGAACATTTTGAATCTCTAAGTAATATTAATATAAAGCATTAGGAATGACTATCTACTGACCCATTTTTTCTGTTTATGATGACTTTACCCAGTACACTAAGCCTAAAAATTATAAGGCTTTCTTGTGATTTCTATGTAAAATACAGATATTTTATCATTATAATTTTATTGTGATTATTTCAACATTTGAAATTTTTAATTTACTTTAAATAATGATGGAATATTGTTCACTACCATAGGCTCATGTTGTGCTATAATGACATTTCAAATGAGCATGTTCACAAAGTGTCTTACTTGAATTAGATATTGATTGCAAGAGGCAGCCTTTTGTTTATGACTGAAGGAATTGGCTTTTGAGGAGTTGATGAAAGTAGAATGATTGCAAATTGCATGAAACTGAAGAATCCTCTGACCAATAGGTTTCTTTAATGAGAACAGTGTTAAAAATTGTTTTAAAAGAAAGAATAGAGCTTTCTAAGAATATTTTTTATAAGGAAAGTGCATTTGTGGTAGTTACAATTATTTTCTTTTATTTTTTGATTCAATGCTCCCAGTTTCTATTTTCTGAAATATTCCAATATAAGAAAATCAATTAAGAAAGTTAAAAATAATTATGCACCATCATTTAAAAAATCAGAGGTATAAATTGTTATTGAAAACCATCTATCCAGAAGTGTTTAAAATTTTGTACAATATACATAATGTATTTTGTAAATAGGGTAGGATATTAATTAAATGGCTCTTTTAAAATTTAACTCACTTTCATTGGGCATCTATTACTTTCCACTGTTGATGATGGATTAAAAATTGTAAGAAAACAGAGTCCCTAAACTCAAAAAGCTTACAATTTAGTAGGTAAAGTAATATGTAAGCACACATAGCTTTAATACCATGCAAATCTAACATATTATGATAGTCACACTCACAAAAGGTTATGAACTGTGATAACTATTCAACTACCCTGGAAGAGATTGAGAAGGGTTTTATAAAGAAAATGTCTTTTTTGAGCTGGACTTTAATGGATTAGAAAAGTCAGAAGTTGGAGTGAATAAAAGGAGTTTCCTAGTATAATAAACAATGCAAACAAAGAGCAAGTGACAAGGAGGAACGTATGTATCACTAACAGTGGTACTTTATGAATGAAGTAGAAGGTATTTGGAGGGGAGTGGCAATAGACAAAGGTGAACTACTATGGAGAGTTAAAATGTCCAGAGAAGTTTTTAGAGTTAGCTCAGAAATCTGATTTTATTTAGTAGGGTAGTGAGAGATTGGATTAAAGCAATATTTTGCTGAGGTATATACTTCTTCTTAAACACCTTGTTATGAAAAAATTCACGTACGTACACAAATATGAAAAAGTTTACCATGTACCCATCACTCAGCTTTGACAATACTCAACTTATGGCTAATCTTGTTTCATTTACACCCTCACCCACTTCCTCCACCCTCCCATTACAGATTATTTTGAAGGAAATCAAATATATAATTTCATCTGTAATTGTTTTAGTGTATATTTCTAAAGGATAAAGGCACAGCAATATTGTTATTATCATACTTTAATAATGATTCCTCAATATCAAAAAACCAGATAGTATCCACATCATAGAGATTGTTTCCTAATTTTTATTTTCTTACAGTTTGTTTGAATTAGTATCCAAATAAGGTCCATACATTGCAATTACTTGTTAGTTGTATCCTCATTCCATCTCTTCTTTTTTCTTTGCAATTTATTTTTTTGAGGGAATCTAGTTATTTGCCTTAGAGATTTTTTTTCCAGTCTGCAGTTTTCTGATTCATTTTATGCAACCATTTAACATTTTCTTCTATTGTTCCTCTCTCCTTTTTTTTTTTTTTTTTGCATTACATAGAAATTCCGGAAATCTCCCTTCAAGCTTTCTGTAGCCATGTGGTCAAACATTGCTGGAGAAAATTACACAGTGCAGTCATTTTATGTTCACGATCGCCAATACCAAATGATCATCCTACAATGCTCAGTAGCATTAGTATATTTCTCTAGTAAATCTGCTTCCCATGATCTGCAGTGTCTTTTCCCACCTTTTATTATTCTCCTCAACTTTTCTAAAAAGCAAATTTTCATTTGATATTCCTGCTCTATACTTTTTTGAAAAGATAGAAGCCCTCAGACTAGAGACTCCTTGTCTTCACATAACCAATTCTTCTATAGTAGTTGCATTTGTTCCATTCTTCCTCTTTTCTCATATTGACAGGTGTGTGTATATGCTGTCTTCTTTGATAAGAAGCCACTTATAAATACATTTAGTACATCTACACTTTTAGCACTTGTCACAGTTTACAGTTATACTTATTTATTGATTTTTTAATATTAATATTTCCAACTATAGACAAGAAACTCTCTGAGAGCAAATGTCTATGTTTGCAGGTTTCATTCCATATTCACACCTAGATCAGCATAGTGCCTTCTATATTATAATCACTCAGTAAATAGTTGCTTAATGAGAAACTGGAATAATGGCAGAAAAGAAAGATGCATAAATGTATGGATTGAGTGATGAGTGAATGAACAGGAGATTAAATGCTCACATAGACAAAACCAAACCAAAACAAAAAAGTTTGCATTATACAGGATAAAAATGAGTGTAACCTATTCATTGAGCCACATGTACAAACCATCTGCCTTAGAAAAATTTCTATCAGCAACTATTATTCTTTTTTAACATATTAAATTTTGGAAAATTGAATTTTACAGTGGAAAATAATTAATTGAAAGTAGAAAGGAAATTAATTCAAGGCATCATATGCTTTGCTCCAAAATTTTAAATGTCAAGAAAGAAAAACAGTGTTTGCTGATATATTTAATTGAAGTGAAATATTTAAGCCACATCTAAAGGTTTTAGCTATTTCTCTTATCGAAATGAAAAAAAATGGTCATAGAAATGTTCTGATCAAGTTCAATTTTCCATACATTTGCTTACACTGCTGTTTTCTGCTTTTGAAAGTACACATGCACTTTCATAACTTTGCAATAGAAATAGAAACGATAGCTTTAGGAATTTATTGATAGAGAAAGATAATCAGTAATGGCTCACTAAGAGTATAATTTACACAGACACAAATATTTTAAACTACTATTATATAATCATGCAATGAAATGTCTTCAGTTATCAAAGGATGGAAAATTACACATTCCAATGATTTCTGTATTTGTTTTTGTGTATAAATACATTGATGTATATATTTATATATACACATTTAGTGATTTATGGATTTGGTATTTTTCATCATTCTGATAATTTCCTTTTGACAAACGTATTCATTTATCTTTACCTAATGAGATTATCATTAGGCAAGAGGCCATCACAGTTCCTAAAACATATGTACTTGCTGAATGAGACAATATTTCAAGAGAAAAAAAAGTGGAATTATGTGGTTTGTGATCACTACTATGCTACAAGCACAATTTTTATCCTAATACTTAATTGATTAAACATTCACAAAATATTCCATGCTTGACAAAAGGCCTTCAGAGAGAATACTGAAATAATATTTTTAAGGGAGTAGACCCAACCACATCATGTCTATTGCCCTATTAATATTTACATTTTGTGTAACAGCAAATGACTTCAAAGACTGTGATTAGACAAAAGAAATCTCATGAGTCTGTGCCCAGTGCCCTGGTGATTTTTCATCTTTGACTGCTTAACATGCATGTACCTATTCATGTGCATTCACCTCAAAATCAGCATGTAACCTTTGGTATTATATACTCATCTGATGAGTGTGTTAAACTGAAACTTTACCCCATTACAAATAACATGTTCAATTTTTTTTCATTTTTGAAAAATGCAGATTATGATTTTAAAAAAATTAGTTTTCATTTATATATATACCAATGAAATAATTCTAAGACTTCTAAGTAGTTTTATTTTATTCATCTGACTTTATTTTTTATCATGCAAGAATTATGAAGAATATTCATATTCCCTATGAAGAATTATGTATCTCAAGACCAAACATGGGATATATATTATATTCAATAATTCATACTACCTGTTGTTGAAATAAAAATGCTTAATAAAACATAGTTTTTTATAACATTTATTTCATTATTCATTATGCATTTCCCTTTTTAAATTTTACCTGCCCCAAATTTTACAGATTAAAAAAACACCTATCTCAACCCTCATAGGTTATAAATTAAACAAGTATTTCAGAAAAGTGCAAGTAGGATACTCTTGTAATTAGATGATCATTTACTTTTTATCCGTAAAATAAAGACACTTTTTTTTAACATTTTCAAATTTTAGAAAAGTAAAAACCAAAACAAATAAAACAAAAATTCCATTGATGCTTTACCATCATTCTTTTTTCATATGAAGCTTGGAAAATAGATGATGCTTAATGATAAGGAAAAATTAGATCAGGATGCAAAGTATGAAGTCTAGAGGAAGAATAAATAGTTTTCCTCTTTTATGTCAAGTTGATAGCACAATTAGTAGAGCACATGGCATCTAGATATTATCAAGAGTGAGAATCCCTCCTTCTGTATCCAGACCATGGGTAGATGCCCAAGGCTATTCTATGTAAGCGAGAAGGACAGACACACATGTCAAATTAAATTAAACAAGGCATTGCACTAATTTATTTACTCTACTTTCTAGATATCTGTAACTATGAACAGAATATCTTTGACTGGATATAGACCTGTGTTGTTATGTTTTCAAACACTCGATTATCCAACTTAAAAGGTCAAAAAGTGACATGTTAAGTGACGGTTTGGCTTCAATCATTTTGCTACAATAATTAATAATGCTGTATTTTACAGTTTGTTCTTATGTATTCTAAAATAATCTTAAAGCACATGTATTGTTACCTACAGCTATGAATTCTAGTTTTTTAGAGTTAAAATTTTGATCTGTTATTAAATATATTAGAAATCTTTTTGAAAAATATTGATTCAGTCTACATAGATATTTAAGAAAATCGGTTTATTGACAATTTTATTGATGCAAATTCTTATATTGTAAGGAAAGTATATTCTCACAGAGAATCAAAGACTCAGCCAATTGAGAGATGTTAGAGATAACATGGCCTAACCTTCAAGCCTTCTGCTGGAGGACTGGCAATTGGCAATGAGGACTTCAGGTGTAAGGTTGAGAGTTGGAGTTGCCCATGCCTTTGTGAGCATTGCACTCTTCACTCGTTTCATTCTTCATCATGAGAACCGTTAACAATTATTGAATTAAAGCCACTATATCTGCCATTAGTCTTCTCAAGCCTGCAGCTGATGATTTTGTGTGTGTGTGCCTTAAATCATGCCATATGGTTTCACATTTATCTTCTATTCAGGTTTAAAATCAAGTATAACATGCCAGATGTATGCCTGCATTGGTGCACTTCTGTGGGCTTATACTGATTTTGTGATCAATGAAATTGCCAGGTCTTTCACATGAATAGTGTTGATACAAATACCCATTGATTTGATAAAAAGAGAACATTAAAGATAAATCCTTACCTCCTATCATCCTTCTTAATAAATTCCATATTAAAGATCAAAATGCAAAAAATAAAAATGTAAATATTCTAAAATTATTAAAAGAAAAGGAAATATATCAGATTACATTGATGACTTTAGCATAGTGGAGAATTGCTTAAACCAGAAGTTTTTTTAAAAAAGTGCTTAATAATGGAACAAACTGGCACATATCTTAAAATGCCCTTGTACATAAATTATTGATACAAATTAAATTATGGTCATATCTCATTTTTCAAAGTATGAGTTTTATGTGCTTTGCTTTCTTGGGTATTTATACAAATTTTTTTTCTCTCTTTTTTATCTCAAATCAATCATGCTTACATATTTTATTATTTTCTTCCAAAACTTTTCTTTAAGTTTTGCTAATCATCTCTTTTCTTTCTTTCTTCCCCGTGTTAACAATTTCTGCTTTTATCTTACATTTTTCTAATATCTGTAGGGTTATTTTGTTTAATCTCTTAAGTTGAACCATTAGTAGTTACTTTCCATCCATTATGTTTTTAAAAATAGAGATTTCATTGCTCATTATTTGTGAATATTTTCTTCCTGTTATAATTATTTTTTAACCCTTGATATATTTAAATGGTTTTATTGTAGCCATTTATTCAATATTCATTTATTATTTGTTTATTGCACATTCCAATCTCTGCCCCCTTCCCCACTCCATTTTCCTCATTATTTTTAATTTTTATTTTTTAGAGAACATAACTTTTCCATTAAAAAATAAATATAGAAAGTAGTATAATGAGTATTTACTGAATAGTTGGTCTAAATTCATCTAATGAAATTAATCTAAATCATAGATGCATATAGATTCCTTATTCTTGAAGTATCTATTACATTTATCTTTTGAATAATGTAAAAGAATTTTTATTGTATTTGTTCTCATTCATGTTTTCATCATATTATAATCTAGACAATTTGATTAAAAGTAATATAAAAAGGTAATGCAAAAAAGATACTACACATCCATTAATATTTTAATAATGCCATTTCTTTATAATCATTATAAAATGCAACATACTTCTTTTTTTTTTTTTTTTTTTTTTTTTTGCTGTACGCGGGCCTCTCACTGCTGTGGCCTCTCCCGTTGCGGAGCACAGGCTCCGGACACACAGGCTCCGCAGCCATGGCTCGCGGGCCCAGCCGCTCCGCGGCATGTGGGATCCTCCGGGATCGGGGCACGAACCCGTGTCCCCTGCATCGGCAGGCGGACTCCCAACCACTGCGCCACCAGGGAGGCCCACAACATACTTCTAAAAAAAAAAAGTAAAGCTAGCAAAAGGAAGAAACCAAGCTATTTTAAAGTTATTTTGCTCCTAATAATTCCAGTCAAAGATAAGGGTTGTGTGCACTTCTGATAAGTATTTAAGTAAAGCAATTTCCCCTGACACTTCATATAAGAGAGCTATTCAGTTAGGGTGACATGCTTCCTATTTCAGAATGTATTATTTTAGTGATGTTGGTATTCATTTGAAACAAGGGTTGAATGCAAATAACTTTCTTTCAATATTCTGTACTAGCAATCTTTTCAATAACAGGTACCACTATACTCTGGGGGGGGGAAATGCTGTATATTAATGTTGTAGGAATGTGATTTAATCATTTTACATCTTAATTTATAGGCAAACATTTTAATTAACTTTAAAAAACATATGGAGTTTATACGTTTTTTTTTCTTATTTTTGCGTTACGCAGGCCTCTCACTGTTGTGGCCCCTCCCGTTGCGGAGCACAGGCTCCGGAAGCGCAGGCTCAGTGGCCATGGCTCACGGGCCCAGCCACTCCGCAGCATGTGGGATCTTCCCGGACCGGGGCACAAATCTGTGCCCCCTGCATCGGCAGGCGGACTCCCAACCACTGCGCCACCAGGGAAGCCCTGGAGTTTATACTTTTAAGGTATTTGGAATATTTACTTATAATATTCATTAGAAGTATATAATTTTAGTGTTATATTTTCAGTATAAAAATAGACTGCATGAGTAGTCTACTTACCTTTGGATATAATGGAAAAAGGAAGAATTTTGGAGCCTCAAATTTCAAGTCAAAATTCAAAGTTAAAAGTTTATAATTCTGGGGCCTCCCTGGTGGCGCAGTGGTTAAGAGTCCGCCTGCCGATGCAGGGGATACGGGTTCGTGCCCCGGTCTGGGAGGATCCCATATGCCGCGGAGCGGCTGGGCCCGTGAGCCATGGCCGCTGGGCCTGCGCATCCGGAGCCTGTGCTCCGCAACGGGAGAGGCCACAACAGTGAGAGGCCCGCATACCGCAAAAAGAAAAAAAAAATAAATAAATAAATAAAGTTTATAATTCTGATTATTATTATAGATGTTAATATAATGTAAAATTACAGTGGCTAACAGGTTGTATTACAATTTACAATATAATGCTTCCTTCATTAAACGTTTCATGCTATAAACTCTAAAATATAGTAAGTTATATTAATTTTTATGAATATTTCTGACTAAAAGTAGTGTATGGTATATATTATCTATATTATATACTCTATAAACCTGACTCAGAAGTAAAACATTTAAAATAATTTAATCAAAAATATGTTTATTGTTTTTTGCATACAGCTTTCTTTGGGTTATACAGTACTTTTGCATGGAGAA
Source organism: Mesoplodon densirostris (assembly GCF_025265405.1). Classification (NCBI taxonomy): domain Eukaryota; kingdom Metazoa; phylum Chordata; class Mammalia; order Artiodactyla; family Ziphiidae; genus Mesoplodon; species Mesoplodon densirostris. The sequence continues at coordinate 12,456,327 of NC_082669.1, read as the reverse complement.
TTTGTGTCAAATTACAGGTTATCTTTTAAGTTTAAAAGTAGCAGAGACCACCATAGAACTTTTAAATAAATTTTTAAATAAAATTTACTCACCTTGAATCTATAAACTGTTATAGAATATATAAACTTGAATGTATAAACTGTTAATTTTCAGATAATTGACTTGAAGCACAGCATTTCAACTTCAAATTCCCATTTTTCTTAGCCCAAGGTAACAAACTTATTGAGAGTGAGCATTTTAATGTAGTCATGAAGATCTAAGCACTGAAAGTAGAGTAAGCATTCCAAATCCAGAATAAGAGAAGCCTAGAATTTGTTAACTCTGTTCTGTTAATCAGACTGCTCATTCCATCTGTCTAAAGGTGACCTAGACAATTCTATTTTTATTCCCTTTTTTTAACTTTAATACTATAACTGCATTTGAATGTGTGCCTATGACACAGCTAGGCAAATATCTAGAAAGGAGAGGGTCACTTAGTAAACTTATTAATCCACAGTGTACCAAAAAAATAACCATTACTATTTACCATTTGAGTACAAGGGACTCTTTTTATTTATATCTTAAGTCATTTTATAAAAATTTATCTTCTTGAGCATGTTTGGACTATAGTTGAGAATGAGTCTTTTCCATTTCAAATAAAGTTGAAAAATTATTTTGCCAATTTTATACTGTAAGCCCAAAGAGGGTAGGCTTAGTTGTTTTACTCAGTGGTGCATTCCAAGTGCCCAGCAGAATCCTTGTCACTCAATACCCATTTGTTTAATTTATATATATGTAATAACACATTTTATGTAGATGTTGATTATTGAAAAAAGGAAGAAAGCTGTAGTATACTATTCTGAAAGAATTTTGAATTCCTGATTTATTTGTTAGTCTTTATCAGTAATCAGATATTTTTCTTGGTTGTTTGCTTCTTAACATTTTGGCAAAATTAGATGTAAAAGGAGGTGTTATGTATTTTCAATGTTTGCTTAGTAGAGTCATTGGGTAAACATATAGTCTCAGATATCACCTTGATATACATGAATTTTCAAGTACTTAGAAACATGGCACGTTCACAGGCATTTTTATTTTGTAATATAGGTCATAGTAACCTAAACAAAACAAAACAAAACACAACATTTTAAGGTGTCTGGAAATTTCCACAAAAGCTTTTATAGACAAAACCATATGTCTTTAGTTTACATGTAAAGTTTTAAGGCTATTTTTTCCCTTTAATTCTGAAAGCCTGGATCATCTTGGACACACTCTTTGTGAAACTTCACTATATGGCCAGCAATTACATTATATATAATTTCTATCTTTCTTTTTAATAAGAAAATCCATGAATGTTAATAGCCAACAGATGTATCTGCTGTTTGGCATTTATAAAGTTCATCAGAAGCACTTATATTTTACGTGTCAGTTGGGACCATACCACATTAGCCCTGGTTTACAAGTATTATTTATCAAAGATAACACCTACTGCATCAAGAATATCATACAATGTCATGTTTTCTCTTAATATCTCTGCTGCAAATTTATTTGTTTTATAAAGTTTTTTACTAGAATTTTTACCATTAATAGATGGTGAGATATGAGTCCTCATGTTCATTATGTTTAAAGGGTCAGATATATAAATGTATGTGTATATATATTTATGTATTTAAGTTTTTTCTAACTTTGGATATGTGTGCTTAGTGTGTCTATCCATACATTCTACAAGTTTTATAGCACAAAATTTTGAATGCAGGTGCTGTGAGATCGGCTAACATGAACCATTTTGGGGGGTTATGTTATAATGCATATTTATTGAATATTACTATATGGGTAGGAGGATTTTGTACTCATGTATTAACATTAGATAGCATGCTAGAATTTTACTTTATAGAGAAAATTGTAGATGTTTAACGTCTTCAGGGTAAAATTTTTCAATGACTTAAAGAATCAATAGAGAATGTCTTTTAACAAACTTTCCATGGTTGATGGAGAGTGAGAATACCTCTTTTTAGAAATGGTACTACAGTGTATGTAGCTCAGAGGCTTAGTAGTATATTGACTGGGAACCCCATCCTGGAAAAGAAGTAGCTACCCTTATAGTGTATCCAGTCTGTAACACTTCCTATCTCTAAATTGGGTTGTACTGACAATACCTGGCAAGAATCTAGGATTTTACCCTCTTTGCAAACTAAAAAGATAACTTTTACCCTTTCATGGATGCTGGTAGAAGACAGGAGACTCTGGGTCAAAATAAAAAGAATGTATTATTCACTGGATAGCAGGAAGCAAACGCTTCATTTTCATGCCAGTTCTCCTTGTCACATGATACAAGGGTGCTGATTGAATCAATGGGAGTCACCTGATTTATGGGGACTAATTTAACAATAAGAGTCACCTGATCCAAGGGGCTAATTGAATAAGCCCTAGCAAACCCCAAGGGGGACAGCACCTATGTACACAACTGTGCAAATAATATGTGTCTACAAAGGAACTTATGGTATAATGAGAGTCAGGAGATTTAAGAAGGATGATTGATTTAATGGGGGTCAGGAAATTTAAGGGGCTGATTTAATCAATGAGAGTCATGTGATTTAGGGGACTGGTTTAAATATATGGGAGTCAGGTGATATACAGGGTGTTGATTGAACCAATGGTAGTCACCTGATTTATGGGAACTGATTTAACCATAGGAGTCACATGATCCAAGGGGCTGATTGAATTAGGCCAAGCAACGCTCAAGGGGGACAGCACCTATGTACACAACTGTGTATAAAATATCTGTCCACAAAGGAACTTTGGGTACTCAAAGCATATACACAGCTGTGTACTTACTATATTTCCACAAAGGAACTTTGGGTACACAATGCATATACACAACTGTGGACATACTATGTGTGTCCACAATGGAATTTTGCATACACAATGCATATACATAACTGTGGCTGTCCCCTAGGGAGGGTGCTGTCCCCCGTGGGTGGTCTGTGTCCACAGGGGACAGCACCATACCTGGGTGTGTACTTGAGAAAATTTCTTAATTTCTCTGTGTCTCAGTTGTTTTCACCCACAAAGTGTAGATATTTTTAAAAGTACTTTGTAAGACATTTTTTGGTTTCCATTTAAAAATTTTTTAAATTTAAAAAATTTCCATCTTTATTAAAGAATAATTGACAAATAAAATTATCTATATTTAAGGTGTTCAATGTGATGTTTTGATATATGTATACATTGTAAAGTGATAACCACACTCAAGGTAATTACAATATCCATCACCTTACATAGTTACCTTTTTGTTGTTGCTGTTGCTTTGGTGGTGACAACACTTAAGATGAAATCTGTTAGCAAATTTCAAGTATATAATACAAGATTATTAACTCTAGTTATGCTGCTATTAATTAGATCTCAAGAACTTATGCATCGTGCATAACTGAAACTTTGTACCCTTTGACCAATATTTCCCCATTTCCCTCACTCCCTAGCCTTACATAATATAAATATGATTTAAGCATACTTCTTCTCGACCTTACTTCTCCCGTGAGGCAACCTCTGCCACCCCAGTATTTTGCCACCTAATACTCTTGTGCAAAGCGCTCCTATAGCTCTTACCAAACTGTTTTGTAAATATGTGCTTCCTACCCTCTAAAAGCAAACCAACAAAGAAAATAACTTTAAAACTTTAAGGGTAAGTTTAGTGTTTAATTTCTCTTCATAACTCTAATACCTAGTTCCCAGCACTTAAAAAGTACTGACCCACAGTACGTATTAAATATTTATTTAATAAATAATTCTTCTCCGAATAATTCTTGGTGGTAAAATACTAATTTTTACTAATTTATGGTAGATGCAGCTTTAATATTTAGGATCTTGTAGAACAGCAATGAAGAGTCCATTGGCTTGGTCAGTGTGGCGTTAAAGCTGAATCAGGAACATATGTTAAAAGGGAATGAGCTTCCCGTGTGGGTAAAATAATCTTGAATTAATGTACATAATACACCAGGCATGATATGACTTGTGAACTCCCTGAAATATCATTATAGTTTTTAGTGTAATCTCCTTTTTGCATTTAGTGCCACCATTGTGTAACTTGGCTTGGAAGAATTTAATTTTAGAATATCTAAAGTATGCTTACGGGGAAAACTTTGGAAGAATTGACATTGCCAACTAAGGTTTCCTTCTGAAATCTAAGTCATTATAGGGAAATATTTTTGTTTCCAGAAAGTAAAAGTAGTCAAAATGGCAAATTAGCCATAATTAATGAACTGAAAAGAATCAAAAGATTTTACAATCTTCTTTTATTTAAAGAAAAACTATACTAGGAGAAATATTTCTATAAATGATGTGTTTAATGAAGAAGGTTTTAAACACCTCATCTGCATGCAAAGAAGCATCTTTATTTGCAATGATTATTTCCAATTGGAATAAGATGTAGAAGTAGAATTATTCTTCTCCTGTAATGATGCCAAGTATATATTGGTATTGAACAAACTGTATTTTTTCTTAATGAATCAAATGATCCAGACATTTTGACATTATTATGCCCTCTTTGTTAGCTTATTTTCAGACACTGATCCATCTACAATTTCAGTAGATTAGAAATAGAAACCAGATTTTGACTTACAAATTAATTTCACGTCCGCTATTATTTTAATCCAGAATAAATATATTTCATTAACTAAAAGGTAGAGTCTCTTAAGGAAAATAATGATAATAACCAATACCTATGTATTTACATAAATACAAAGGTCCTTTAGAGCTGACAGGTATATGTAGAAAGAATTAGAGAAGGTGAAAGACTTCTGTCTATGCTCTTGCAGTTCTATTGAAGTAAAATTTACATACAATAAACTGTTAACTTACAGAGTACAGTTTTACTTTTTGACATATGTATACACTGTGAGTGCCTCACCAAATCAAGAAAATCATAATATGCTTCACCCACAAATCTTCTCTGTTACTCTTTGTAACCCTTGCTTACCCTCCTTCATCACAGGCAGCAATTCACTTGCTTTCTGTTTCCGTATATTAGTTTGCTTTTTCTATAATTTTATAAAAATGTAATGATATAGTATGTATGTTTTTTTTGGTCTGCTGTCACTCACTCAGCATATTTATTTTGAGATTCATCCACGTTATTGCTATTGAGAAACAATCCTCCATGAGTCTCTCATGTTTTCTGTATGTCTTGTGAGCAGAGTCACTGATGGCCTTTGTTCTGTATTATCTTTTGGGGACGTTTGTATAGAGAAGAGACTTGAAAGGTAGAATGTCTCCCTCCAGAGCAAAAGGCAGGTTGGTATACTGTCCAGTATGGTAAAGATATTTGTCTTCCATTAGGGCAAAGGTTAAGAAGGCTTATTGCCTAGTATAAAATATCTGAGTCACTAAGTTTGAGGTCCTTGGCCTGTAACATAATGTATTGCATGTGCCCTGTTCATATTTCTCTGTTGGAACTGGGGCTAAAGGAACCCATGCTACTCAGCCTCCTACCATTGTATGTAAGAAAGTCCTTTGTCTCTGACCCAAGATGCTCATGTCTTCTGCCATCATTCATGAAATTGTGCCAGACAAACTTCTTAGCTGGCAAATAGAGTAAAATCTCAGATCCTTCACAGTTCTTGACAGTTCATTCCTTTTTATTGCTATTAATCCATTTTATGGATACACCTCAATATATTAACCCATCCATCAGTTAATGGATGGCTGTTTCTAGTGTTTAGCAATTATGGGGAAAAAAACTGTTATGAACATTTATGTACAGGTATTTGTGTAAACTATACTTTCATTTCTCTTTGTAGGCTCGACCTACAGTCTGTCTTACAGAGTGAAGTAAGTCAGAAAGAGAAAAACAAACACCATATGCTGACACATATATATGGAATCTAAAAAAAAAAATGTTTTTGAAGAACCTGGGGCAGGACAGGAATAAAGACGCAGGCGTAGAGAATGGACTTGAGGACACGGGGACGGGGAAGGGTAAGCTGAGACGAAGTGAGAAAGTGGCATGGACATATATACACTACCAACTGTAAAATACACAGCTAGTGGCAAACAGCTACATAGCACAGGGAGATCAGCTCGGTGCTTTGTGACCACCTAGAGGGGTGGGATGCGGGGGTGGGATAGGGACGTTGGGAGGGAGACGCAAGAGGGAGGGGATATGGGGATATATGTATATGTATAACTGATTCACTTTGTTATACAGCAGCAAATAACACAACAATGTAAAGCAATTATACTCCAGTAAAGATGTTTAAAAAAAAGTATGGAATTGAATATAGGGAGTAGATATATATTTTAATTCTTAAAAATATATATGACACAAATACAATTAATACATTCTGCTTGTTGGGTTAAAAACAACAACAACAACAACAACAACAACAAAAAGTATATGTCTACATCCCATCACCCAAATGCTCATAGCAGCTTTTTTTGTAATAGCCCAAAATTATTATAAAGACTCAAATGTCTACAAAGAGGTGAATGCCTAAGAAAGCTGTGCTATATCCTAACAAAGGAATAGTATTCAGCAATGAAAAGACACCAACTATCTTTTCCAGTTTTACTGAGGTATAATTGACGTTTAGCACCGTGTAAGTTTAAGGTGTTCAATGTGATGATTTGATACATGTAGACATTGCAAAATGATTACCACAATAAGTTTAGGTAACATAGTCATCACCTCACCGTAGTTATACTTATTTTTTTTCTTTTTGTGATGAGAAAGTTCAAGATACACTTTCTTAACAATTTCCAAATATACAATACAGTGTTGTTAAGTATAGTCACCATGCTGTACATTATATCCCCAGAAATTATTCATCTTACAATTGTAAGTTTGTACCTTTTGACCAACTTCACTCGTTTCTCCCACTCTTTCCCCACCCTGGCAACCACCAATCTACTCTCTGTTTCCATGTTTTGTTTTTTAGATTTTACATGTAAGTGATATCTTAGAGTATTTGTCTTTTTCTGTCTGACATTTCACTTAGTACAAATGCCCTCAAGCTTCATCCATGTTGTCACAAATGGAAGAATTTCCTTCTATTTTGTGACTGAATAATATTCCATTGTATATATTTCCCACATTTTCTTTATCCATTCATGCAATGGACACTTAGGTAGTTTCCATCACTTGGCTATTTCCAAAACTGCTGCATTGAATAAGATATAGACACTGCTTTGAGGTAGTGATTTTATTTCCTTTGGGTATATACCCAGAAGTGGGACTGCTGGATCATATAATAATCCTATTTTTCATTTCTTGAGGAACCTCTATACTGTTTCGTATAGTGACTCTATCAATTTACATTCCCATCAACAGTGTACAAGGCTTCCCTTTTCCCCACATCCTCACCAGCACTTGTTACCGCTTGTCTTTTTGGTGAGAGCTGTTCTCACAGGTATGAGGCGATATCTCATTGTGGCTTTGATTTGCATTTCCCTGATGATTAGTGATGTTGAGCATCTTTTCATGTACCTGTTGGCCATTTGAACATCTTCTTTGGAAACATGTCAATTCAGGTCCTTTGTCCATTTTTAAATTGGATTATTTGGTTTTTTTGCTGTTGAGTTGTATGAATCCCTTGTATATTTTGGATATTAACCCCTTATCAGATGTATGGTTTGCAAATACTTTTTCTATTCTGTAGGTGCCTTTTCATTATGCTGATGGTTTACTTTGCTGTGCCGAAGCTTTTTAATTTGAGATAGTCCCACTTGTTTATTTTTTATTTTGTTTCTTGTGTTTCAGGTGTCATATCCAAAAACTCATTGCTTTGTCTGTGATCAGGTAGACATCTGGCTGAGCTCCACTTTGGCGCAAGATCACTGGCAGAGCTCTCTGATTGAGAGGGTCCTCCAGCTGTATTCCACAGTTGGGTGTGGCTAGAGACCGTGCTTCCGGAGGTGGGATCACTGTCCGGGCTCCCTTTTCAGGTGGGGTCACAGGCTACATGCTCCACAACTGGGCTGGGTCACTGGCAAGTCTCCTTGCCTGAACAAGGCCCCTGGCTGTGTTTGGTGATGAGGCAGATTCATAGGCTGGGCTTCTCTGCTGGGCGGGGCTGTAGCCTGGGCTCCACAGCTCAGTGCTACCCTGGAGCCGTGTTCTGAGGCTGTGCAGGCCTCTGTTCAGGCTCTCTGGTTCCGTGAGGCCAGAGACCATGCTCAACGGTTGGGCAGGGCTGCTGGCCTGGATCCCAGACCAAGCAGCACTATAGGGTGTGGTCTGCGGCTGCCCAGGTTCTCTGGCCAGGCTTCCTGGATGGGCAGGGACGGAGGCTGCGCATTTGCTTTCCTGCTGAAGCGAAGCGGTAAAATGAACTGGAAGGGCCCTTTGACTGGAGACCCAAATCAGTCAAAACTGCCAAACAGCCGTGTTCCGGGGCCTGACGGGACCACCAGCAGCACCGTAACCGGGATCTCTGCTCCGGTGCACAGTAAGTAGGAATGCGGTCGGCGGAGCTCTGAGTGCTGGTTGCTGCGAGCCGGGCGCTGTCTGTCTCCATTCGATTTCCGGTGGTGGAGCCCTGCCGGTTCCCCAGGTGATTTCTTTGAGGCGAGACCCGAGGGGGCCTCGTTGGAAATGCGTTCCGCCGTGTTGGGAAAGCTGGATGTCCACTGTGGGTTCTCTTTTTCTCACCGGAGAAACTGTAGGTGGGGGGTGAGGAGCGAGCCTCCCCAGGCAATGCTGCGCCGGCCTGGAGGAGGGGCAATGTGGTCAGAGTGTAACGTTCCTCCTACCTTCTAACGTGGTCCTTCTCAGTCTCCGTGGTGCAGGGGGTGCTTCAGCCTTGCCACTACGTTCTGGGATTTCCTCAGTGGTGTCTTGTCTATGGGCAGATGCTAGTTGATCTTGTGAGGGGGACTGAAGTGGATCGAGGTATGTCTCCATCTTGCTGACGTTACCTCGGGGAGGACGCTGCCACAGGCTCAGCTGGGGCACTGGTGGCTAGCTCCTGATGGCCTGGAAAGCTAGGTTGGTGATGGCAGGATCTGCAAAGGCCAAAAAGAAACAAGCTAGTGATGCACACAACACCATGGATAAGTTTCAAAGACATTGTGCAAAGCGGAAGAGGTCAAACACAAGAGGCTCTATTTATATGATTCCATTTATATGAAGTTCTAGAAAAGGCAACCTATCATGACAGAGAGCAAACCAATGTTGCCTGGGGCTGGCAAGTGGGGAAGGGCAATCATTTCAAAACGGCCCAAGGAAACTTTCTGAGGTAATTTAAATGTTTTATAATATATTGTGATCACGTTTACTCAACTGCACACAAGTACCCAAAGTCATTGAACTGTAATACTTAAAATGGATGAATAAGGTATGTAATAAATACCTTAATAAATCTGGGGAGGGAGAGACAGAGACAGAGAGATTGAGAGAGAGACAGGGGTTGCCAAGGCAGGGAAAAAAATGTACTTTTCCACTTACTTGGTTTGCCAGAGGAAAACAGCCAAAAAGAATAATAAAAAGACCTCTGCTGACCAAATTCCCTATGAATTCCATGTGAATTGGCAGGATCCACTTGGCATCCAGAAAGCTTAGCTGAACCAGAATCTAGTAAACATAGCTTTTAGTTTGATATCCTCTAAGTTATAAGAAGAAACACAGAGAGAGGAATGGTGGTAGAAATGAGTCAATAAGTAGCATCTACTAAATATTGCTTGGTTTTTCTTATTGATTTGTAGATAATAATCTTTATCAGTTGCAATATCTTGTAGCATTGATATCCATGCTTTTTTTTCTTTTGATAAATGGAAGCTTGTAAGGTGGTTATGTTTCTCAATGTCGTTTTTATTATTTGTGCTTATGATGTATAATATAAGCAGTCTTCCACGATCCCCTGTTCATAATTGTTACGCTCCATTGTCCTCTAAATGTTTATATTTTTGGCATTTTTGACCTATAATTTATTTATTTGCATATGATTTGAGGTGAGAACTCAGATTCATGGAAAAGTAATTATCTCATCACTACTGAAACTCAGTCTTTCCCCACTATCCTCAAAGCCACTTCTGTCCTATAAACATGGTTTGTTTCTGAGCACTTTATACTGCCCACTCAGCTGGTTCTTCCTCAGAAATATCTTAGTACTTGACCCTTCGTCATTTTCCATAAGCTTTAGAATTTGACAATTTAGCTTGTCAAAATCTGAAATAAACAAACAAAATCTTGTAAGTTTTAATGGGTTAATTTGGGGACAACTGGTTAAAATATTTGCATCTTCCAAACCAAGAACATGATATATCTCTCTAATTATTTATGTCTTTTCAGTGTATTTGAACATTTAATTTTTTCATAGAGATCTTAAAGACTTAGATTTATTAATATTATTATTTATATATTAATTTATTAATGTTTTGTATATCAATACTTTTATTAAATATTACTTTTTAAAATATATTCTATTTAAAAATGCAATTGCTTTTTTGATAATAATCTTATATTCAGCAATAATGGTAAATTCAGTAGTTCTAATAATTAATCTGTACTTTCTCTTGTGTTTCATAGATGGAAAATTGTATCATCTGAATATAAAGAGTGATTGATGTCCTTTCCTTTTCTTTTCTAACATACTTTGTTTGATATTGATACTCAGATATCTGAATAATTTTTAACATTTTGACCAAGCTATCTGGTTTTTGTTTCCCCTATTGGACCTAAAAATTAATTTGTTGTTTCTCTTGTTCATGAGTTTCATTGTAGGTTCATATTCCTTAGAATTTTTCTTCTGTAAAGACTCTTTGAAACCTGGCCTAAAGACAGGCTTCTCCAAACAGGATCTGAATTTGCATCTTCTTAGGTTCACGAGGGCACTATAAACTGTAAATACGTTAAGCTAAAAATTCAAGATCAATCTTAGCAAATGCCCTGGTCTATTAGCTCTTTAATATCTTAGCAGCTCAATGTTGCCTTTTAAAAGGCTTTTAAAATATTTTATAAAACATTTTTAATTGTTTTTTATCAGGAGATCATTTAATGTATCTGCTTCCATAGCTGAAAAACCCCTTTTTAAATGTTTAACTGAGGTATAATTGACATATAACATTATGTTTCCAGTGTACAACATAATGATTCAATATTTGTATACATTGCTAAATGATCACCATAATAAGTCTAGTTAACATCCATCACCATGCGTAGTTACAAATTTTTTTATCCTGTAATGAGAACTTTTAAGATTTACTCTCTTGGGAACTTTCAAATATACAACACAGTATTATTAACTATACACAACATGGTATACATTATATCTCCATGACACATTTATTTTTATAACTGGAATTTTATATCTTTTGACTCCCTTCACTGGTTTCACCACCTGCACCCCCCCGCCCCCCCCACCCCCCGCCAAATCCTCTGCCTTCGGCTGCCACCAATCTGTTCCCTGTATCTTCAGCTTAGATTTTTTTTTTAAAGATTCTTCATATACTTGAGATAATATGGTATTTGTATTTCTATGTCTGACTTATTTCACTTAGCATAATGCTCTCAAGGTCCATGCATGTTGTTGCAAATGGCAAGATTTCACTCTTTTCTATGGCTGACTTTTATATATATATATATATATACACATTGTGTTACATATCACAATTTCTTTATCCATTCATCCTTTGATGAATATGGATAGATTGTTTCCATAGCTTGGGTATTGTAAATAATGCTGCAATGAACATGTGGTTGCATATATCTTTTCAAGTTAGTGTTCTTATTTTCTTCAGATAAATACCCAGAAATGGAATTATTAGATCATATGGTAGTTATTTTTTTAATTTTTTGAGGAACCTGCAGACTGTTCTGCATAGTGACTGTACCAATTTACATTCCCACCAACAGTATACAAGGGTTCCTTTTTCACTACATCCTTGCCAACATTTGTTATTTCTTGTCTCTTTGATAATAGCCATTTTAACAGGCATGAGAGGTAATTAGTGATTTAGAGCATCTTTTCATGCACCATTAGCCATCTGTATGTTTTCTTTGGAAAAATGCCTATTTTGATCTTCTGCCTATTTTTTATCAGATTGTTTGTTTTTTTCCTATGGAGTTATGTGAGTTATTTATATAGTTTGGATATTAACCTCTTATTAGATATATGATTTGCAAATATTTTCTCCCATTCAGTATGTTACTTTTCATTTTGTTGATGGTTTCCTTTGCTCTGCAGAAGCTTCTTAGTTTGATGTAGTCCCACTTGTTTAATTTTGCTTTTGGTGTCAAATCCAACATATCATCACCAAGACTGATGTCAAGGAGCTTAACACCTAAGTTTCCTTCTAGGAGTTTCATAGTTTCAGGTTTTACATTCATGTCTTTAATCCATTTTTGTTAATTTTTGAGTATGATGTAAGACAGTGGTCCAGTTTCATTCTTTTGAATCTGGCTGTCCAATTTTCCCAACACCATTTATTGAAGAGACTGTCCTTTTCCTATTGTATATTCTTGACTCCTCTGTCATAAATTAATTAACTGTATATGGGTGGGGTTTTTTTCCTGAGTTCTATATTCTGTTCCTCGGGTCTATCTGTCTGATTTTATGCAATACCATACTGTTTTGATTATTATACCTTTATAATATAATTTGAAACCAGGAAGTGTGATGCCTCCCGCTTTATTCTTTCTCAAGATTGCTTTGGCTATATGGTGTCTTTTGTAGTTCCATACAAATTTTAGAAGTATTTGTTCTAGTTCTGTGAAAAATGCCATTGGAATTTTGATAAGGATTGCATTGAATCTGTATATTGCTTTGGGTAGTACAAACATTTTAACAATATTAATTTTTCTAATTCATGAGCATGGAGTATCTTTCCATATATTTGTGCCTTCTTCAATTTCTTTCATTAATGTCTTATAGCTTTCAGTGTGCAGGTCTTTAACCTCCTTGGTTAAATTTGTTCTTAGGTATTTTATTTTTTGATGCATTGTAAATGGGATTTTTTATATTTCCTTTTTTGATAGTTCATAAATAGAATATAGAAACACAGAAGATTTTTGCATATTGATTTTGTCTACTGCAACTTTACTGAATTCATTTATTAGTTCTAACAGTTTTCTGGTAGAGGCTTTAGGGTTCTCTCTCTATAATATTATATCATTTGCAAATAGTGGCAGTTTTACTTCTTCCTTTACAATGTGAATGCCTTTTATTTCTTTTTCTTGACTAATTGCTCTGGCTAGACTTTCAGTACTATGTTGAATAAAAGTGGTGAGAGTAGACATCCTTCTTTTCTTACTGATCTTAGAGGAAAGCTCACAGCTCTTCACCACTGAGTATGATGTTAGTTGTGGGCTTATCACATATGCCCTTTATTATGTTGACCTCAGTATACATACCTTCCCTCTATACTCACTTTGTTGAGAGTTTTTATCATAAACGGAAATTGAATTTTGTTAAATGTTTTTTTCTCATCTATTGATAGTCATATGATTTTTGTTCTTCATTTTGTTAATATGATGTATTATTTGTTTGATTTGCAGATGTTGAACCATCCTTGCATCCCTGGAATAAATATCACTTGATCATGCTTTATGCTCCTTTTAATGTAGTGTTGAATTCAGTTTCTTAATATTTTATGGAGTATTTTAGCATCAAAAATATTGGACTATAATTTTCTTGTGGCATTCTTTTCTGGTTTTGGTATCAAGGTAATGCTGGCCTCATAAAATGAGTTTGGAAGAGTTCTATTTTTTTGAAAGTGTTGGAATTAATTTTTCTTTGAATGTTTGGTAGAATTTACCAGTGAAGCCATCTGGTCTTTTGTTTGTTGGGAGGTTTTTGATTACTGATTCAATCTCTTTATTAATAATCAGTCTGTTCAGGTTTTATGTTTCTTTTTTATTTGGTCTTAACAGGTTATATGTTTCTAGGAATGATCCATTTCTTCTAGGTTGTCCAGTTTTTTGGTGCATAATTGTTCATATTAGTCTCTTATGATCCTTTGTAATTCTGTGGTATCAGTAGTAATATTTCCTCTTTCAGTTCTAATTTTATTTATTTGAGCTCTCTTTTTTTCTTGGTGAATCTAGCTAAAGGTTTATCAGTTTTGCTTACTTTTTCAAGAAATACAGCTCTTAGTTTCATTGATCTTTTCTATTGTCTTTTTAGTTTCTATTCATTTATAGAATGATTTGCTCTTATCTTTATTTCCATCTGTCTACTAACTTTGGGCTTCATTTGTTCTTCTTCCTTTAGTTCCTTGAGGTGTAAAGTTAGGCTATTTGAGATTTTTCTTATTTCTTTATATAGGCTTTTAGTGCTATGAATTTTCCTCAGAACTACTTGCACTGCATTCCATAAGTTTCAGTATGTTGTATTCCACTTTCATATGTCTCAAGGTATTTTTTAATTTCTCTTTTGACTTCTTCATTGACCCATTGTTTGTTTAATCTCCACATATTTGTGAATTTTCCAGTTTTTCTTCTCTAACTGATTCATACTGTTGTGGTCAGAAAAGATGCTTGATATGATTTCAGTCTTCTTAAATTTAAGACTTAAAATTAAAACTTGATTTGTGGCCTAACCTATGATCTATATTGGAGAATTTCCCATATGCTCTTGAGAAGAGTGAGTATTCTGTTGCTTTTGTATGGAATGTTCATCTTGTTTCAGACTCTTTGGGCTTCCTGGACCTGGATATCTGTTTTCTTTCCCAGGTTAGGGAAGTTTTCATCCATTGTTTCTTCAAATAAATATTCTGCCCCTTTCTCTCCCTCTTCTCCTTCTGAGACCCCTATAATGCAAATGTTAGTCCACTTGATATTGTCCCATAAGTCTGTTAAGCTATCTTCTCTTTTTTTCTTTCTTTTTCCTTTTTTTCTGCTCTGTTTGGGTGAGTTCCCCTTCCTTGTCTTTAAGTTCACTGATCCTTTCTCCTGCTTCATCTAGTCTCTGTTGAACACCTTTATGGTATTTTTCATTTCAGTTATTGTATTCTTCAACTTTGTGACTTCTCTTTGGTACTTTCTTATAGTCTCTCTCTCTTTGTTGAAGTTCTCATTGTGTTCATCCATTCTTCTCCTGAGTTAGTGAGTATCTTTATGATCATTACTTTTAACTCTTTATCATATAAATTACTTATCTCCCTTTCATTAAGGTTTTTTTTCCTGAGGTTTTATCTTGTTTTTTCCCTTTGGAACATATTCCTCTATTTCTTCATTTTGCTTGACTCTCTGTGTTGCTGTTTATGTATTAGATGAAACAGCCAGCTCTCCCAGTCTTGAAAAAGTGGCCTCGTGTAGGAGGTGAAACTTATTGTTCAACCCTGCCCTAGCTCTTAGTTGTCTCTCAAACCCTTGTGATTGTACACCCTGGTGGTTGAGGGCATACCAAGACCTGTCAGTGTCCCAAATGGAAGGATCTCAGTCAACACCTATATTCAGGCTGATTAGAAGCCAGACCTTCAGGCAGCAGCTTTTAAAGTATAAAAATATATACAATCCTGTGGGGCCACAAGTGGAAGCCCTGCTGGCCACCAGAGCCAGGTGATTATGAGGTGTACCTTGAGTGCTAGTTCAATAATTGGGGCTCCAGATGAGTGTATAAGCTCTTTTCTGAGAGATACAGTGAGTGGTAGTGAGGCAGAGGGAGAGGACAAAGATGGTATCTCCCAGCTTACATTCCCTGAGAGTAATCTCAAAAGCCCTAGATGTGTGCCAAACCTGAAGTTTGCCCCTTAGGTCAAAGCTCTAGGACAAGCAAATAGGCCTTTTTCACAAAAAGACTAGGTATGTGTTTCATTCTGCTGTTAGTGCAATGCCCTGGGAGTTGTAGCCTGCCCAACACTGTCTCTCCAATCGTTATAGTCCTGTGGGACCCAGGAATGCAAGACCCCTGGTCACCAGAGCTAGGTGATCAAGGAGCATCCCCTGGGTGGCAACTGCAAAAACAGGGACACTAGATATAAAAACCAGGGAACCAGATGCATGTAGGCCCATCTGGGAGATGCTGGCACTCGAGCACAGCAGAGGGAAAGCACAAAGATAGCGCCCAACAGTCAGCCTTTAGATGTGTGCTTAATTAGAAGCCTGCTCCTCAGTCTGCAGCTATGATGATAAGCAAATAGGTTTCTTTCACAGAAAGACTGAGTTCCTTGGTCTGTTGCTTCTTGCTGTGTCCTACGAGTGGTAGCTGTTTAAGAACTCTTTCTCTGTTGGTTACAGGTCTGTGTGACCCATGAGTATAAGCCCCACTGGCCACCAGAGCCAGGCCATATAAAGATGTTCTCTGTTGGCAGCCACAAAAATTGGCACTCCAGACAAGGACATAGACTCCTTTCTGGAAGATACCGGCAAGCTGGCATGAGGCAGAGGGTGAGCATGAAGATTGTGTCCACTGGCCTCCATTCCCTGATAGCAATTACGTCATCCCTTAATTGTGCTCCAAACCTGAAGCCTGCCTCTCAGGACAAAACTCCTGGACAAGAAACTGGAACTCTATCACAGAAAGACTGGGGTGTGTTTCAGTCTGTGATCTATGCATTGCTCTGGGGGCGGTAGCCTGCTAAGATCTGCCTATCCCACTGTTACTATCCCATGGGACCCAGGAACACAAATTCCTGTGGTCTCCAGAGCCAGGAAATCAAGGGGTGTTCCCTGGGTGGCAGCCAAAAGAACTGGGCACCAGATGTGTGTAAAAGTTCCCTTCTGGAAGGGACTGGCACTCTGGAGCATGGCAGACAGAGAGAACAAAGATGGTGCCCGCCACTGTCTGTTCTGGAGAGTGTTCCAGCAGGCCGCTAGACATGTGTGTTAAGTTAGATGCCTATCCCCCAGGCTAATGCTTTATGGTTGCAATAGGCTGTGTCTGCCCTGAGCCCCGGGGCAGGTGAGTCAGTGTGCGGACCCTGTAAGGGCCACTTCTCAGCTTGCTACAGCCTTGTGGGTCTCTTGAACACAAGCCCCATTCATTTCCAAAGCTAGATATTTTAGGGGCTCATCTCTCAGGTCCAGGTCTTAAAAGTTAGGGTGCCCAATGTGGGGTTCAAACCCTTCACTTCTCAGGAAGAAGGTCCACATTTTGAGTTCCCTCCCAATTATGCATCACTGTGCTAGGGGTGGGTTTACGGTGAGATTGTGTCCTATTCTCTCAAACTGCTTTCATGTGGTTTTTTTTCTCATTTGTGCAACGTGTAGTTGTTGCTTAGCCAGCCTGTAGGTGTTTTTCAGAGGAAATTGTTCCATATGTGGCTGTAGTCTTGGTGTGTCTATGCAAGGAGGTGAGCTCAGGATCGTCCTACATCCCTATCGTGAACCAGAACCCAGAAGTGCTTAATCTTTACATGACTGTCTAAATTCTGTATTTGAGAAGTCCAGGAAAAATTATTTATAAATTTTCAAATATTACTTATAAGATTAAGATGATTTTGAAGAGTTAGAAATTATTTTAACAATGAACAGATATAAATATGTACTTGTTTCAAAGACTATTAGCTAGGAAGATAGTCATGCCTAATTAAAAAAATAAATACATTTCTACTTTTTCTAAAATTGTCATTTCTTTATACATGGTAATACAAATGTAGAAGACAAAAAAAGTGCCGAGAGCTCTTAAGAAATACAGATGAAAAATGAGTATGTTTGTCATTAGGAAATGTTTTCTATCATGACTTGATTCAAAGAGTATGAAGCTAGTTGTGCTCTACTTTTTTCTTCTCTAGGAGAATCATTCAGATTCTAAAGTGATATTAAAATGGAAAAAATATGAAATATTTCTTAGAATATCTCCATCCCTTCCATGTACATTTGTATTTCCTATCATTCCTTTATATTTTCTAATGACTATAATAATAAATGTTTAATCTCAGTTTGAACTTTGGACCCTAATCTCATAAAATTTAACAGAAAGTCAGTTTTTAAGTGCAATCTTTGGGTCTTGATGCATACTCTCTGTTTCCCAAATTTCTACCAGGCTCTTTTGCCCAGCTTACCATTGATAAGCCTAAGAACCTATCTGTGGTTGTCTATTATGTAGATAATACTTCAACCCTAAAAACAAAGGGTTTTACTGAGGATTTCTAGTTAATATTTGTTTCTAGATCTACTTTAAATGTGTGGACTTCATAGAAACATAGCACAATTGCATCTCAACAGGAAATGTGGAAACACTTTGGTTTATCAAACTACCACACTATGCTCCAGAATGGTGCAGATATTCCTTCCATGGAGACATTCTCTCTTTATACTGATTTCATCTAAAAACTTATACCAAAGATCCATTTCAATATCAGTGCTTCTTTATAGATTTACCATTCAACTTTATGACCTTCAGTATAAATTTTGGAGGAAGATATTGATGGAAAATATTGCTTAAATTTGAATGTGATCTGTGAATTTGAGTTCCTTGCAAGAGAACAAAGAACAAAAAATAAACCAAAGACCAAAACTCAGATTAGAGTTTAGGAGCAACACATTTATCTTATATATCTTTCAGGGGAAAGGAAATATCAGTTGAGAAAATTGAAACAGCCCATGTGTAAACTGCCTGATAGATTTTCCCTGTCTCAAGGAGGATGACAGCACCACCTCACTTTTCAGATAGACAGTTTGGGGAAGTCTTAGAGGTTTTTTTTTTTTTTTTAAAGAAATTATTTAAAATAAAGAAACATACCCAGTGTCCCATATATCAGATGCATTCTTGGTGGGGTTAGGTAAAACTTTCTGTGAATATATACTCCAATAAAACCTCAGGTCAAAGTACCAAAATAAAAACAATATAATTCTGCCCCAAACTCCTTTGCATAAATGCATATCACACTATATGAAAGTTAACAGCATCATACTTCACAGGGAACTTTTTGTTATTGTTGTTAACGGGATTTGATTGAAATTCATGGGGGCACCGATGAATGGGGGCACTAAAAACTGAATTGAATGCGTGTGCTTTTCCAGAAGCAAACTCATCTGTGAAGCTGATGGAAAATATAATCGAATGTTATATATAAATTTGTTATAAGGGAGGATGGCAGAAATTATGACCCTGCTGGTGATGAAGCTCATTATCTTATATCATGACTGTTTCAAATATAGTAAACAATAAATTCATTATTATTTCTGGACTTTAAACCCAAGCAAATCTCTAATATCACATAGTAAAATCATACAAAAGAAATCAACCATGCTAACTCTGGTAATACTTTTCTAATGAAATACTTTGGATTGCATACCAATCATAACTTAAAGTGCATTTAAAAGCTTAGTGACTATAGCTCCTCTGAGGACAACAGTGAAGTATGACCACTATTCCCCATTTCAAAAGGGAAAATACATTGAAGGTCATGAACCAAATTTCTTTCCAGTTTTTAGCAAAATGGATATGGAATTTAATATATAACAAAAGTTGAGTAACAGTTTCACTTTCACTCTGAAGTGAGAAGTGTTCTCTGTATTCCATATTCTAATAAATTGTAATCTCCTAGAGGTGAAAAGTAAGCAATCATGTAGCTCTGTCTGGCTACCTTCAAGTAGGTGAATGTCTATACATCTCTGCTTCTCATAGCACCAATTGGGCTGATTTGACTGGTGCTAGGCTCAATTCCTAGATGGCCTCACTTGCAAGGTGGCCACGTTGATACAGTCTGTTGGCTGGAAGTTCATCTGAAGCTGTTGAAGGAGGCCTTAGCTCTCCTCCATGAGATCTTTTCATGTGGCTAGGTTGGGGTTTTTACAGCATCTTGGTCTCAGAGTAGTTGAATTTCATGCATGATGGCACACTGTTTCCAAAATACCAATGCTTCTTAAAGCTTAAGCCCAGAACTACCAGAACTAGCAAAGTGTCCCATCATTTCTGCCATACTGTATTCCTCAGGTAACAGGTTCACATTTAAGAGGAGGAGACAACACAAGGATATAAAATACAGGGGAGCCTCATAACAGATTATCATGTACCTCAGCATACAGATGGTACTAACTGAATAATTCTTATATGAATGAATTATAGACAAACTGGAGTCAGCCATATAATCTAGTAGAAAGTATTTCTGATAGACTGTTAAAATGTGGAAAAGCCATAAGCCAGGAACATTCCTGGCATGTTGGAAAAACAATAAAGAGGACAGTAGGGATAGGATATATTTAGCAAGGGGATAGTTCTGCTGGAAGAGGTTAAAAATGCAGGCAGGAGTCAAATCACATAAGGCATGGTAGGGATTTTTTAAGAATAAATCCGAAAAGAAAGCCTTAAAGATTTTTAAATTGAGGCATGATATGATTGTATTTATTTCTAGAGAACAATATGGATTCTCCATGTCAAGTGAATTGGGGTTGAAAGTGTTGAGGACAAAGTGGAAGAAGGCACACCAGTCAAGAAAATATCATAATGACACAAGTGAGAAATAAGGGTAGCTTAGACCAGATTAATGGTCTAGATTTGGAGAAATATAGAAAGATTTGGTTATTGTTTGGAGATTTTTCTATAGGATTTGATAATGAATTTGATGTGTGGAATAAAGAAAAACTGTGAGGCATGTAGCCTAAGTTTTTTATTGGATCATGATATCATTTACTAAATGACAAAAACTAGGAGAGGAAAAAGTTAAAGATGTTGATAGATGGCTCTGTTTTGAATGTTCTGTATTTGAGATGTCTATTACATATTTAAGGAGAGATGTCAAGTAGGTAGTTAAATGTGTAAGTACTGTGGCTCAAAGGAGAGTTCAGGAATATTGATATAATTTTGAGCATTATTTGTGCATACTCAATGTTTAAAGCCAAAACAACAGTAGAATTACCTACTGTTAAGGAAAGAGCGAGAAGAGGATACAACAGATTTTTAGAACACTCCAACATTTAGAAGTGAAGAAATGGTGGAGAAGCCTATAAAGTAAAGTGAGATGAAGTGGAGGAACCAGAGAGATAAAAGAAAAACTAGGAGAGTTCTGTCACTGAAAACAAAAGAAGAGAGTTTAAATCAGACACATGTGTTCAATAGTACTTAATCCTGCTGAAATTTGATGAATATAAGGCCAGAGAACTGGACTGATGGGTCTGCAGACAAATGGAGTGGCTAGGTAGGAAAGGAGTTAAAAAAGTGGAGACAGGTTGAGTAGTTAACTCATTCTATATATTTTTCTATGATGGGGAGAAGAGAAATGGGAGATGTGGTCTCAAGGGAGCAACTGCCTTTAAGATCAGAACTGCTGGATCATATTTGTATATTAATGGGAATGAGAAAAGAGAGGGAAATGTTGATGAAGATAAAAAAATAGGTAAATGAAAGAGCAAAGTCCTAGAAAAGGAAAGGAGGTTAGGATTCAGAGAACAAGCATAGGTTTTAGCCTTTAATGGGCATAAGGTCATTCTTCTATGATTATAGGAGAAAAGACAGAGATATATAATATAGCATATATATTATATATAATTGTAGATAGATGGTAAGAGAATGAAGAAGTTAGTGTTACTTACATCTGTTTTCTCAGTTAAATACAAAATTAGATTATGAATAAGAAATGAAGCAGGAGAGACTGTGGAGAAAGGAGAAAGTATTAAATATTAGTGAGGGTGGGAAACCAATAGAGACCTGTAAAAAGATTGCTGGAGCATGTTGAGTGCTGTTTTGAGACTTTGAATTTAGAGTTTCCAGTCATGTAAGTTGGGTGACTTCCTCTAATAAATTTCAGCAGCTCTCAAGGTGGATAATTCTTCTCCACGGAGAATCAGCCCACCCAGGACTACACTGTGATAGAAGTAAGGCCAATGTGAGTCTGAGCTCAACCATTTGGTATTGTTTTTGGTGGTAGTGCATTGATGGAGGGTTTTTCTAGGTCTATTTCAAAGGATAGATATTATTAAATCAACAGTTGGTGTATCCCCTGACTTCAGCTAGCTGGGAACATTAAGCAAGCAAAAGTCAGGGAAATGAATCCATGAGGTCAAATGCCAGAAGAGTAGCTGAGAATAGACCAACAATTAGAAGAATAACATAGGGAAACAAAAATAACTATCTGAAACATAATTGCCAAGGCTAAGAGATGAGACAGGTTGTCTGCAGACCATTTCAGCAAAGTAATTTCCAAAAGAATCCTGAACTGTGCCTGTGTATCCTTGCAGTGTTCAGTAGGGAATCTGTGTCTAAGGGGGCTGTCTATTCATCCAACTTTGTGAGACTGTCTTAAAAATTATATTTAACTCCACAGAAGAAAGTCTTGTTGTTTATAAAATAGAATATTCTATTCTGCATATGATACTTTGGATTACACTTGACCCTTCAACAACTCCGGGTTTAGGGGCGCTGAACCTCCCTGCAGTCGAAAATCCGATATAACTGACAGTTGGCCCTCTGTATCTGCAGTATTGCATCCATGGATTCAACCAACCTAGGATCATGTAGTACTGTAATATTTATTACTGAAAAAAATCCTCGTATAAGTGAGCCTGTGCAGTTCAAACACATGTTGTTCAGAGTTCGACTGTACATATAAAAAGGCTAAAATATTTTTTAACACCACCATTTTTACTATATCACAAATCCAAAATACCCCTATTTTCTTTAAATTCTATTATTTTCTCATTTAATAACAAAATATTCCTTCTAATATTAGTATATTTCATATATATTAAATACTAAATATTTTCCACCACTTTCATTCAAAGGCTTGTAGATGTATAATCTGCCTGGAATTTATAGTATGGTGTGAGGTGGAAATGTTCCTCTACATATAATTAATTTCCCAATAATTTTTATTTAAATGCCCACATTTATAGTAGTAGTTTCTGGATATTATGTTTCATTTTATTTTTCAATTCTTATATGAGCTCTAAACTACTCAAATTGTTGTTTTATGGAATGTAATTTTTTTTCTGTGAGGTCAAGATAACACAGCTCTGTCTTTCAAAGTGCTCATTTTTATTCCATATAAACTATTCATCATCTAGATTAGTTATATTTAAATATAATATAATATAGTTATATCGATAGGAATTACATAAAATTTATAGATTAGTTTGAGTCTTTACCCCATAAATGTGGCATATGTCTGTATTTATTGAGATATTATTTTATTCTTCAGTAAATTGTGGGGGGTTTTTTTAGCATAGCTCCATCAGTCTTTGAACCTTTTCTTGTTTTCTGGAACAATAAGTTATTCCAGCTCACTCTCCTGTTTCCCTGCCAAAGGCCTATAATCAGGCATTTCACTAAAAATCCTGGTTCATTTCAGTGGAGAATCGTATTTAGAAACCAATATCTGAGCACTAGGTGCCCTCTCAATGAACTTCTGTGAATCTCCTGGTAGAGGGAGGAAAGCTACATGGTAGAGGCATAGATTACTTGAACTACAATACAGGTTCTTGGTTAAACCCACTTCTCTCTAAAGCTGAACCTGTGCATTTTAATTTAATCCTCTTTAAATTGTATCTTTGCTATCATTTCAAATATTTTTTAACTGCTTAATTTTGCTTTTTATTTTCCTATCTGGTTATGTATTTTAATCAAAAGCTTTTTCCAAAATCTGTAGAAGACTCCATTTTTGTCATAGTTCTAGAACATTTACATATTAAACATGTCTTAACATATCAAGGCTAGTTAATATTTCCTCAGTGCTAATAATTTAAAGTGTAATCTTTCAAATCTTTCAGGCAAAGATATCGTTTCCTTTTAGACACAAGAGCATTTTTATACTTTTATCAATAAGGGTACCCACTTACCCTCTACTTTTGATGTACTTACACATCACATGTTTTGGAGCTCCTTTTGATGTCCTTAAATTCTTGTTTTGTCTAATTTCTAATATGTAACTGACTTGCCACACTTTTAGATTTCCTGTATGTTTACTTCTCATATCTTTCCATATTATGTTATGATTGCCTTTTCTTTGATGTAATATTTTCCCCTGAATATTTTAATATTAGCAGAACTTTAAAAGTGCAATTAGTAGTTCAAGGATGTAAGAACATCCTCTCTTTGAACTTAATATTTGAAAAATATGGCAATAGCATTTACTAGAGCCACATTTTAGGATTGCAACTAGGTTAGAATACCCAAACTCATACTGAAGATGGTGAGGAGATTTTCATACTAACCAATTTTTATGACTAAACCAATAAAGCTTAAGAAAGAACGAAGAAGGGAGGAAAGAAAAGAAGACCAGGGCAAGCAAAACTGTTCCCATACTTTAGTTATACCATATACTTGGAGCTGAACATCCCTCTGGTTCCTACCTCTAAAAATATAAACCAGGGCAAAAATACAGATGTAAGAAGGGAAAGTATAAAGAACAATGTGGGACTTCCCTGGTGGTCCAGTGGTTAAGACTTCACCTTCCAATGTAGGGGGTGCGAGTTCGATCCCTGGCTGGGGAGCTAAGATCCCACATGCCTCGTGGCCAAAAAACCAGAAGCAATAGTACAACAAATTCAGTGAAGACTTTAAAAAATTGTCCACATCAAAAAAAAAATCTTTAAAGAACAATGTATTATTTCATTTGTGAAGGAAAACTAATTTGACTTGTATAATGAGTAAATACCAGCAGTTAGGACGCTTTCAGAGGTTTTTTTAAATTAAAAAAATTTCAAACTGACTTCTTCATTTTTATATTTTTTAGGTCTTCAAATATGTATGCTAAAAATTGTAGCATGTCTTGAGGCAATGCTTGGCTAAAAAATTTCTAATTTTAATGTTATCTATATTAGCATAGTTCAGTGTTTTAAATATTTTTAGGTGTAGAATATGAAGACAAAATAATGTTCACCAGGAGTATAAATCTTAATAGAGATTATATTATCTCTATAATTATATAAAATTAAATATTTAAATATTAAAATAATATTATCTTTGCATTCCCAAGACTGTTCTCTTAGGTGGTTCAGTAGCTCTATCAGAGTGAGTGAAGTGAGAAGTGATTTTTTTAAAGAAAAACATATAATGAGAAATATTGAGATGAGATTCAACTGCTGGCATGAAAAATGGAATAATGCAGGAGGACAAAAAAGTATGAGTCTGGCTCTTTTCAGACTTCCGGCTCTTCTCAGTCTAGAGACTGAACTATCATGATCTAGATGGACATTTTTAAATATCAAAAAGGGATGAATACAGAAGAATGGATAAAGAAGATGTGGGGCTTCCCTGGTGGCGCAGTGGTTGAGAATCTGCCTGCCAATGCACTGGACACGGGTTCGAACCCTGGTCTGGGAAGATCCCACATGCCGCGGAGCGACTGGGCCCGTGAGCCACGACTACTGAGCCTGCGTGTCTGGAGCCTGTGCTCCGCAACAGGAGAGGCCGCGACAGTGAGAGGCCTGCGCAGTGCGATGAAGAGTGGCCCCTGCTCTCCGCAACTAGAGAAAGCCCTCGCACAGAAACGAAGACCCAACACAGCCAAATAAATAAATAAAATAAATTTTAAAAAATGGTTGAAGGAAATAGAGCAATAAATTAGTAGCCATTACCTCTTGATAGTAGGATGACAGGTTGATTTAAAAAAAAAAAAAAGAAGATGTGGTACATATATATGCAATGAAATATTACTCAGCCATAAAAAGAAACAAAATTGTGCAATTTGCAAGAGATGTGGATGGACCTAGAGACTGTCATACAGAGTAAAGTAAGTCAGAAAGAGAAAAACAAATATATAATATCACTTATATGTGGAATCTAGAAAAATGATACAGATGAACTTATTTGCAAAGCAGAAATAGAGACACAGACGTAGAGAATGGATGTATGGATACCAGGAGTGGAAAGGGGGGAGGGATGAATTGGGAGATTGGGATTGACCTATATTATACACTACTATAAAATAGGTAACTAATAAGAATCTACTGTATAGCACAGGGAACTCTACTCAATGCTCTGTGATAACCTCAATGGGAAGGAAATCCAAAAAAAAAGGAGATATATGTATACATATCGCTGATTCACTTTGCTGTACAGCAGACACTAACACAACATTGTAAAGCAACTATACACCAATAAAAATTAATTTTAAAAAGGGATGAATAATGTGACAAGAGGAATTTGATATAAAATGATAGATATTAAAGATAGAGAATGAAACAGAATATTAAAAATTATACTCCATGAAAAATTCCATTTAAAAAATTTGAAACTAAATATTGAAAGATACATTATGTATTTTGGAAAATAGACCTAAAATAGCCAAGATAGTAGTGTTCTATAAATCTATTGTATTGCAAGAAAAAGAAAATAAACTCTTGGGCACCTAAGCAAAAAGACCAAGTCACATATAATGGTAAGAAAATATGACTTTCAGCTGCACATTATACCAAAAGATAAAAGAACAATATATTTAAGAAATTCACAAAAAGATAAAAATGTTAGCCAAGAATTTTATATCCAGACAAACATAGGCTCAAAAATAAAGATTGTGGGCTAACAGGAAGAAGCAAGAACTCAGAGTAGTTCTATGAGCCCTTCTTAAGGAACTTACTAGAGAACATGACTCAAACAACCAACATGATTAGTGATAAGTACTGCCATTAAGCAAAAATTTATATTTACCTGACAATGTAAGATTAAATGTTATAAGGGAGGCAGTATAGAATGTAAGGGCTATACGCCATAACAATGTAGATATAGTACATTAAAATAGGCTTGGCCAATTGCCAGATAGATAGATAGATAGATAGATTGCTTATAAATTGCTATTTTACTTCCAAGCTGTTGATCCTACATCTCAGCCGTGTTGCCACCAGGGGGTGGTAGTGTGCTGCCATCTCTGGATTGTAAAGACCACCTGAGTGTCCCTGAGTTTCAAAATGGTGATGTGAAACTCTCCCACAAGATAAGACTTATAGTCTTTTCTTTAAATATAAAATGATATTTTCTTAAACAAACATAAAATGGATAATTCTTTAGGACATTTTAAATTACATTTCTATCATCCATTTTCTCTCTCTTTTTTTTTTAATCTTTACTGGAGTGTAATTACTTCACAATACTGTGTTGGTTTCTGTTGTACAACAAAGTGAATCAGCCATATGCATACATATAGCCCCATATCCGCTTGCTCTTGAGCCTCCCTATCCCACCTCTCTAGGCCATTGCAAAGCATGGAGCTGATCTCCCTGTGCTATGCAGCTGCTTCCCACTAGCTAACTATTTTACATTTGGTAGTATGCATCAGTGCCATTTTGGGTTTTTTTTACATTCCATATATATGTGCTAGCATATGGTATTTGTTTTTCTCTTTCTGACTTGCTTCACTCTGTATGGCAGACTCTAGGTCCATCCACCTCACTACAAATAACTCAATTTCGTTTCTTTTCATGGATGAGTAATATTCCATTGTATATATGTGCCATATCTTCTTTATCCATTCATCTGTCAATGGAAACTTAGGTTGCTTCCATGTCCTGGCAATTGTAAATAGTGCTGCAATGAACATTGTGGTACATGACTCTTTTTGAATTATGGTTTTCTCAGGGTATATGCCCAGTAGTGGGATTGCTGGGTCATCTGGTAGTTCTATTTTTAGTTTTGTAAGGAACCTCCATACTGTTCTCCATAGTGGCTGTATCAATTTACATTCCCACCAACAGTGCAAGAGGGTTCCCTTTTCTCCACACCCTCTCCAGCATTTACTGTTTGTAGATTTTTTGATGATGGCCATTCTGACCATTGTGAGGTGATAGCTCATTGTAGTTTTGATTTGCATTTCTCTAATGATTAGTGATGTTGAGCATCCTTTCATGTGTTTGTTGGCAATCTGTTTGTCTTCTTTGGAGAAATGTCTATTTAGGTCTTCTGCCCATTTTTGGATTGGGTTGTTTGTTTTTTTGATTTTGAGCTGCATGAGCTGCTTTTAAATTTTGGAGATTAATCCTTTGTCAGTTGCTTCATTTGCAAATATTTTCTCCTATTCTGAGGGTCATCTTTTCATCTTGTTTATGGTTTCCTTTGTTGTGCAAAAGCTTTTCAGTTTCATTCCCATTTGTTTATTTTTGCTTTTATTGACATTTCTCTAGGAGGTGGGTCAAAAAGGATCTTGCTGTGATTTATGTCATAGAGTGTTCTGCCTATGTTTTCCTCTAAGGGTTTTATAATAAGTGTCTGGCCTTACATTCAGGTCTTTAATCCATTCTGAATTTATTTTTGTGTATGGTGTTAAGAAGTGTTCTAATTACATTCTTTTACATGTAGCTGTCCAGTTTTCCAGCACCACTTATTGAAGAGGCTGTCTTTTCTCCATTGTATATTGTTGTCTCCTTTATCAAAGGTAAGGTGACCATATGTGTGTGGCTTTATCTCTGGGCTTTCTATCCTGTTCCATTGATCTATATTTCTGTTTTTGTGCCAGTACCATACTAACTTGATTACTGTAGCTTTGTAGTATAGTCTGAAGTCCAGGAGCCCAAACCCTCCAGCTCTGTTTTTCTTTCTCAAGATTACTTTGGCTATACAGGGTCTTTTTTGTTTCCATACAAATTATGAAATATTTTGTTCTAGTTCTGTGAAAAATGCCATTGGTAGTTTCATAGGGATTGCATTGAATCTGCTTTGGGTAGTATAGTCATTTTTACAATGTTGATTCTTCCAATCCAAGAACATGGTATATCTCTCCATCTGTTTGTATCATCTTTAATTTCTTTTATCAGTGTCTTATAGTTTTCTGCATACAGATCTTTGTCTCCTTAGGTAGGTTTATTCCTAGGTATTTTATTCTTTTTGTTGCAATGGTAAATGGGAGTGTTTCCTTAATTTCTCTTTCAGATTTTTCATCATGAGTGTATAGGAATGCAAGAGATTTCTGTGCATTAATTTTGTATCCTGCTACTTTACCAGATTCATTGGTTAGCTCTAGTAGTTCTCTGGTAGCATCTTTAGGATTCCCTATGTATACTATCATATCGTCTGCAAACAGTGACAGCTTTAATTTTTCTTTTCTGATTTGGATTCCTTTTATTTCTTTTTCTTCTCTGATTGCTGTGGCTAAAACTTCCAAAACTATTTTGAATAATAGTGGTGAGAGTGGGCAACCTTGTCTTGTTCCTGATCTTAGAGGAAATGGTTTCAGTATTTCACCATTGAGAATGATGTTAGCTGTGGGTTTGTCATATATGGCCTTTATTATGTTGAGGTAAGTTCCCTCTATGCCTACTTTCTGGAGGGTTTTTATCATAAATGGAATAGGTGTTGAATGTTGTCAAAAGCTTTTTCTGCATCTATTGAGATTATCATATGATTTCTATCCTTCAGTTTGTTAATATGGTGTATCACATTGATTGATTTGCTTATATTGAAGAATCCTTGCATTCCTGGGATAAACCCCACTTGATCATGGTGTATGATCCTTTTAATGTGCTGTTGGGTTCTGTTTGCTAGTATTTTGTTGAGGATTTTTGCATCTATGTTCATCACTGATATTGGTCTATAGTATTCTTTCTTTTTTTCTTTTTTTAAAATCTTTATTGAATTTGTTACAATATTGCTTCTGTTTTATGTTTTGAATTTTTGGCCATGAGGCATGTGGAAGTTGGCTCCCCGACCAGGGATTGAACCCACACCCCTGCTTTGGAAGGTGAAGTCTTAACCACTGGACTGCCAGGGAAGTCCCTGTAGTTTTCTTTTTTTTGACATCTTTGTCTGGTTTTGGTATCAGGGTGATGCTGGCCTCGTAGAATAAGTTGGGAGTGTTCCTCCCTCTGCTATATTTTGGAAGAGTTTGAGAAGAATAGGGGCTAGCCCCCTAAATGTTTGATAGAATTCGCCTTTGAAGTCATCTGGTCCAGGGCTTTTGTTTGTTGGAAGATTTTTAATCACAGTTTCAATTTCAGTGCTTGTGATTAGTCTGTTTATATTTTCTATTTCTTCCTGGTTCAGTCTCAGAAGGTTCTGGTTTTCTAAGAATTTGTCCATTTCTTCCAGGTTGTCCATTTTATTGGCATATAGTAGCTTGTAGTAATCTCTGATGATCCTGTATTTCTGCAATGTCAGTTGTTACTTCTCCTTTTTCATTTCTAATTCTGTTGATTTGAGTCTTCTCCCTTTTTTTCTTGATGAGTCTGGCTAGTGGTTTTTCTATTTTGTTTACCTTCTCAAAAAACCAGCTTTTAGTTTTATTGATCTTTGCTATTGTTTCCTTCATTTCTTTTTCATTTATTTCTAATCTAATCTTTATGATTTCTTTCCTTCTGCTAACTTTGGGGTGGGGGGGTTTTTTGTTTTTCTTTCTCTAATTGCTTTAGTTGTAACGTTAGGTTGTTTATTTGAGATTTTTCTTGTTTTTTAGGTAGGCTTGTATTGCTATAAACTTCCCTCTTAGAATTGCTTTTGCTGCATCCCATAGGTTTTGGGTCATCCTGTTTTCTTTGTCATTTTTTTCTAGGTATTTTTGATTTCTTCAGTGATCTCTTGGTTTTAGTTGCATACTGTTTAGCCTCCATATGTTTGCATTTTTTACATATTTTTTTCCTGTAATTTATATTTAGTCTCATAGAGTTGTGGTCAGAAAAGACACTAGATATGATTTCAATTTTATTAAATGATGTGTGACCCAAGGTATGATCTACCGTGGAGAATGTTCCATGAGCACTTGAGGAGAAAGTGTATTCTGTTGTTTTTGGATGGAATGTCGTATAAATGTCAACTATGTCCATCTTATTTAATGTGTCATTTAAAGCTTTTGTGTCCTTATTTATTTTCATTTTGGATGATCTGTCCTTTGATGAAAGTGGGGTGTTAAAGTCCCCTCCTATTATAGTGTTACTGTCGATTTCCACTTTTATGGCTGTTAGCATTTGCCTTATGTATTGAGGTGCCCCTATGTTGGGTGTATAAATATTTACCATTGTTATATCTTCTTCTTGGATCGATCCCTTGATCATTATGTAGTGTCCTTCTTTGTCTCTTGTAATAGTCTTTATTTTAAAGTCTATTTTGTCTGATATGAGATTTGCTACTCCAGCTTTCTTTTGATTTCTGTTTGCATGGAATATGTTTTTCCATCCCCTCACTTTCAGTCTGTATGTGTCTCTAGGTCTGAAGTGGGTCTCTTGTAGACAGCATATTTATGGGTCTTACTTTTGTATCCATTCATCCAGCCTGTGTCTTTTGGTTGGAGCATTTAATCCATTCACATTTAAGGTAATGATCGATATATATGTTCCTATTACCATTTTCTTAATTGTTTTGGGTTTGTTTTTGTAGGTCTTTTCCTTCTCTTGTGTTTCCTGCCTAGAGAAGTTCCTTTAGCATTTCTTGTAAAGCTGGTTTGGTGGTGCTGAATTCTCTTAGCTTTTGCTTGTCTGTAAAGGTTAATTTCTGTATCGAATCTGAATGAGATTCTTGCTGGCTAGAGTAATCTTGGTTGTATTTTTTTTCCCTTTCATCACTTTAAATATGTCCTGCCACTCCCTTCCGGCTTGCAGAGTTTCTGCTGAAAGAGCCGCTGTTAAACTTATGGAGATTTCCTTGTATGTTATTTGTTGCTTTTCCCTGCTGCTTTTAATAATTTTTATTTGTATTCAGTTTTTGATAGCTTGATTAACATGTGTCTTGGCATGTTTCTCCTTGGGTTTATCCTGTATCGGACTCTGTGCTTCCTGGACTTGATTGACTGTTTCCTTTCCCATGTTAGGGAAGTTTTGAACTGTAATCTCTTCAGAAATTTCTCAGACTCTTTTTTTTCTCTTCTTCTTCTGCGACCTCTATAATTCGAATATTGGTGTGTTTAATGTTTTCCCAGATGTCTCTGAGACTGTCCTCAATTCCTTTCATTCTTTATTCTTTATTCTGCTCTGTGGTAGTTATTTCCACTATTTTATCTTCCAGGTCACTTATCTGTTCTTCTGCCTCAGTTATTCTGCTATTGATTCCTTCTAGAGAATTTTTAATTTCATTTATTGTGTTGTTCATCATTGTTTGTTTGCTCTTTAGTTCTTCTAGGCCCTTGTTAAATGTTTCTTGTATTTTCTCCATTCTGTTTCCAAGTTTTGGATCACATTTACTATCATTACTCTGAATTCTTTTTCAGGTAGACTGCCTGTTTCCTCTTCATTTGTTTGGTCTGGTGGGTTTTTACCTTGCTCCTTCATCTGCTGCATATTTCTCTGTCTTCTCATTTTGCTTAACTTACTGTGTTTGGGATCTCCTTTTCTCAGGCCGCAGTTCCCGTTGTTTTTGGTGTCTGCCCCCAGCGGGTGAGGTTTGTTCAGTGGCTTGTATCATCTTCCTGGTGGAGCGGACTGGTGCCTGTGTTCTGGTGGGTGGGGCTGGATCTTGTCTTTCTGGTGGGCAGGGCTGCATCTGGTGGTGTGTTCTGGGGTGTCTGTGAACTTATGATTTTAGGCAGCCTCTCTGCTAATGGGTGGGGTTGTGTTCCTGTCTTGCTAGTTGTTTGGCATGGGGCATCCAGCACTGGAGCTTGCTGGCTGTTGGGTGAGCTGGGTCTTAGCATGGAGATGGAGTTCTCTGGGAGAGCTCTTACTGATTAATATTACATGGGGCTGGGAGGTCTCTGGTGGTCTAATGTCCTGAACTCAGCTCTCCCACCTCAGAGGCTTAGGCCTGACACTGGGCCAGAGCAGCAAGACCCTGTCAACCACACAGCACGTTAAAAAAAAAAAAAGAAAATAAAAGAAAAACTGCCTCTCATGAACCCCTTCTCAGAAAGTTACTGGAGGATATACTCTACCAAAATGAGGAAATAAGTGAAGAAAAAAGATGACATGAGATCCAACAGGGGACATGGTACAAGTGAGAGGCCAAGGGACTCTTAGGGCGCAATGAAGAGTGACTGAGTGTGGTCTCTATGCAGCAGGCATAGAGGTCAGCAGGCCAGCTTGGAGTTGGTCAGAAACTTCATAACCAACTTCTTCAAGAAGACATTGATGAACTGAATGATATCAAATGAGATATCAGCAGTGGAAATCAGGGAATGGAAATCCTCCCAGATCCAAGATTCTATGGAAAGATGGAGTTCTAAGCATCTTCATCTACTCCTGCGTGAAGTCTACCATCCATGCCTTTTGGTCTTGGAGAGTCTCCTAGGGGAAGGGGGTGCTGCTACAGCTCACCCTGGGGACATAGACACTGGCAGCGGCCATTCCTAGGACTATTTATTTATTTATATTATATTTTTGGCTGTGTTGGGTCTTAGTTGCTGCACACGGGCTTTCTCTAGCTGTGGTGAGCAGGGGCTCCTCTTCGTTGTGGTGCGTGGGCTTTTCATTGTGGTGGCTTCTCTTGTTGCGGAGCATGGGCTCTAGGTGCACAGGCTTCAGAAGTTGTGGCACATGTGCTCAGTAGTTGTGGATCACAGGCTCTAGGGCACAAGCACGGTAGTTGTGATGCATGGGCTTTGTTGCTCCGCGGCATGTAGGATCTTCCCGGAGCAGGGCTCGAACTCATGTCCCCTGCAACAGCAGGTGGATTCTTAAGCACTGTGCCACCAGGGATGTCCCCATTTAGTTCTTAAATTATGAGGATTGTCCTAAAATTCCTGAGTCACTCCTCCACGTTCCTCATTATGTTATTGTAAATGGACTCAACAAAAATCTTGCTCATTGTGGATTTCATAAAGAGAGACTATGGGTTCAAACACCAGACTGATATATATTTAATCAATGAACAGGTAAAAGGCCATTTGGTCTTTATTGGATAAGTAATCACTTTGGATTGAGATACAGAAAAACACGGAGTTAATTACAGTGCTAAGAATAAGATTGTAAAAGCTCAAAACCTGCATTTTGTTTCTAGGAATTAGTATTTCTCAAGAAAAAAGAAGTTTGTTTTAAAAGCAGAATTTTTTTCTGACAATCAGTATAGGAGTAGTGAGAGAAATAAAGTATAGTGGAAGATATCTTCAAGGACATGCTTAGGATAAATATTTCTATCTGGTTGGCCAGCCTAGACACAAATAAAAGAGAAAAGGAGATATGCATGTCCCTAAGTACCTTTAAAGATGGAGCTAAGAAAAAAGGCGTGTATCATGGTGAGTGAACCGACCACTGTTTGTGGGAAGACATCAGAGTCTAAGCTTGCATGACTCCAGAGGCAGTCTGAATAAAAGAAGCTAATGAAGACAACCTTTAAAGTACCAGAGAGGTCCTGGGAAAACTCCCTTGGATAAGTAGGATAGATAACTAGTTTCATAAAATCTGGACATATTTTAGAAATAAAGTCTTCAACAATAGACGTAGAATATTTTTACTTCATTTACTAAGTTTCAAATCAACAGAGCTATTGCACAAAGTGAGGTAAGGGGATAGTCTACGGTGTTACAGTGTCAGGTTTCTAAAAGAAGGTACAAGGAGGATATAGAAGGAATTATGGGAAGTCCTGGAAGGCACTTCCACATTTTGAACAGGCTTGATTAAATGTTGGTCTGATGGGAGCTGTTTCTGAATGGATACTACTTGAGGAGGTGAGGGTGTCATCATTTGTTCAATTGATGGGTGCTTTTTGTTGGGACAGAATTTATTGAATTCACATATATTGCTATGGAAAACACCCAACACTAAATCTGGGAGAACATTTTAGGGAAACTAATGTCAGATACTAAAAGCAAGAAAGCAAAAAAAAAAAGGCAAATGCAACAGAATAGCAGCCCTACTTGATAATGAGGGAATGATGATAGAAATGGAACAATTAGGGACGCAGTTTATGAAAAGAGTAGTGAAAAGCAGAAGAAAGAAACAAGACTGGCATATCGATTGCTATAGGAAAAAATTGTGATAGAAAAGGATATTTCTCCTGTCACTGAAGTAGCATTAGCTCCTGAAGGATTGAAAAGTTAAAAGCCAAGGCGGCTAGTTCCAGATTACCTTGGGATACTGCAGTCTCTATAGATTCCAATCTTTTCACACCTTCTCCAAAATACCATAAAGATTAACAGAGAAGTTAAATGAAAACACCAATAATTTACACTTACAGCATAACCAGGGAACAGAGAATAAGTACCAATTTATGAGTGAAAGGGGAAATAAGCAACTGAAACTAGAGTTGATCTAGAGCCCACACTTGTATTTCAGTCTGGAGGGAGCTGCACAGAAGTGTGGGATAGTGGGCAGTAGTCTTGAAATCCAGGAAACATTATGAAGTGTTCACGTCCATAAACAGAAAACCCTGTCCTGAGTGGAAAACTACAGACAGCAGTTCTTAGGCTTGTAAGATCACAGCTAAGGCAACAGGAACAAAGAGAAGGGGCTTAGAAAGGCAGCTTCAGGGAAGTGTATTTGGAAGAGAGTTTTTTAACGATAGGGAAGACTTGCAGCTTCTCTGGGTAACTCTAAGCTTGTCTCCAGGGTTGCTTGGAAGTCTAGTATTAACCTTTGGCCCAGGAGAGAATGAAATAGACTAGCTATTGAGTTCTAATGTGGTGTGTAAAGTCTGAAATTATCCTGGAGACATGCTGTGCTAGCTTGTTATCTACCTTGGTTAGTGAAAATGTATGGCTTGATAGTTATACCTGGTTTAATCTGTTGTAAAGCCTAGTTTTAGCTATGTGACCAGCAGGTATAAAAGACTCCTTAGTAAAACTGTGTCTTGGTTCCCATGAAACCACAGTATCTTGTATGTATAAACCAAAGATGAAGCATGTCCTGTGTGACTGAGGTAGGACCCGAGAAGGCTGCACCTTATACATCTGGGGCATCTCCATGAATGGCTGTATGTTCTTTCTCCTGCTGAATGTGTCCTTCACCTGTATAAAAGCTTTATATGACTACACCCTGTGGAGTTCCATGAGGTGTTTCAATTATCTGATATTGTGTCATTTTGCAGCAGTGATTTCATTTATAGTCAGCAGCTGATTTTAAAGAGAGGAAAAGAAACAGCTGATGATGAGCATCCTAATGTAGCAAAATAGAATATGAAAATACAAGCAAACTACCCCCATCATCAAATAATGACTTAATATATTAAAACTGCCACTCCCTATTGAAATAAAAGCAGAGCCTTTGATATGAGAACTTGAAAAGGCCACCTGCCACCTCTGCCCCCACAAAAAGGGATATCTTCCCAGTCACTACTCCAGGAAAATAAACCAGGGAAAAAGAAGAATAAAGTCATGGCATCCATTCTATAAAAAATAAAAACTAAAGTAAGAATCAAAACAGTTTCATAGACAAAAGCACTTTAAACAAGTAGGATTCCTGCCAGAATTTAAAATATCAAAATAAGAAATTATAGATGTGAAAGAAGATTTAAAGAACATTGATTAGGAGTCAAATAACATTTGAATACGAGAAGCTTGAGTGTTGTATTAGGCAGGATTCTCTAGAGAAACTGAACCAATAGTATATATATATATAGGAAGAGACTTTTTATAAAGAATTGGCTCACATAATTACAGAGACTGAGACATCTCATGACCTGCCCATGGCAAGCTTGAGACCCAGGAAAGCCTATGGTGTGATTCAGTCCAAGTCCAAAAGCCTGAGAAACAGGAGAGAAGATGATGTAGATTCCAGTCCATGTCCTGACAACCAGGAGCACCAAGGCAGGAGAAAATGGATGTCCCAGCTCAGTAATCAGGCAGAAAGAGCCAAATTCTCCCTTCCTCCACCTTTTTGTTCTACTCAGGCCCTTGATGGATTGGGTGATGCCCACCCACACTGGGGATGCAAACTAACTTACTGAGTCCACCAATTCAAATGCTAATTTCATCCAGAAACACTCTCACAGACACACCCAGAAATAATGGTTAGACAAATATCTGTGATCCAGTCAAGTTAACATGTAAAATTATTCATCACATATATATATATAAGAGTAAGAATATAAACTTTAAGAAAGAAAATATGATTGCCAAAATTAGATGGGGGAAGAGAAGGAAAGAAAAAGAAAGAATAGCTACCAAGTGAATATTCTATTTGTTCATAAGGAAAATGGAGAATGAGATATTCACATAAAGTTAGGCACTGGGGCTTCCCTGGTGGCACAGTGGTTGGGAGTCCGCCTGCCAATGCAGGGGACACGGGTTCGTGCCCCAGTCCGGGAAGATCCCCCATGCCGCGGAGCGGCTGGGCCCGTGAGCCGTGGCCACTGAGCCTGCGCGTCCGGAGCCTGTGCTCCGCAACAGGAGAGGCCACGACAGTGAGAGGCCTGCGTACAGAAAAAAAAAAAAAAATGTAGGCACTGGAAATACAAAATACAAGTTTTTCTAATACTGAAAGAAACATTAAAAAAAATAGATGACATAGTGAATGTCTAATTATTAAAAGTGTATAGACTTAACTCATCTACTAAAAGAGGAAAAATTCAGATAGACTGACAAAGCAAAATGCAATTTTATATTGTATACAAGAGGACCACCTTAGAAAATGTTTCACAGAGGCTAAAAGTCAAAGGATGGAAAAAGAATAGTAGCAAAAAACAAAAAGGAAGCAAGGATAACAACTTGGTATCAAAGTATAATTCAGGCAAAAAGCTATTAATGAGAACAAGCTATATGTTACAATGTTAAATCTTCACAGTAAAGATAAAAGAGTTATAAATCTCTAAACACCACATAATATACCAACAACTTTCATAAAGCAAAATCTACAGAAGATGCATTAGACACACACTAATAATAAGAGACTTTAATATAATCAAAATGTCTTAGTCTAAGACAAGTCAAGGGCAAAAGTATGTGAGGATCTAGACTAATCATATTTATGTCTATATAATTTATTGAGACATATATCCCAATATTAAGGAATATAATGTCTTGGTAGTTGTACATGAAACAATCTTAAAGGTTAAAAATAATTTAGGCCATAAAGAATACTTCAACAAATATACAAAAAGTTGAAAAACAAACAGTATTCTCTGACCACAATGTACTGAATCATAACAACAAAATTAAAATCAAATTAGAAGTTTTTACTTGGATTAAATGGCCTTAATAAAATAACTAATGGAAAAGTACAAATAACTAATGGAAAAGTATTAAAATAGAAGGATATAACAATAGTAAAAGTAATATATACCAGAATTTATGGAATATAGTTAAAATAGTACTCAGAGGAAAATTCATATCCAAAAATCTCATATTACTAATATTGAAAGAGTGAAAAAATAAGTATCTAACCAAAATGTCAGGTGGGGGGAAAAGAGAAACCAAAAAAAAGCAGAAGAAAGGAATTCACAAAGGTGAAAGCAGGAAATAATGAGTTAAAAAAGTAACAAATTATCTAATTCTTTAAAAAAACAACCAAAGGGACATTTCACCACACAAGCACATTAGGAAAAATAAGAGAACAAAGAGCATAAATACATAAAATAATGAAGCGGAGATGATAAAGGTAAAATAACCATCAAATCAATTATTTTTTCTAATTCTGAGAGAATTGTAGATCTCCCTATCAATAAATTTTTAAATCTACATGAAATGGATAATTTTCTAGGAAAAAAAATTTACTTAAACTGACCTCACTAGTGATAGAGAAAACCAATTTTCCTAAAAAAGATAAAGCTAGAAAAAGTCTCTTTGCACAAGAAACAATAGATTATGATGGACTTATAGTGGAATATTCCAAACGTTTAAAGACCAGATAATCCCAATACTATTGAAAATTGTTCCAGACCAGAAAAAAAAAGGGAAACCTTTAAAATATTTTTAAAGCAAACACCGAAATCTGATAAAAATTGCACAAAAAAGTAAAAAATCATTCTCACCTGTGAACAGTGATGTGAAAAACATCCTAAATAAATATTCAAAACATAACAGTACATTATATTAAAGTAGGAGTGTAAACACCCTTCAATATTCTATTGTTTATTAATGTAATTACTTGTATTAGTAGATCTAAGGACAAACGTCTTGAAAGTATTTCCAGAGATGCTGAAGATGTATTTGACATATAAAAATGATTTTCTATTCTTGTTGAGAAACCATCACTAAATTAGACATTGGTACACATACCCTGAACATGATAAAATAACTCTCAACCTGCAGAGCAACATCTTAAATAACAGTAAAACACTGGAGGCCATTTAAGCAGAAACAAAACATGAACAGCTGCTATTGTCATTATTATTAAAAATTGGATTTATAACACTAGCTTATCAATTGCTGAAGTCAGAGAAAGCTAGTAGAGGCATAGGAATATGAAAAGAAGAACTAAAACTGTTTGCAGATGGTGTGATCATGCATGTAAAAACCCAAGAAAACCAAAAGAAATATTATGAAAAAAATAAAACTATTTAGTAAGCTAGCATGTAAAACTGACATACCAAAATAATTACATTCTTATATGTGAATGATAGAAAAATCAGAAGGTATAATAGGAGAGAAAAACCTATTCAAAACAGATTTTTCAAAAATATTTATGATGAAAGGTAACAAAATATAAATATCTAAATGGGGATAACTTGGAACATTTCTGAAAAACACAAAAGTAGGCTTGAACAAGCTGAAAGACCATGTTTTGGGGGAAGAACACTCAACATCATGTGTTCAATTCTCCCTTAGTTGATATGTAAATTTAACATGATCTTAATAAAAATGCCACCAGTTTTAGTATAGCAAATACCATTTTTATTTACCCCTCTGATACCCAAACTTCATTTCCCCCTTTCTCTTATACACTAATACATTTGATCATGTTCTAAACTTTTAATTCCAAAATATATCTCAATTCCATCACTGCTTTCCTTCTCTAATGCCAGCATATAAATCTAAATCGTCATATTGTGTTTGGACTTTTGTGGTAGCCTCCTAAGTGACTCTCCTGTGTCTTCTCTTGCTTCCCTCAATCCCTTCTCCACAAAGCAGCAAGAGTAGCTTTTTCAGAAATATAAATCACATTTTGTTCCACTTTATGCCTTCAAAGGGCTTGTCATTGCAGTTATAACCAAATATCTGACCT
Source organism: Mesoplodon densirostris (assembly GCF_025265405.1). Lineage (NCBI taxonomy): Eukaryota > Metazoa > Chordata > Mammalia > Artiodactyla > Ziphiidae > Mesoplodon > Mesoplodon densirostris. Next base: position 12,416,597 of record NC_082669.1, on the reverse strand, counting down.
TTCCCTAGCTCTTCATCTTCATCTCATAATTCAGGATGATGTGTACATGTCATTCTCTGGGTCATGTTTCCTGTATATAGATATTGTTGGTTATAAGATAGAAAAAATAAAACACAATATAAATACCACCACCACATAACTAAACAAGTCAATTTTGTATGTGTCTAGTGACATCAGTACACAAAGCAGCATGATATTGTGAAAAAGGTCTTGAAAAGAGAGATTGTGTAAGGGAAAGTATAGTTATTGGCTAAAATAAGAGGATAATTTGTGGATTTTAATTAAAAATGACAATCCCCACATCCCTCTGAAATGTTTTTAACAAGAACTAAATATAAGTAGTAAATAAAATAAAACATCCTTACATTCAGTAAATAAAATAAAACATCCTTACATTCAAAGGAAATCCTGTTTTTCTGAAGCATCAGGAAAATCTGATTTAAATTGGCATGATCAATAAGGAACTCTCTCTACTCACATATGTGCATATGCAGATCAAGAAATGGCTGAATCACAGTTTCTGAGTCTGCCAACCTCATTCTCACACTGCTGAGTTCAGAGCCTCAAATGTTTACACAATATGTAGAGGATAAGGAAGGAAGATGCTACTTCTTCCGATCATACTCATTTAGCAGAAAGAAAATTCTTTCTTGGAAGCCTCTCTCGACTATCTTCTTACATCTTCTAGATCCAAACTTGGCTCACATGTCCTCAAAGAATGCCATGTATTCTTTCACTTAGCCTAATTTCCCTAGCCAATCATTGGTCATAGATATAAGGATGATTGGTGCTTACCCTTAAACTAATGAAGCTCCCTCTGAGAGCCCAGGATAGAGGCAGTTTCACCTGATACACAAAAGCTGCAAGGATGAGGCATGAGAGATTAAGCATTTTGGGAAGAAAAATAGAAGCTGATTTGGAAACCAACATTTTTCTGTGAAGTCTGTATTAATAAAATCCAACTTCTGATTTTCAACATCATAATCTCTTTCCACACATCCCACTGCTAGTCCACTTAGGTTCATGTTTGTTTGATATTTCATAACTATCTCATCCATTCTAGTGAGCCTTCCTGTTAAAATATTCCCAAATGTTCTGTGAAAATCCATGCAAGACTAACTCGTAAAAAAGTCATAGAAATGACAGCTTTGAAACTCAGTAACCTATTGCACTTTCATAGGGATGGATAATCAGAAACTATTTGAGGAGTAAGCATTCAGTCACAAGGGTTGAAAGAATAAGGACTATAAAGCAGGGATGACAACTGTCCAGAGTTTATTCCAGCCCCAATTGTTTCCTGAGTATTTTGCCATATCTGTTTGCAAAGCACTAATTGGCATTGTTTAGAGATGAGTCATTTGCCTTCCTCTTGGAAGCTTTAAAATGACAAAACAGATTTCCTGCAAGATCTTGTTTTTCTCTAAGTTTATTTCTTGCTGAAACTAAATGTCTATTCATATTTTTTTAGTCATGATAGCTCTTAAAACAATGCCCAAACAATGACTTCTGAAATATCATCTGTAAAACACAACCGAGTTTTTCTAAATACTTGAAGTTATTCATGACATTTATCTCCAGATGATAATTTATCTTCAGTTTCCTAGCATGTCATAGTATCTTTTAAAGCCATAATGCTGAGTTCTTCTATATAAATAATTGACCTTGCTTGGAAACTAGCCAATTGAATATAGCAAGATTTGGTGTTTTTCAAGCTTTAAAATATCCACTGTATTAAAACTAAAAACAAACAAATGAACAACAAACCGTGATTTAGGATAATATTAAACACTTCCTGGGCAACAATTATCTGTTAGGCATAGTATAAAGAATTCACAGAATATAAATATAGGCGGTTATTCATTTATATCCTTATATCACAACATATTGGATAAAATGCATTGTGTCTCAATGAAATGATTCAGTAAAGTTTGCTTTGTTGCTGTCTTTGTTGGTAGGAAAGTGGTTTTACATTGAGATAGTTCCTATGTATGGGACTTACCCTATAAAACACAGCATCAGTAAGGAGGTAACTCTGAATGATTTTTTTTTTTTGAGTGGTGCTTGTTTTTTTTTTTAAGTAAACTTGCACACTTTTTGCAACTAAAATAAATAAAATTGAAATGTGAAAAAAGTCCATAAATTGATAATAATTGTGAGGAGTAATGAATAAATTCTCTGAAGATATGGAAAAATAATTATTAATATCTTCGGTTGCTAAGGACAAGAGGTAATATTTGAGTTGGATTTTGCAGGATGAATAAGAATTTACCAAGCATAAAGGAGAAATTTGGGGTTGGGGAAGATTATGCACATGTTGGTTATTAATATAACTAGAAATCTCTTGTGTGAAAGAAAAAACTTAGGGTTAATTAATAGAAATCGAATGTGTGAAGTCAGTGAATTCACGGGAACATATCTCCAAGACGTTATAGAAAAGCAGATAAGAAGACACATAACTCAATCTGACACAATGGAAAAAAGGGTATAAGTGAGGCCAGCCAACCGTACCTCAAGGAAGCTGAAGGGAGGCATTTGGAAGGAGAGAAAGCAGTAAATAGCAGAGTAAATCATTAGGGGGATGGATTGGGGCTTGAATGAAAATTTAATATTGTGCCCCAGTATCCAGAAACACTTAGGGTTCTGCAAGCCTGTTGTTATGAAAGAAAACACAAGCTTCCAAGATGACTGTTTATAGGGAAGATGAAAAAATAGAGAACAAGCATATTTCGATCCTATCCATGAAGTAATGTATACAAAAATTATTCAGAGTCTAGATTGAATTTTCCTTTGAAGACCTTTTTTTAAAAATAAAAATAAAAATTTTTTTAAATGAATTTTGTTTTCATAAAATTCAACCACAGAGAAGTATGACCAATAGCAGACTTGAGTATTCATCTATATATCAACAGATTTTGCAGTTATTTTAGAAAATAAGAACATAATTCTTATTTGCGAGAAAACCTGCTATAGTAAAACACCAAGAAAATCACAAAACTATAATTATATTTTTTCAAGCCTATAAAGGTTTGTAATAGGCTTATGGCACATAATCTGTTTCTATTCATTTCCTTGTCAAATACAATGTGCCTGAACTCATGCACACACATTCTTTTCATAAATTACAAACAAAATATTATTTTAAAAACCTAGGAAGGGGCTTCCCTGGTGGCGCAGTTGTTGAGAGCCCGCCTGCCGATGCAGGGGACACGGGTTCGTGCCCAGGTCCGGGAGGATCCCACATGCCGCGGAACGGCTAGGTCCGTGGGCCATGGCTGCTTTGCCTGCGCATCCGGAGCCTGTGCTCCGCGGCGGGAGAGGCCACGGCACTTAGAGGCCCGCGTACCACAAAACAACAACAACAAAAAACAAACAAACAAAAAACACCTAGGAAGGTGTGAATAACTTGTTGACATATTGCAGTTAGAAGTGTACCTCACTGCTTATACCCTTGGTGTTAAACTAGTCATAACTTAGCTTTTATAGATGAAACACTTTTGTGCCTGCAGGAGAAGTTCCCTGAATAAGCTTCAGTTGATTACTGAAACATATATGAGTGAATAGCAAAATGTAGCATATACCAAATTGCAGAATAAATGTGCCACCTTTAGTCTTTGGTGATATTTTGCGTTTACCAAAATACTTGGTATTTTATTAAATTCAGAGTTTTTAAACAACCACCTAGACATCAGCTATTCTCTAGCTATTTATGACAGGTTGATCCAATACATCTTTGCCTGGCATATGCCTTCCTAGAAAAAATATATGAGGTTAGATGGGTGAATCTACTAAAGATAAGTCAGTGACATGGTGATGATCTGCTTTGTTAACTACTTAAACCCCTTCAAATGTGTTTTCATACTCAAATGCCTGAAAACTATTGTAGAATTAAAATGTAAGTGAGGGCCTCCCTGGTGGCGCAAGTGGTTGAGAGTCCGCCTGCCGATGCAGGGGATACGGGTTCGTGCCCCGGTCTGGGAGGATCCCATATGCCGCGGAGCGGCTGAGGCCGTGAGCCATGGCCGCTGAGCCTGCGCGTCCGGAGCCTGTGCTCCGCAACGGGGGAGGCCACAACAGTGAGAGGCCCGCATACCGCAAAAAAAAAAAAAAAATGTAAGTGAAATAATCTTTCTTTAGAAAAATTAATTCAAATATTATAAAATTATTCTTCCTTTATATGGACAAACCTTCCAACACATTTATAACATATCATTTACCAAATATTTCATATAAGTATGTTTTGGCATAAAGTTATAAAGAAACTGCTTTTACCCTCCTCAGACCTCACTCAAAATTAGCTCATTTCACTTTGGAAAAAACCTTGAATTCTGACATACATTATATTTTTCTTTCTTAAATTTAAATAATAGTGTTGAATACATTTTTATGAGCTCTCTCAGGATTTTGAGTTTGGAAAAAAGGAATATAAGGTATCTCACAGAAAATGTCCTTAATAGTTTCTGCAGTTTGGGGATCTTAAGTAAAATGGAAAGAGTTTGGAGACACAGTCATCTATGTGCACCATTCTTTGTTCAACCGATAGAATTCTGATGCATAGTTTTAAATGCCTTAGTTCAGTTTAGATGCAATAGTTTGCCATAAAGGAAATGTGCGGGAACCATAATTTAGTTAATATACTTCTGTAATTTAAATTTGACTTAACATTCAATACTGAGTTTCCTAGAAACTAATACAAGCATTGAAAAAATTGGAAACTTTCAACATAGTAGCCCTACTCTATACTTTGAATCTAACTGAATTTTTTAAATCTAATTTTTATTTTATATTAAAGTATAGTTGATTTACAATGTTGTGTTAATTTCAGGTGTACAGCAAAGTGACTCAGTTATACATATACATATATCCATTCTTTTTCTGATTCTTTTCCCATATAGGCTATTACAGAATATTGAGTAGAGTTCCCTGTGCTATACAGTTGGTCCTTGATTATCTATTTCATACATAGTAGTGTGTATATGTTAAGCCCAACCTCCTAATTTATACCCCCTCTTTCCCCTTTGATAACCATAAGTTTGTTTTCTAAGTCTGTGAGTCTGTTTCTCTTTTGTAAATAAGTTCATTTGTAATATCCTTTTAGATTCCCCATCTAAGTGATATCATATGCTATTTGTCTTTCTCTGTCTGACTTACTTCACTGTGTATGATCATCTCCAGGTCCATCCATGTTGCTGCAAATGGCATTATTTCATTCATTTTAATGGCTGAGTAATATTCCACTGTATATATGTGCCACATCTTCTTTATCCATTCATCTGTTGATGGACATTTAGGTTGCTTCCATGTCTTGGCTATTGTAAACAGTGCTGCAGTGAACACTGGGGTACATGTATCCTTTTGAACCATGTTTTTCTCCAGATATATGCCCAGGAGTGGGATTGCTGGCTCATATGGTAATTCTATTTTTAGTTTTTTGAGGAACCTCCATACTATTCTCCATAGAGGTTGGACCAGTTTACATTCCCACAAACAGTGTAGGAGTGTTCCCTTTTCTCCACACCCTCTCCAGCATTTATTGTTTGTAGACTTGAAACCAGCAATCACTTACTCCAGAGTACAAGGTCATAGGACACAGATGCAGTTTAGGTGTGCACCTGAGCCAAATTCAAGATGGTAGCCTATCAGAGAATGTGAAGATGAACAAGAATATTAAAGAAACAATCTCTTTTCAGAGTATCAGTGTGACAGAGTAGAGGGAGTAAGGCTTGGATGGCAACCAACTCTGCAGCTGTGAATGACAGTTACATGGGTGGGGATAAATCCTAAAACAAAGCACACACACACACATACAATCACACATAAGGAAAGTAATAGAGAACTATAAGAGAAGAGACTCTTCCAAGGGCAGAGTACCCAGTAGAGCTAGTAAGAAAATGATCAGAATACCATGTCTAAATCCAAGCCTCAAGCTGACTCTGCAAAGTCCCCTGGCCTCTCTCCAACACTAAACTTTAATTAATAGCTGGTGTGGAATGAATGCCCCCATTTCAAAGCAGAGAAATAATTAAAAAGAAACTAACATGGGACTATTGCTGTTTCCCTCACCAGCATCCATTTCCTTATTTCCAAATGCTACCCTGCATTTTTCTGTCCCTCCCCATGCAGTTCCCACATTAGCAGAAGGCAGTATTACCTTCTCAGTGATAGGTTCAGTAAATCTGTCCTATGCAGTTATCACATGCTCTTCTTCTAACAACACCAACTGGTTCAGCAATGGGCATGTGGCACAATTTGAATCACTGATATGCAAAGAGAAGTTTGATAGGGGTATTGGGGGAATGTTATGTTTCTCCTGAGAGATTGCTGCTAAGAGAGAAAAGAGCTGTTCCTCTTCCTCTGGACATTATGATTTTATATAGATGTGAAGTCTGGAACTGTTTTAGCCATTTCCAGGCACAAGGATAAAGGTGATAATTGGAAAAATTGTGATTTAACCAATACTGTAGCATGTTCTACATCTGCCTTTCTACTTATATCAGCGATTTCTAGTGCAGAATATTTTGGGAAATACAGCATTCATGAATATATCCTCTTTTGGCAATAATAATTGATAATGAATTCCAGCCAAAACAAAAGAGTAAGAAAGAAAGAAAGAAAGAAAAAGAGAAAAGGAAAAACCATGTTAAGTGGAAGTATGGTAAGGCTTGAATAAGAATTTAATTCATTTAAATATAGACATAGAACCAGTGGAAAGGCAAACATTAGGAATAAGAATGTTAAAGAAAGATGAAAGAAGCATTCAAAAATTCTAACAAAAATATGAAACAGACCTAAGATCAGGTATATCTGTCATTATAATAAAATAATAATTAAATAATGAAAATGATTTCACATTGAATCAAATAACAAAGACAAATTTTATACATTGGAAAGTAATAATTTACCTTTTCTATGAGAGTGCAGGCATATTAACAAAAATTGACCACATTTTAAAGCAGGAAAGAAATCTTGACTAATTTCAAAAAGTGGACATATCATTTGTGGTTAAAATGAACTAAAACTAGGAATTAAAATAAAAAATACAAATAGTAAAAAACAGTAAGGGACTTCCCTGGTGGTCCAGTGGTTAAGACTCCATGCTTCCCCTGCAGGGGGCACAGGTTCTACTATCCCTGGTCAGGGAACAACTAAGATCCTGCATGCTGCTCAGTGCAGCCAAAAAATAAAAAAAATAAGAAACAAAAAAACACTCAATTATATGCTTTGAAAGGGTGAATTATATACTATGTGGATTACATCTCAATAAAGTTTTAAAAAACTCAATATCAAATGGGCAAGCTGAAAATAAAGATAATTTTTTAAATAAAAATAGAAACAAATGGCATAATAAATAAAAATAATTACAATGAATATACTGTATATTAGAACTTACAGCATATAGTTCAAAAGTGCTCATAAGAAAATATAGAGACCTAGTAGCTGCATTACTAGCAAAGTCTATGAAAATAATTGATGTGAATATTCAACAGAAGTAGGTAGAAAATTACTGTAAGCAAAGGTATCAGAAGGATTTAATAGTGACAGACACCGGAATTAAGAATTAGAAAACAGAAAAGTGGTAGAACTAATAAATAATAATAATAAATAGTTTATTAAATAAACTAATAAAATAAATTAACCTCTAGCTAACCTAATATTTTAAAAAATCATATATAGACATATAAATAATAAGGAAATAACCATATATATAATATTTAAAGTAGTAAGAATACTTCAGTCATTCTACAAAAACTATAGAAAACAATGGAAAAACTGTATGAAACATAATTTTTCAGGAAACTACAAACTTTAATCAGATCATCTTTATGAACCCAAGATGAAAAATTATTTACAACGTTTAAGTGGATGAGGATTCACTGAACACATGCCATTCTTTTTTTATCAATTGTAAAATATGATCACAGAGCAGGAACTATTTGTTAGGGGATGGATGAATATCTGGAATATCCTTCATTTTAAAAAAATTATTTATTTATTTATTTGTTTGTTTATTTTTGGCTGCATTGGGTCTGCGTTGCTGCGCACGGGCGTTCTCCAGTTGTGGTGAGTGGGGGGCTTCTCTTGTTGTGGAGCACAGGCTCTAGGCATGTGGGCTTCAGTAGTTGTGGCATGTGGGCTCTGTAGTTGTGGCTCACGGGCTCTAAAGTGCAGGCTCAGTAGTTGTGGCACACGAGCTTAATTCCTCCACGACATGTGGGATCTTCTCAGACTAGGGCTCGAAACTGTGTCCTCTGCATTGGCAGGTGGATTCTCAACCACTGCGCCACTAGGGAAGCCCCTGAAATATCCTTAATTTTTAAAAACGATTTGCTCCAAAGCTGAAAGAAGTAGAACCATTAACAAATGTGTGTTTTTTTAAACTACAAAATTGTCTCCTCTTACAAAGGACAAAGATTTTCAGATTGGTGAAAGAAAATTCTCTAAATATAAAGCAATGACCTAATATGAAGTGACTATAATAGGAAAAGAAATTAATATACAAGAATAACTTAATAGTAATTTTTTTTCCAAAATAATTTGTTTAATATAGAATTATTTCTTAAAATTTTGGTAGAATTTATCTGTAAAGCATTCTGTTTTTACTTCAATTTCTTAAATTTTATTAATCTAATCATATTTTCTATTTCTACTTGGAACACTTTTGGCATTTTTTATCTTTCTAGTATTTTCCATTTCATTCAGTTTTTCAAATGTATTAACTGGTTCATAATCCTTCCTTTGTTTTTTTAAAATGTGTGTCTCAACAAGTTATATAATAATATGTTTTAAGTGAGGATTTCTTTCACAGTAAAAATACTAGGTTTGGGGGCTACAGCTTCCAACAAATTATTAAAATATTTCCCAGCAAAAATTGCCATAAAATGCTAAGTAAATTATAAACAATCCCTTTTAAAGTATTTCTGAGTTGGTAATGAAACAATAAAGAAGAAATCTATATGAGCGAAAATACTGACTAAAGTATGTCTTTGCTAAGTTAAGTATTCATGCTAAAATTTCTGGGGTAACCACTGGAAGAACAGAAGTAGATTATGTAGCTTCCAAAGTATTAGAAAAAAACAAGTAAAGGAAAAAATGGTCAATCCAAAAGAAAACAATAGAAAAAGAAAGAAAATAGAAAAAGCAGGAAAAAGGAGAAACACAAACTAACATATTAGGTATGAACTGAATGACATGAGTAGTCATTATTAGACTAAACACTTCAGTTAATAGTTAAAAATTGTATTAAGTCTTTTAAGAAAAATACCCATAACAATAGGCATGATTAAAACAAAAGGAAGAAGAAATGTTGAAACTGAAATTATATAAAAAAGAAAATACTACAGAAAAGTCCTAGGTTACAATTTTATTAGATGAAGTAATTAAAAATTTTTTTATTTTATTTTTATTTTATTTATTTTTTTTATCTTTTGGCTGTGTGGCATATGGGATCTTAGTTCCCCAATCAGGGATCGAACCCACACCCCCTGCATTGGAAGCGCAGAGTCTTAACTACTAGACAGCCAGAGAAGTCTCTAGATGAAGTAATTCTGAGGCTTAAATTATTATGAGAGATAACAAAAGAAAGGGTAACTATGTAGTGCTATAAGGTTTAGTTGAACAGGCAAATGTAATATTTTATGTATGGTAAAATGATTTCAAAATAATTTAAAAGTACTACAAGGAAAAATTGAGATATTCATAGTAGCAGAAGATTTTAATGAACTTTTAAGAAAAAGATGGCTAAATCTGTTTTTAGAAATATCAGCAAAGATAGAAAATATTTAAACAGTTAAACTTCATCTAATGGCTACATATCAATCCTGTATTCAAAAGCTGGAAAATACACATCAGGGACATATAATTATATGTTTTTAATGCAATTGAAAAAAAAAATTTAACTCTAAAATCCAACTTGAGGAGCTAGAAAAAGAACAGCAGAATAAGACCAAAAGATGTAGAAAAAAGCAGGCTTCCCTGGTGGCGCAGTGGTTGAGAATCTGCCTGCCAATGCAGGGGACACGGGTTCGAGCCCTGGTCTGGGAAGATCCCACATGCCGTGGAGCAGCTGGGCCCGTGGGCCACAACTGCTGAGCCTGCACGTCTGGAGCCTGTGCTCCGCAACAAGAGAGGCCGCGACAGTGAGAGGCCTGTGCACCGCGATGAAGAGTGGTCCCCATTTGCCACAACTAGAGAAAGCCCTCGCACAGAAACGAAGACCCAACACAGCTAAAAATAAATAAATTAATTAAAAAAAAAAGGCAGCATCTTCCTATGCACAATTGCCTTCATTAAAAAAAAAAAAAGATGTAGAAAAAAGGAAATAGTAAAGATAAACATGGTGGGACTTTGACTTCTCTGGCGGTCCAGTGGTTAAGACTCCATGCTTCCAAAGCAGTGGGCACCAGGTGGATCCCTGATCGGGGAACTAAGATCCCACATGCCACTCAATGCGGCCAAAAAAAAAAAAAAGGTAATTAATTCTGAAAAGAAGATAAAAATAAGCATAAAAGCTAATAGGTGATACTTCAAAATGATTAATAAATTTGATAAATACCTCAAAACAGATTAGGAAAAGAGATAAATATATTAAACTGTATAATATATTAATACTGAATAAATGGAATAATATATTAGTAATAAATAAATAATAAATAGAATAATATATTAGGAATAAATAAATAAATTAGAGAAACAATCAATAATTTAGAGCCTTTGCATTAAAAAAAACAGTGGATCAGGAATACATTACAACTGAGCTATACCAAATATTTAAGAAACAGTTAATTACAGCCTTATACAAACTCTTTCAGAGAATTGAAGAATTATCTCTTAATGGTTTTGTGAAGTATGATAAATTAAATTCTAACAAAGCTTCCTAAATATCCTATGCTCTAATCCCTGGAAACTGAGATGTAATTAAGCTGCTTGCCCTTAAAATAATAACACTGCTTTGAATTATTCAGATGGGCCCATGTCATGACATAAGCTCTTAAAAACAGAAGTGGAAGTCAGGGAGAGCCAACAGAAGAGGAAGTCTGATTTGAAGCACTTGAAGGATTTAGTGAGCTGTTGCCAGCTTTGAAGATGGAGGGGGCCATGAATCAAAGAAACAATGAGAATGGCTTCTGGCCCACAGCCCGGAAGAAAATGGGGGCTTTAGTCCTACAACCACATGAGAAGGAAATGAATTCTGCAACCACCTGAATTAGTCTGAAAGCAGATTCTACTCCAGAGCCTCCAGATAAAAGTCCAGGCTGGCTGACACTTTGATTTTCATCCAGTGAAAACCAGGGCAGAGAATCCAGTACTATCATTCCTAAATTACTGATCTATAGACGTGAGATGATAAATTTGTATTGTTTTAAGCTCTGGTCTAGGCCCACCCTGAGGCAAAGCCATGAAAAAATTAAAAAACAAATAAGGAATTCACACCCAGATAGGTTGTTTCTCCAAGTTTGGATTCCCCTTCCCAGTCTGCCTGATTTTGTTTATTTTTCAGAGTCCTCTGGTAGTTGTTATCTGTATTTTATAGAGAGTTTTTCATTATAATCAGTGGAAAACACAGGCTCTAGTGCGCTTAGTCCATCTTGCTCAGAACTGAAAACCATTCTGTCTCTTCCTACTAAATGCCTGTTGGACCTTCTCGTTCAGTTCTTGATGTATCTTAATTTCTCTTCAATGTTTCCCATATCTTTATTTCTCTAAATTGCAAATTCTGGTTAATTTATTCAGATATATCTTCCAGTCATAAATTTCCTCTTTGACTGATATAAACATGCTTTTTAACCTATTCTTTAGATTTAAAATATCACCAATAATATTCTGCATTTCTAAGTGATTTCATTTATTTTTTAACTACCTGATTATACCTGATTTTCATCTAATCTTTGAGATTCCATCATTTGTTTATTTAAACATTTTTACTTATTCTATATTCTGTAGCTGCCACTTCTAATGTATGTAGTATGTGAGTGTCTGAGTCTGTTCCTTATTTCTTTTCTGACTCTCACTTGTGGTGGCTTGCCCCTTCATGTGGTTGGTGATTTTTGATTATGAGTTTATTGGCTGATCTGATCTGTAAGAAATCTTGATCTTAATTAAGTCAAGAAGGTTTTTGCTGCTGGCAGGAACCAGGGAATGTCACCAACCTGGGATGACTGTACAGTTCTCCAAAGGTCTTACCTCAATATGAGAAGAAAATATTTTCAGCCACTTTACGATTGCCCTAGGCCCAGCATCTGGTTCACAGTGTTGATATTAGCTTCCAACCTCATGGAATCCTTGCTTTTCTAATCTACTTGCTGCTCCCAGCCTGAGCCCCAGATTACAGATTTCTCTTTTTTTCCACTCTTTTTATTTTTGTTTGTTTGTTTGTTTTACCAGGAGGGGAAATTCTTGAAGAAATTCAGCAATCTATTAAAAAAGACTGTATCATATCAAGGATCTAATTGTTCCATACAGAAAAGTCTCTCTGAGTAATTCATGTCATGTTGCTGAAAGTTAACTTTTATCCAAGTGCCCTCTATCTTACAGAATTTTTCATCTGTCATTTCTTCTCTTGTTTTTTGTTTTTTAATGTCTTTTGAATTTATACCTTTTATTTCCTTTACTTTCACTTAAAAATTGCTGTAGTGGGTCAGTGATAAATGAAAAAAATCATTCTGCCATTTTGAACCAGAGGGTCATTTTCTCTTTCATATATTTACTTTTTAGAAATTGTACCAGTGCACACACATGCACACACAGACACAAATAATTGCATATGCTTCATTTTGAAGTTACCCTTAACTCATGAGTATTTACCATTATTAAAATTATTTGAAAACATAAGGCTAATAATGGTGCAAAATCCATTTTAGAGCATCATAAATATTATTGTTGGATATTTAAGGGTTTTTCCCTCATTAAGTAGTATTTACTATAATAAATACTATGAATACCTTTGAGCAATAATCTTTGTGCTTATCACTTATTAATTTTTATTACATAATTCTCAATCACTTTCAAGAACGGTTGGAAAAAAAAATCCAGATTTCTACCAACAGAGTATAGTAATAGCTCTTTCACTGTATTCTCCCTAGCATTTATTTTTATTATTAAAAAAATGATCAGTCTAATAGTTTTTATATACATGTATACATATACATACATTTATGTATGTAGGTATGCTATGTGTGCATACATTATTTTATATTTCATTGCTTATGTTTCAAATTTTTTCTGAACTTTGGAGATTCTTATGTAAATTATTCACGTTTAGAGAGTATCCTAATTTCAATTTCTCACCATATATATGAATACAGTGCAGTTAGAAATATATATTATTGCATACAATGAGATTTTAAAAGAAAAAGTCTTCTTTTGGAAATATTATTAATAAATCAAATTGAAAATTGTCATTTGGCATCTGCTTTGTGCAGTAGAAACCTACATGTAAAATATATTCTTTCTGCTTTTGAGTCTTGTAAAATACATCAAGGCTAAACATAATAATAGAGCACATATGTCCAAATCGTCATGGAACACAGAGAAATGAGTGCCTAACTCAGACCGTGGAGTTTAAGAAAAGCTTTGAGCAAAATAGAGCGTTTATTTATTCTAGGTTATAGGATTCATTTTAGACTGAGTATTAAAAAATGAATTTGAGGGCAATACTTATTTTGAGAAGCAAACAAAACCTGCTACATATAACCTTCTTACCTTCAGCTCATATATGTTCACGAGGCCATACAATAAAAAATGGGGATAAAATTTCAAGTCAAAGTAATTATACTTGGTTTTTTTAAGCTGTGTTCCCTGTTGTTGCTCAGTACCCATTCATTTCTGTGAACAATCACAGAAAAGTGCTCCTTTTCAGCCACACACAAGATGAAAGAATGACTCACCCTAAAAAATAATAATTCTTATAAAATTTTTAGCTCAATCACAGAATATCACAATGCTGAATACTTAATAAAATTGATTTCCAGACATAACTCAGCTATTCAGTGGGTTTATGTTTGTTCGTACATCTAAATATAAATATAAATACTCTCGTACATGTGTTTTACCATAAATCTCTTCTGATAACTAATTTGTGTTCCTGCACATCTGCTTTCTCCAGGGCAACAATTTTCAAGAGTTGTGCTGACTTAGTAGATTTGAAGTTTCCTGTTTCTTTCTAGGGAAGCTTCAGTTTTGATCTCTTTATTGTTTACGATCTCAATAGAGCCACAGAGCAGCACTGAATAGCTGCGGCTGTGAATATACATCCTATGTGATCTCGAGTATACTGTTAAAATCTTATTAGTGTAGAACAGCAGCCAAATTCAGCCCATTCCTTGCCCATTTTCATTCAGTCAGGATAATTTTATAAAACATACTCTTAATAGAACTTGGTTAGGCACAAATTTTAAAGAGCACTAAAAGCAGAAGCCACTTTAGAAAAAGGCATTTCTTGCCTTACAGTGACTTCTGATTTAAAAGATCAAGGAACTAGCAAGAACATCCTGAACTAATGTTTGTATCCTCTTAATGTGAGTCCATTTAGGTCACACATATTAATGCAAAATTTACCCACATAGAGCCAGAAATGGATTTCCTACAGGAGTATTCATTCAGCCAATAAATGTTTTGAGCATCTCCAATGTGTTGGACAGCATGGAAGGTGAGGGAGATATACTATTTAAGGAGACAGACACAGTCCCAAATCTCATGGCTAGTCAGGCTTGTGAGGAAGACAGGCAGCAAACAAATAAAATAAACAGAAAGGGAATAATGATACATGACATAAAGAAAATGAACATTTTTCTGTGACAGTAAATATAGGGAGAACTAGTTTGGATATAACTGATAGAGACAACCACTTAGGCTGATGTAAAACTTCTAATGATGCAGTGAAGAGGGGAGTGGAAAAGAGTGACCTATTTAAGAATATCTGCAAAGGCCCTGGGGGTGAGTATAGGAAGTAAAAGATCAGTGTGGCTGATGCATGGTGATCATTGGGAAATGGGAAAAATGAGAATGGAGAAATAACTTTTATTCTATTGGAGGTGGGGGCAGGGTATGCTTTGTAGGCCTCAATAGGAGTGTATAATTTATTCTACATGCAAAGGAGAGCCACTGAAAGATTTAAGGCAGAGAAATCAAATGATCAAATTTATGTTTTAAAAATATGATTGTGATCACAATGTGGAAATTGATTGAATTGATCAAAAGATAGCAATTGTGAAAATAAGTCAGAAATGATGGCTTACACTAGAATGCAATAATAGATATGGAGAAAAGTGGACAGATTTGAAATATATCTTGACAGTGTTAATTAATAGGCATCATGGCTTTGGATTGAGGGATGAGCATGTGGATGGTGTGGGAATAACTGAAAATGAATCCCAAGCTTCCAGCTTCAAAAACTATGGAAATGATACTGTCATTCTTGGAAAGGAATAGACTAGGGAGAAAAATGTTCAAAGAAGGGATTATGGGTAGAAATAAAAAGTTTGGTCTGGATATCTTATATTTAAGATATTTGTAAAACATCTAAATAGAGCTGCTTGGCTAATCAGAGGACATAAGGATATCGAGTACGAAAGAAAGTGTTAAACTATAGATGTGAAATAGTATTTAAAGCTATGGAAATGAGTGTGATCACTAAGGTAGAATTTAAATTAAGTAAGAACCTAGATCTTTGGATAGAAAATTTGCCCAACTATGTCAAAGATGTTGACAAGTTTCCATTGGATTTGGCATGAGGGAGATCACTGATGATCTTGACAACAGCAGTGTTAGAGGACAAATGATGGCAGAAGCTAGTAAAAAGTGGGTTGAAGAGTGAATGGTAGGTCAACAAATGGATTCACAACTCTTGAGAAGTTTGTTCTGTGAATGGTGATCTGAGAAAAGGGACAATAGTGGGAGTCAAGATAGGATTTTATTTTAAAAATGGAGGATGCTAAAGCATATTTATAGGCTATGTGTAAAATTCCAGTATATTTAGTGGCATCAGTGTTGAAGGAAAGAGAATGGATGACTGAAAGAGCAAAGTCCTTTAAAAGTGAGAGGGGATAGGAATCAGAGCAAAAATGGAATGATGGATCTTTTTCAGTAGAGGGGAATACTTTCTTCATTGAAAGAAAAAGAAGGTGGAACACATAAAACACTATCTAAAAAGGTAGGCAAATGAAATATGGTACAGTGTAAGAAATTTTGAAAGCAACTCTGACAAAATGTATTGGTAAATATTAAAGAATATCTCACTGGCGAAGATGAGCAAAAAGAAGTTTATTTTATCCTGATAGTATTGCCAGTGATGAGGGAGAGATCACAAACCAAGTTTGGACACTCATCTCCTCTGAGATGAAGTTGAGAAGACTTAGGATGTGAGGTGGAGGCACCATAGGCCATTTGTATTTCCTAAGTAGGTTTACCCAAAGGAAAAGTAAACTTTATCTTCCCTTCATGATAGGAGTTCATTTAAAAAAAATATTTTATATTAGAGCATAGTTGATTAACAATGTTGTATTAGTTTCAGGTGTACAGTGAAGTGAGTCAGTTATACATATACATGTATCTATTCTTTTTCAAATTCTTTTCCCATTTAGGTTACTACAGAATATTCAGCAGTGTTCCCTGTGCTATACAGTAGGTCCTTGTTGGTTATCTGTTTTAAATACGGCAGTGTGTACATGTCAATCCTAAACTCCCAATCCATCCCCCCACTACCTTCCCCCCTGGTAACTGTAAGTTTGTTCTCTAAGTCTGTGAGTCTGTTTTTGTTTCATAAATTAGTTAATTTGTATCTTTTTTTTTAGATTCCCCATATAAGCAATATCATATATTTGTCTTTCTCTGTCTGACTTACTTCACTTAGTATGATCATCTCCAGGTCCATCCATGTTGCTGCAAATGGCATTATTTCATTCATTTTAATGGCTGAGTAATATTCCATTATATATATGTGCCACATCTTCTTTATCCATTCCTCTGTTGTTGGACATTTAGGTTGCTTCCATGTCTTAGCTATTGTAAACAGTGCTGTGATGAACATTGGGGTACATGTATCCTTTTGAACCATGTTTTTCTCCAGATATATGTCCAGGAGTGGGATTGCTGGATCATATGGTAGTTCTATTTTTAGTTTTTTAAGGAACCTCCATGCTGTTCTTCATAGTGAGTGTACCAGTATACATTCCCACCAACAGTGCAGGAGGATTCCCTTTTCTCCACACCCTCTCCAGCATTTATTGTTTGTAGTTTTTTTGTTGATGGCCATTCTGACTGGTGTGAAGTGATATCTCATTGTAGTTCTGATTTGCATTTCTCTAATAATTAGCAATGTTGAGCATCTTTTCATGTGCCTCTTGGCCATCTGTATGAGGAGTTAGTTTTATAACTTGGAGCAAGGTGCCCACAGAAGTTAAGCTCCTCCTGCAGACTTCTATGTTTGCATTTGCAAAATTGTATTGTAATTTTGTTTATATGTCTCTCCCCTCCACAGACATATAAACCCTACCCTACCAGCATAATACCTGGTAATACTTTAGCATATTCTACGTTGTTTTACCAGTGCTTAGCAGGGTGCTTGGTATATAGTAGCCAATTTTAAAGTAACCTTCATTTTGTAGATTGCTTTGATCCAAACACTCACCACAACATCCCAAATCTTTTGCTTTCTTCTGGGCAGATTTCCCTCCCTCTGGGAGGCCTCACACTTTCAACTCCATTTTCAGATTCATCCCCAGCTCTCCTTTGGTCCCAAGCTGAGCTCATTTTGCCTACCTGAATGTGCCCATTCTGGTTGATATGCGCAAGGAAAAGTATTTCCAGCTAAGGCTGAGGAAGTGATCTCTTTCTGACCTATGTCAACTAAAAAAATACATTCACAACTTAGAAGTTGAAAGTTATGTTTTACTCGGCGGGAATTTTTAGGACTTCAAGCCCGGGAGGCAGCTTCTCAACTAACCCTGAGAAAACTGCTCCAAGGAGGCAAGGGAGGAGCTAGGATATATAGTTTTGCAACAAAGGGGAGGTAGTCAGACTGTTAATTAAAGAAAACCAGAAATCTCAAGTTAAGGAATTTAGTGCTTTTCTATGTATGGGAAGATGCAGGAGTCTGGGCTCACTGAAATCATTCCTTTGATATGCACCTCAGCTCTCTGGGGCCAAATCCTGTGTTTTCACATCCTGAGTTTCCTCAGGGCTCACCTTATGGAGTGGCTGCAGTCTGATGGCCTCCAGATAGCAGGTATTCTTTTATTTTATTTATTTATTTTATTTTATTTTATTTTATTAGTTTCTGTTTTATAACAAAGTGAATCAGTCATACATATACATCTGTTCCCACATCCCTTCCCTCATGCATCTCCCTCCCTCCCACCCTCCCCATCCCACCCCTCCAGGCGGTCACAAAGCACCAAGCTGATCTCCCTGTGCTCTGCGGCTGCTTCCCACTATCTATCTACCTTACGTTTGGTAGTGTATATATGTCCATGCCTCTCTCTCGCTTTGTCACAGCTTACCCTTCCCCCTCCCCATATCCTCAAGTCCATTCTCAAGTAGGTCTGTGTCTTTATTCCCGTTTTACCCCTAGGTTCTTCATGACCTTTTTTTTTTTTTTTTTTAAATTCCGTATATATGTGTTAGCATACGGTATTTGTCTTTCTCTTTCTGACTTACTTCACTCTGTATGACAGACTCTAGGTCTATCCACCTCATTACAAATAGCTCAGTTTCTTTTATTTTTATGGCTGAGTAATATTCCATTGTATATATGTGCCACATCTTCTTTATCCATTCATCCGATGATGGACACTAAAAATAGAACTACCATATGACCCAGCAATCCCACTACTAGGCATATACCCTGAGAAAACCATAATTCAAAAAGAGACATGTACCAAAATGTTCATTGCAGCTCTATTCACAATAGCCCGGAGCTGGAAACAACCTAAGCAGGTATTCTTTGTTTCCTTCCTGAGTTCCCTCAGGGCTCACCAACTCACCTTCGGTCGTGGCTGCATGGCTGCAATCACTGATGACTGTGACACCTTTGTTTACTGATATGGCAGGCGATATTCTATTTATCACTTACCACCCAAGACCATGATGAATATAAGTGCTCATCATTCATCATGATGAATATAAGTGACCTGCCAGAGCCTGTGTTGTCACCGAAGTTTTATATTTTATACATATATATATATATATATATACGAAAAAAGTGATAAACAAGCAACTTAACTTCAGCTGGCAGCCAAAAATTCCCCAGATCCTAATCGCTCATCAAATACTGTCAATTCCATTTGCAAAATATATTGCTCTAGTGTCTGATTTCTTTTATGTGCAATTTTACTATCTTAGCCTAAGACATCATCTCTCACCTGGAACATCCACTTTAAGTGTCCTTAATTTTCATAACAATTTTAAGAAGGTGGAGTTGTTTTCATCTTTACAGATGAGGGTATTACAGAGACATTAAGTAACTTGCCCAAAGTAATGTTTCGTGAATGATAATGCTGGAATTGAAGTCAAGCAGTTTAGCACTAAAGCCTGAGTCTTAACCACTGTCCTACATTGCATTTCCATAAGAAATGTACTATTTTAAGAAATTTAAAGGAAAACTATTATGTGTGATTTAATGTTTAAAAATATTTACTTTCTAAATGCCAATAAATCTCTAACTATACTGGAAAACAAAAAACAAAGCAAAACACTGACTAGTCAGCCACTACAGATTATTTTTTACCTAAGCCAGGGTTCTTCCTCTCTCAATGTCAGTTCTAATAAATAATAATCCATTTAGTATTCTTTATTTTTAAACATTATTTTATATACATTCATGTAGATCATTAGAAAATTAATATAATCTTTCTAATCAAAATTTATATGTTCCCAGACTTCACATTAGCAAGTAGGAAACAATGAGTCGCTAATGAATAAAATATTTAACATTAAGAAGGAAATGTAGGAGCCTTTGGTAAGCTGAAAAACAAATCTACTGTTACCAGATTTGCAGTATTTAAATTGTATTTTGCAGTATTTAAATCGTACTTGTTAAAATAGTTCTCCTTTTTCCTTGTAGCTTCTAGCTATGAAACTGCTAGGTGGCATTTTGTGGCGCTGTGAGGGGCTCTGTATTTCTCAGCACAGAAAGAATTCAGTGAGAGGCAAAGTGATTGATAGATAAGAAGTGATTTATTAGAATAGGATACTTGTGAGACTTACAAGCCGGTGGGTGAGAGGGTGCCATGCCCCGAGAACTTAGTGGGCTACAGTTTTATAATCAAAGGAAAAGTGGGGAGGAGGGAAAGACCACCTTCTTTCACATTCTTGAGTAGACATCACGCACGCTTCCATCTTCAGCTCCTCCTCCATGTTGGGCAGGGGAGTTTTTTTGTCCCTATAAGGTCAAGCCAGGACTGTCATGGCACAATGGAAATGAATAGAGAGGCGGTAACATTTGCTAAAAATGGAAAATCATTTCAGGTTTCAGTATAATGTCACCCTTTCCTTATATTTTTGTATTTAATGTGCCCAGAGGAGCATGTCCTAGGAATCATTAGCTTACTGGGCTCACTGGCAGGATGTGGGTCTCATGCCGCCATTGTTTTATTGTTTTGGGGCATGTCTCATGCTTCTGTTGCATGGTTTTGTTGCTAAGCAAGCCTGCTTGGTTTTGTGGTTAAGCAAACCTGTTTTCTACAGTGATCATTAACTTACAGGGGTTCCCCCATACTTTTTCTTTACTTACAATCCCCTAGCGTGATCAAGTATATAATTACATACTTTGTCCCTTTACTCTGTCCCGATCAGCTAGACTTTGCAACTGGCTATTAAAAGCCTGCAACCACTAGATCAGAGTGAAATACCAAGCATTAAGGGAATCTAAAGTCATTCTTCAGTGGGTTATAAACAAGGTGGTTGGCAAAATCTTCCTTTTCCTTTCCTTTCACTGACCTCCTGGAAATAAAAAGCCCTCCTGAAAACAGGTGGTCCTGAAAGTTTGCAGATAATTTAGCAAATTGAGGCTTGTTGACAGTTTGGCATGAAATGTGAATCTTTAATTACATTTTCATGACAACTCTTATTATTTTACATAACTATGTTAGGTGGTAACATGAAGTTAGGGACTGCTAATGCAGATTTTGAATTGTTTTTCTCAACATTTATCAAACCCTAAGTAATAAAAACACATTTAATGATTAAATGGCTTGTAGATGTCCCTTTCATATATGGAGCAAATCTATTTATCATTTTTGTTATCTTTCATAGCACTTCTGTAATTATTAAAAATATTATTATCTGGTTTCAATGACAGCTAACTTGGAAGCATGTGTTCTGGTTAAAATCATGCCTAAAATCAGTTCGATTAGAATCCTTGTTAATATTAGGCAATCATATAATTTTTGAGCAAAACACAAATTATGAAGAACTTCAAAAGTCTCTTTAAAGGTTTTATTTGGGGCTTCCCTGGTGGTGCAGTGGTTGAGAATCTGCCTGCCAATAAAGGGGACACGGGTTCGAGTCCTGGTCTGGGAGGATCCCACATGCCGCGGAGCAACTAGGCCCCTGAGCCACAATTACTGAGCCTGCGCGTCTGGAGCCTGTGCTCCGCAACAAGAAAGGCCGCGATAGTCAGAGGCCTGCGCACTGCGATGAGGAGTGGCCCCCACTTGCCGCAACTAGAGAAAGCCCTCGCACAGAAACGAAGAGCCAGCACAGCCATAAATAAATAAATAAATAAATAAATTTTAAAAAAATAAATTAAAAAAAAGGTTTTATTTGACTTCATTGTTTAGAGAGTTTTAGTTCTGCAGCAACTTAAACAAGAATAATAATTACTGTTTGTGTTTGTTTATAAGTTTAATGATTTAAACTGCTAGTAAACTTATTTCTTTTGAATTCCATCTTAATTATCCTAAGCAGTTTAGATAGATGAACTTGAATCCACGCTTTTCCCAAAGTGATTTCAACCATCTGTGAAAATATTGTACCATATCATATCCACTCATTTATCCTCATTAGATCTTTTGTAATAAATCATCTCCTTGTCCAGTAAAAGTGCTGTGATTTTTTTCAAACAAAAGTTATACATTCCAAGGTATTGAAATGAGTATAATTTAATAGGTTATATTTTAAATAGTATAGCTTTAAACATTAAGAGATAATAGAAATCTATGCTCCCTTTGTTGAGTAAATCATAAGTGAGGATATACTATTTAGTGTTTTGGTTCAAGGAAAGGGTAAATTTAGAAAACACAAGTTTATTTGCTGCTTAGCAAAATGGGTTGCATTTTTTTTTTATTTTCCCCCTGGTTCTGACAATATATAAATGGTAACAAATCAGCTAATCTTTCTTCCAAGAGAGAAAACAGTCACATGGACCTGCACATGTTCAAAATGGAACTCAGGATTTTTCCTCTAAATCTGGTGCCCCACCAGTGCTTTCCATCTTGGTAAATCATAGCTCCATCAACCATATGTTCATGCCTGAAACTTGACTAATCCATCTTCCTCCCCGCGAATCTTATCCACTACAAAGTCTTTTTGATTCTATCTTCTAAACAGATCTTAATTATATTCACTCTTCTCTATTTCCACTGGTCCCTGTAATGTCCAAACATTGCTATTTGTCTTCCCTTCTCTACTTTTACCTATTGCCAAGTCCTCTCTATCCTTACAGGCAGCATCATTTTTAAAACTATTAAGTTGATGGTACAATCCTTTTGGAATAAAGTCTGGCTTTTAAAAAAAATAAACATATACTTACCACCATGACTAAGAAGTTCCAATCCCAGATATTTACCTAAGAGTCATAAATACATGTATATATATATGTGTGTGTGTGTGTGTGTGTGTATGTGTATATATATATATATATATATATATATATATATATATATATATATATATTTTTTTTTTTTTTTTTTTTTACTAGAAGCATTATATAAGAATGTCCATGGTAGCCAAAATTGGAGACAGCTCAGGTAGCCACCAACAGGAGAATGGATAAACAAACTGTCATGTATTCATACAATGGAATACTACTCAGTAATTTAAAAAGAACTACTGAAGACTCAGCATATCTGAATCTCAAAAATATTGTGCTGGCTGAAAGATGCCTTACACAGCACATAGTCTTTGATTCTGTTTATCTGAAATTCTAGAATAGGCAAAACTAATGATTAAAAAAAATCAGATCACTGGCTGTCAGTGGGAAGGGGAAAGAAGAAACAGGAATCGACCGCAAGGGAGCACGCAGAGATTTCTTATGGTGATGGAAATGTTCTACATCTTTTTTTAACTGAGATATATTTTACATATGACATTATATTAGTTTCAGATGTACAACATAATGGTTCAATATTTATATATATTGTGAAATGGTCACCACAGTAAATTTAGTTCATATCCATTAGTTACAGTTTTTTTCTTGTGATCAGAACTTTTAAGATCATTTTGATAGGGGTCTGGAGCTGCACACATTAGGTTTATGCATTTGCAATGCTCATAGAAAGGTTGTGACATGTACATTTCACTGTACTATGTACATTTTACCTTAAAAATATAAATAACCTTAAATAAATCTTGAATTCTGATTAATAATATGCATATTAAAGTGCTTATTGGTGAAAATGTACTAATGTCTGTAAAAACTTTGAAATGCATTAAAAAATCAGATTGAACTGTTGTCTATCTTGAATATGGTGGTTATATGACACTATGCTTTGTCAAAACTCATACAACTGTATACTGAAAAGGGTAAAATTTTCTGTTTGTAAATTACATCTCAATTTTATAAACGCTTCAAAAGATAAGGTGGATCAAAATATGACTACATGAATGGATAGAATAATGGGCTAAAGCAAATATAGCAAAATATTTACAATTACAGAGTCAAGGTAGTGGATATTTGGGAGTTTTCTGCACAATAATTTTAACTTTTCTGAGTATTTGAAAATTTTCCATAACAAAATGTGGGGGGGAAATATGTAAATCTGACAGGATGCTTTGTCCCCATGCTTAAAAGCCTGTGTTAGGAGTTCCCCTGGTGGCGCAGTGGTTGAGAGTCCGCCTGCCGATGCAGGGGACACAGGTTCGTGCCCCGGTCCGGGAAGATCCCACATGCCGCGGAGCGGCTGGGCCCGTGAGCCATGGCCGCTGAGCCTGCACGTCCAGAGCCTGTGCTCCGCAACGGGAGAGGCCACAACAGTGAGAGGCCTGCGTACCGCAAAAAAAAAAAAAAAAAAAAAAAAAAAAAAAAAAAAAAAGCCTGTGTTAGTTTTCCATTGCTTTTTTGGATTCATTCTAGAATTATTAACAAGGTATAAAGGTTCCATATGCCTGGATCACTCCCTGAAACTTAAGTCTCATAGAATGACATTTATCTTCATATAACATTATCTCTAATCATACCTTTCTTTATCAGTTTTTACAAAGTAATAGAGCTTTCTTCCCAGGGACCTTGTAATTAATAATGGTGTAAATAATTGTGTGATTATCCGACTCCTCCTGTAGTTTTTAAAAACCATTTGACCTTGATCGATTAGTGTATCTCCAGTCCATACCTCCACACCCAGCACTTGGCCTGAAGTAAGTACCCAATAAATACCTATCAAAGTACTTATGAAAACTGATGAAAGAGTCTCCTGATTCATTTCAAAGTGAGTCATGAAGTATTTGTGTGGTCTAACTATTGATTTTTTAATATCCCCTCATTTCTTAAAAGGGTAGTAATTTTACAGAGTGAAAATGAAGCCATGTTAAAAGAGACTAAGAAAAAAAACATTTCTGAAAATTTTCAACTGGCAAAGTATCCCAGGTGTTTTACCTGATTATGGCAAAATAAATAATTCTGACAAGCATTTCATGTGATTATGAATTTTTGTTTTAATATGTTTTTAAAGACATGTAAATGGGTGTGTTGACTCAAGTAAACATTAATTTTCATTCCACTTAAATTTAGTTGCTTATAATATGGCATAAGAAAACAACAAATGTACATTTTGACATGAAATAAAGCATGTTATCTTTCCAGAGATCAGGTGGGGAGTAGGGAGACGTTTAGAGGATCCCTGCCTATTGGAAGAGCTGTAAAACTTTTCTAATTATAGTATTGGGGCAATTTTCAGGGTAATAGTTAATTGAAATTACTCTATAGACAAATCTCTGTGCTACTGGTACTGATTAATACTCTAGTGGTATTTACCTTTAGCTCAGCTAAGAGAAGTAAGGAGAATAAAGTCTCCATCGCCCAATTTTCAGATGTGTACATTAGGAAATTAGGTAGGCAGATTTTTTTTTTTAAAGTAATGACCAGAAACCACAATAAAAAGTATTGACAAAAGAGAGACTATGGAGTAGTCTTTCAGTTGAAATGTATGAGAATATAAAGACAGTTCTGAGATTATGTAGTTATATGTGAGGACACTTTACTAATTCCTATAAAATATGAAGGATTATTATTTTTGTGATATGTGTTAAAAGTCTTTTACTTTGTAATATCTCAGATGCTGGCTTACAGGGAGAAAAAAGGCAGAAGAAGCCTTCTTATCTCATGTAGGAAGTCCCCACAAAAGAACTCGCTGTTGGAAGTATTAGGAGTTATACAGACTTTAATTCACATTACAATCGCTGTGATAACTACATATTTTTCCACTGGGTGAAAATGAGATGCGGGGAGAACTTCTAAATTGAACACTTAGCTCTGCAGTTTCAGTCTCAACATATTTCAGTTGGACCTGCACGAATGAGCCAAGTTTAACCTAGTGACTCTAGATGAGGGATGCTGGGAAATGTATTTGCAAGGTTTAAAAATAGAGTATAAGATATTTGCCCAATGTAACTTCTTTTTATTCCTCTATTTTGCCAGGGTTCTGAGAAAAAAAAAAAAAACAGTAAAGGAAGACACCAATTCTCAAGTGAATAATCCCTTTTGTAGAGCCTGCTAAACATTGAGCAAATAGCAAATGGTGGCAACTAAATTTACTTTCTTCTCAAAACAAGAAAAATATCCTCATTAAAAACAAGGCTAGTGTCCTCATACAAATCTTTACATTGAATATCTTGCCTTTTGGAGAGAAACAAATAGAACAGTGGGGGCTTGCCAGGGATGTATTTTTTAAGCGTCTACCAAAAAGCTCTCAGGGTAGCATTTAAAGGGTGATTTCAGGGCTTCCCTGGTGGCGCAGTGGTTGAGAGTCCGCCTGCCGATGCAGGGGACACAGGTTTGTGCCCCGGTCTGGGAAGATCCCACATGCCACGGAGTGGCTGGGCCTGTGAGCCATGGCCGCTGGGCCTGCACATCCGGATCCTGTGCTCCACAATGGGAGAGGCCACAACAGTGAGAGGCCCGCGTATCACACACACAAAAATAATAAGAATAAAAAATTAAAAAAAAATAAAGGGTGATTTCATTGCAGTCTGGGTTTTGTTGAAACTTGTTTGCACAGAAAATCAATTGTGTACTTCTTCAGATGTGATCAGACTCAGGGATGTTAACTTACTCTAAATTAAATTAATGAGAGACTGGAATGTAAAACAGAATACCAATTTATTCATTTTTAATAAGAATTATGACTTTATTCTGACCAGAATGCACACATTGCCATGGTCAAGATATGCTTTCTTTATGGCAGAATTACATGAAAACTAAAACAGAAATTTACTTGTTATCCAAGGAACCAGCCCTAGGAATCTGAATGATTCTACACAGCTTCTGGAAGACAGCCTTGGCAGATAGTATTACTCCTAGTCATTGACAAAATATTCTCTCTCCTATCAAACACTGAGCATATTGACAATGTTTTTCTCTTCATTGTTTTCCAAGACCCTATGAAGAAAAATGAACCTTTCTTCAAATATGTTTATAAAGTTTATTTGACCACAGTCCAGTCTACACTAGCAGTCACTCAATGTGACTTTATGTATCTTTGATTTCACCCACTAAATGTTGAACTCCTTATTTTTACTCAAATCTACCCAATTTTATCTCCAAGTCTTTTAAAAAGAGGGGTTTGGAAGGGCCACTTACACTCCCTGCACCTGTCACCGTCTTTAGCCATATGAAAATCCTTTTGTCTCTATAATAGGATTTAGTTTGGAATACCCCTTGTTCTTAGCTGCTGTTGGCATTGCCATTTCTGACTAATCTTACTCCATGTAAGCTTCAGACATGCCAAAGAGAGTACTTTTAGACCAAAGCAGTAGTTTGAATTGTTGAAAAGATACTAGGTTTGGCAAGAGGGCAAGATGAGGCTTAGCACTCTATGACGAATAGTATTTCTGCATCATATTAACAGTTGTCCCTTATTCATAAGATTCCAGAGTCAGAATCTTGGGAAACCTGGTTAAAACAAAGCTACATAATTTTGTGTGTGGCCATGTGTCTGTAACTCTATAATCAAAGACAAAGTATTATCACATACTATGTAAGCTACTTGACCATGTTTCTTCTAGAACATCGACTAACAACCAGTGGAACTAAGGTTTGGGAGATGCAGCTAAGATCAGACATTCACATTCTATTATAAATACAAAAATCAATTCACAGTACTATATGAAAGGCTTTGGATCTTCTTTATCACTGTCCTCCCATTCGGGAAAA
Source organism: Mesoplodon densirostris (assembly GCF_025265405.1). Taxonomy (NCBI): domain Eukaryota; kingdom Metazoa; phylum Chordata; class Mammalia; order Artiodactyla; family Ziphiidae; genus Mesoplodon; species Mesoplodon densirostris. Next base: position 12,389,020 of record NC_082669.1, on the reverse strand, counting down.
TTATGGAAAGTTGATTGGAGGAGCAGCTCTTAGTAGGTGACTTGTAATCATCATCATCATCATCATGAGGAGGAGGGGGGAAGAATTGATATCAAGGGGCAGTCACAGCTCAGGTAGTTATAGTTCTCCAAGTGTGACCACTAGACTACCTATATCAAAACCATCTGGGCTGTTTACAAAGATGTAAATTCCCAAGTTTCCCTGAAGACTTACTGAATTAGAATCTCCAGGGATGGAACACAGAAATGTGAATCTTATAGAAGCACCGTGAAATCTTTACATACGTTTCAGTTCAAGAATAATTGATTTGGAATCTCTATTTAAGTTAGAAAAAGACAAGTCATTTAGGCCCAAAACATTTTAGGAGGTTTGATAGACACCTGGAATCCACCAAGCCATGGGATTCAGACAGTGTCTTAGTCAAAAAGAGAAAAAAAAAAAACTTTTACAAAGATAAAAAAAACTTTTGCACAGATTTTGTAAGCACCAATATATAATAGTTTCTCCAATATCCCTCTAATTCTGTCAGTCACATTATATATAAAGAAGACAGGGAAGACACTTAATTGCATAATGACACACATCAAAATCTTAAACTAGGTAGATTGTATGAATATACGAAACAGAAAAAAATATACATTCATAATTTTTTCTGTTATTCCTATTTGCTATTTCCATAATTCACAAGAGAACTATAAGAACCTCAAAGTTATATCAAAACTGAATAGACTTTCAAATTTGATTATTTGGGAGTGAAACAGGAAATAAATGACATTTCTGGCTATTCAAGGATAAACTAGAAGAGAATGAAACATTGTCCAATTTAAACACTTTCTTTCAGTATTTACTTCAACCAAACTGAGGTTTTACACATCCTATTATTAATATTAAAGCTCTGTAACCTCAGATCTCTATAGACTTAACTTTACATGTATGTCTCAGAAATAAGTGTGTCCTTTTCCATTCCCCTCACTCCTTCAAATATTTACAAACATTTAAAATATTACAAGTATTTCAACTCATGAGATCTTTTTGTTTTGCATTCAAAAAATTTGTGGGGGCCTCCCTGGTGGCGCAGTGGTTGGGAGTCCGCCTGCCGATGCAGGGGACACGGGTTCGTGACCCGGTCTGGGAAGATCCCGCATGCCACGGAGTGGCTGGGCCTGTGAGCCATGGCCACTGAGCCTGCACGTCTGGAGCTTGTGCTCCATAACGGGAGAGGCCACAACAGTGAGAGGCCCGTGTACTGTAAAAAAAAAAAAAAAAATTGTGATTTTTCCACTGATGAGTATTTATAGAGCTATAGCTAGATCTGGCTATACCTATTTTCTGTCCCTTTTCAAACCCTTAACTGATTATTGATAGTTTTTAAAATATCATTGAAATAAGTTGTCTGGAATAAACTGTTCTATAGATCTCTGCACAAAAAGAAAAAAAAAGCATGTTTGATAAATATAAGAAATATTAAACATAACATTTTAATTGATGTATAGTTGACTTACAATATTGTATTACTATCACAATATTGTATTAGTATCAGGTGTGCAAAATAGTGACAGTTTTTTTATACATTACAAAATGATCACTACTGTGTGTCTAGTTACCATCTGTCACCATAAAAAGTTGTTACAATATTACTTACTACATTCCACATGGTCTACATTACATCCCGTGACTTGTTTATTTTATAGCCGGGAGATTGTACTTCTAAATCCCCTTCACCTATTTTATCCATCTCCCTACCTACCTCTTCTCTGAAAGCTGCTAGTTTGTTCTCTGTATCTATGTGTCTGTTTCTGTTTTATGTTTGTTGATTTCCTTGTTTTTTACATTCCATGTATAAGTAAAATTAAGCACTGTAAGTCTTTCACTATCTGACTTACTTCACTTAGCTTAATGACCTCAAGGTCCTATCATGTTGTCACACATGGCAAGATTTCTTTTCTTAATGGCAGTCTAATATTCAATTATATATAACATGATATGTAAATATATCACATTTTCTTTATCGATTCATTTACTGATGAACACTCAGATTGAGTCCATATCTGCCTACTGTAAATAATACTGTGATCACTTTGAGGTGCATATATCTTTTCAAATTAGTGTTTTCCTATTATTATTACTTCGGGAGTGGAATTGCTGGATCAAATGGTACTTCTACTTATAGTTTTTTCAGGAAACTCCACACTGCTCCTCAGAGTAGATATACCAATTTATATTCACACTAACATTGTAGCAAGATTCCCCTTCTCCACACCCTCTCCTGCATTTATTCTTTGTAAACTTTTAGAGGATGGCCATTCTGACTGCTGCCAGGTGATATTTCATTGTAGTTTTGATTTGCATTGCTCTAATAAGTAACGATGAGGAGCATCTTTTCATATGCTTTCGTTTTTTTAAACATTGTGAGTCAACTCTACCTCTTGAAATTGGCTTCTTGGAAGTTGGCCACGTTTTGAATTCTTTTTTGATCACCTACTCCAGGGGCATTTCTTGAGAGCAGGTATCATTACAGCCCCGAAGGCCTTGTGAATAAGAAGTGCCCATAAGCACTGTTTTACAGTTGATGTTCCAGGTAACAGCCACAAGGCAGCAGGATTTCTTCCTGCCAGAGTCCGGGTTCTGGGGCAACTACAGGTCCTTAGGGAAAGTCGTGCTGGGTTATAAATTAGAGTGGAATGTGCCAGGGGAAAGCGCCAAGGACTTGTGTCTCCTTACTTCTTCTCCCTTACACTTCTCCTCCCAGACAAATCCCAACCTGTGCAAAACCGCTATGCTGAGGGTACTGACATCTGGAGGTGGGGCAACTCTGAGGAAGGAGGCTGGAGGTGGGCACCTCAGCACCAGGAGACGTGGAGACCAGGTGACTTTTCAGTGCCTTTCCAGCCCACACGGTCCACAGTTTTTGGGGAGCACTAGCCTTGGCATAGCTGTAGGAGGGTCTGTCTGGATCTGGAGATTGTGGTCCCATCCAGAGAGAACTAGGCACTGCAGGTCCCAGAGGCAGGGCTCACTGGCTGGAACATCCCCCCCCACCAACTCCAACAGCCTCACCCAGTCGAGCCTTGGGACCCAAGGTTCCTCAGACTCCGATGATGTGATAACTGCCCAGGTCTCAGAGGCCTGAGGGGAATACTGTAGGCATTTCTTTTCTCTTCTTTTCAATTCTTTTGTTTTTTTAATTTAATTTTTCCTTTATATTTGAGAATAGTTGATTTACAATGTTGCATTTGTTTTCAGTTAAGAGAACCTGATTCAGTTATACATATACAGATATCTATTATTTATGGTTATTTTCCCTTGGAGGTTATTGCAAGCATTGAATAGAGTTCCCTGTGCTATACAGTAGGTTCTTGTCGATTACTATTTTATATATATTAGTGTGTATGTGTTAATCCCAACCTCCTAATATGTGCCTCCGCTGACCCACCTTTCCTCCTGGTAACCATAAGTTTCTTTTCTACATATATAAGACTGTTCCTGTGTTGTAAATTAGTTCATCTGTATGAATTTTTAAGTTCCTCCTATAATTGACTGCAAATGCTATTTGTCCTTCTGTGTGACCTCCGTCACTTAGTAAGATCATGTCTACATCCATCCATGTTGCCACAGATAGCATTATTTCATTCTTTTTTTATGGCTGAGTAGTATTTCATCGTATGTACATACCACATGTACTTTATCCATTGATCTGTTTGTGGACATTTTGCTTGCCTCCACATCTTGGCTGTCGAAAATGGTGCTGCAATGAACGGTGGGGTGTGTGTGTCTTTTGGAATGATGCGTTTTTCCATATACTCACCCAGAAGTGGGATGGCACAATCATATGGTAGCTCTATTTTAGTATCTTAAGGAACCTCCATAGTGTTCTCCTTAGTGGCTGTAACCAATTTACAGGACCACAAAGGGCCTAACAGGGTTCCCTTTTCTCCCCAGCCTCTCCCGCATTTATTGATTGTAAATGTTTTGATGATGGCCATTCTGACTGGTGCAAGGTGATACCTTGTTGTAGTTTTGATTTCCATTTCTCTAATAAGTAATGATGAGGAACATTTCTTCGTGTTCTTTTTTCTTTTCTTTTTAAACATTGTGAGTCGAATTTACCTCTTGAAATTGGCTTCTTGAAAGTATCTCAGTTTTAAATCTTTTTTGATCACCTACCCCGGGGGCATTTCTTGAGGGCAGGTATCATTACAGCCCCGATGGCCTTGTGAATAAGAAGTGCCCATAAGCACTGTTTTACAGTTGTTGTTCCAGGTAATGGCCACCAGGTGCAGGATTTCTTCCTGCCCGAGTCTGGCTTCTGGGGCAACTAGACGTTCTTAGGGAATGTCCTGTTCTTGGGTTGTAAATTAGAGTGGAATGTGCCAGGAGAATGTGCCAAGGGCTTGTGTCTCCTTACTTTTTCTCCCGTGCGCTTCACCTCCTGGACAAATCTCAACCCCTGCAAAACCTCTATGCTGAGGATGCTCTCATCCGGAGGTGGGGTGACTCCAAGGAAGGAGGCTGGAGGTGGGCTTCTCAGTGCCAGGAGACGTGGAGACCAGGTGACTTTTCAGTGCTCTTCCAGCTCACACGGTCCATCATTTTTGTGTGCACTAGGCTTGGCATAGCTGTATGAGGGTCTGCCTGGATCTGGAGATTGTCATCCCATCCAGAGGGGACCAGGCACTACAGGTCCAAGAGGGGGGCTCATTTGCTGGCTCATCCCCCCCCAGCTCCCTCAGCCCCACCCCATTCGAGCCTTGGGACCAAAGGCTGCTCAGTCTCCACAGATGTGATACCAACCCAGGTCTTGGAGGCCTGAGGGGAATACTGTAGGCATTTCTTTTCTCTTCTTTTCAGTTCTTTTGTTTTTTTTAATTTAATTTTTCCTTTATATTAGAGGATAGTTGATTTACAAAGTTGTGTTTGTTTTCGGTTTAAGAGAACCTGATTCAGTTATACAGGTACTGATATCTATTTTTTTGTGTTTTTTTTCCCGTGAAGGTTTTCACAAATGTTGAGTAGAGTTCCCTGTGCTATACAGTAGGTCCTTTTTGATTGTCTATTTTATATATGTTTGTGTTCTTTGAAATTCTGCATATTCCGACCTAATTTCTTTTCTAATTGTATATTTTGCTCATTTCAGTATACTTATTCTTTGCCCTACATAAGTGCATTATGCAATTTTCTACCTCTACACCTGTCCCCTACAATTGCTATTTATGTTCTTCTTTCTTTTTTCTTTCCTTTCCTTCTCCCTTCATTCTTTCCTTCCTACTTTCCTTCTTTTATTCCTTCTAAATAGATATTTATTACTAAAAATGGACCAGACCCTGTTCTAGATACTAAAATGAAAACATGAAAATGCAATCCTTATTTTAATAATCTAATATTCTAGTAAAGAAGCTCATAGTAATCCTGGTTCCTGTCCCAAAATCTCCTGTAAAAAGTTTTCCTGGGCTTCCCTGGTGGTGCAGTGGTTGGGGGTCCGCCTGCCGATGCGGGGGGCGCGGGTTCGTGCCCCGGTCTGGGAGGATCCTGCGTGCCGTGGAGTGGCTGGGCCTGTGGGCCATGACCGCCGGGCCTGTGCGTCCGGAGCCTGTGCTCCGCGGCGGGAGGGGCCGCGGCGGTGGGAGGCCCGCGTACCACAAAAAAAGAAAAAAAAAAAGTTTTCCTATTCCTCTTAATCTACTCATGGATTATGGAATTTCATTGATTTCCATATATTTTATTTTTTTATAGTTCATTCTCTTTTGGTCTCTTAAGATGTTATATCATTTAAATATTTCATTTACTATATCTTATCTTTTTTCATTCATTCATATATTCATTTATCAGAAAATCATTGGGATCTTACTTTGTGGTTTGTGCAATAATGAATTACTGTGTAATTTGACCAGGCTCAACTTTAGAGAACCTACAAATGTGGCACAGGGAAAACAATAAGAGAGAATAATTATTTTTGAAAAATTGACATTTTTTAGTCATTATGTGAAAAATCACAATTTGAATTCCCTTACGTGTATCTTATAGCTTAGTGATAGTTTTATTTTGAATTATATAAGGGAAAGACAATGTAATACTTTCACTGCTTTCTGCCTCTAATATTTTTATTTGTCCCTGACCTTCATTACTGAGACCAGTGACTGAATCACTGCATACAGTAGGCACTTGATGATTGCCATTGCTCTGGACCATTTGGTAGGTTAGTAAGTACAATACTGTCCTCCCTTCCAAGAAGAAAAAAAAAATCTGCCTTGTGATAGGGTTGCCATATGTAGAAAATGAAAATATGTGATGCTATTAAATTTGAATTTCAGATAAACAAAAAAATACTTCATGGGATATACTTATACTAATTAGCATAGTTGGTTTCTGGTGAGGCCTCTCTCCTGCCTTGTAAGTGGCCACCATTGCTGTGTGTGCTCACATGATCTCTTCATTGTGTGCAGAGAGAGAGCAAATTCTCTGGTGTCTTTTTCTTGTTAGGGCAGTAATTCCATCATGAGGGCCCCACCTTTATGACCTGATCTAACTTTTATTATCTCCCAAAGGCTCCATCTCCAAATATCATCACACTGGGGGATTAGGATTTCAGTCTATGAATTTTGGGGGTATGCAAACATTCATCCCGTAACAGAACCATACCTATGCCAGAAATCACATTTGCAGATTTGGACAATGAACAATGAGAATACCATTGCATAATCAACAGTCACTAAAGGAAAATAAGCCAAGCTCCCAATCCAGAAAATTGTTTCAACTCTATCTATGCTTATAAGTCTGAAAGAGCCAATCCTACTTCTCACATTAAAATAGTTAACATGTGTTGGAAGGAGATACTGTAAATCTGGAGATTTTCTCATTCAATTCTAGACAAGAATTTCCATAAACTCATAAACTACTTTGTATAATGGGGAATATAATGCTCCCTATTATTTTTTAGGCTTGCAGTATCAAAATGCAATGGCACTTAATGGCATGAATATCTTAGCCCACGATCCTCAGCTGTGATGAGAGAAGTACTAGTAGATGATAATGTATTAGGTGGACTTACTCTCTTGTAAAAGAGAAAGAGCAAAGAAACCTATATACTAGATTTTATGCTTTTTTTTTTTTTTTTTTTTTTTTTTTTTTTTTGTGCAGTACACGGGCCTCTCACTATTGTGGCCTCTCCCGTTGCGGAGCACAGGCTCCGGATGTGCAGGCTCAGCAGCCATGGCTCACGGGCCCAGCCACTCCATGGCATGTGGGATCTTCCCAGACCGGGGCACGAACCCATGTCCCCTGCATCAACAGGAGGACTCTCAACCACTGTACCACCAGGGAAGCCCTATACTAGATTTTAGATAGCGCTTATTCTTATTTTTTAAATTAATATGATTTTAAGTGTATACTTGCTTCTCAAAATTTTCACTGGGGAAGAAACCAAGTTAGCTTGAATCTTTAAGCTTTCATTGCTCATAAAAGATACAGAACATTCATCTTTTCTTTTTAGTTACGAACATGATATGTTTTACCAAACCAATATGAATATAAGAATGGGGAATATAATGCTAAAATAACTAAAGTCTTTAAATGTGTTCAAAGACTCGAATTTCAACTATACTTTGGTTTTGAGCCAGTGAAGAGTTCAGTCAAGCAATTTGGTCACGAAGGCCAGTGATTTGAACCATAAATGACTGTATATGAAATAGATTGCTTGGGTAAAATGCTACAAGTTCTACTGTCAAATAAGACTTTGAAAGTAAATTTCAATAACAACTTAAAGGAAGAGTTTAAATGAGAGTAACTGGGCCCTGAAACATCAGAAACATATCACCCCGAAGATCAAATAAATTTTATACTCATTGTGCTTCCTTCCACAACCCTTTAATATCTCAGTATTGTTTTTAAAATGGTGATAAGTAATACTTCCTTCTTTTCTTTGGGCAAAATCAGTTTGCTCTAAGTATGTAAAAAGTCCTGCTGAATGATCCTAGCAGAAAATCTATCTATCTGTAGTTATAGTTTCTTCTTTCTGTGATTGAGGGCACTTTTCAGGTGAAATTAGAAAGTTTAAAATCTAAGTGGAAGAATTATAGAAAGGTATTAACTGAAACCTGTCACCTAAGCTTCTGCACAGTGTAGATGAACAGTAATTTAAATGTACACTCATCTGAGAAGACTATGGTATATGAAATGAGTTGATGTTTTCAACCAAGTTCCTAATGAAAAAGTAAATTCTTTAATAAATACCACCATTGTCAATACTGTATATAAGTCCAAGGAGATTACTTTAAATTTACAAACTGTATTTGTTTTTTCATTTTCAAGCTTTAATATATTACTATAAAGTGTGAAATAGAGTGTAGTTATGTACACTGAGTGCCATGTGCTTTTAGCTCTCATTAACTGCTGGATTAACTATATCTTATTACCAGACTGCACAATTATTTCAAATGAAAACCATTTAGCCGTGTGATAGCCAGCCTCCAAGATGACCCACAATGATCCCTGCCTCCTGGAGTTCATTCCCTGTGTAGTCCCCTCACACCTTGTATCAGGGTTGGTCTATACAACTACTAGAATATGTTAGAAGTGATGATATGCCACTTCAGAGGTTTCTTCCTTGCTCTCTGTCACTCGTTCTGATGGATGCCAATTGCCATGTCACAAGAACATTCAGGCAGCCCAGTAGAAAGGCCCATAAGACCAGGAGCTGAGGCATTTCATTTCATTTCGTTTCATTATTATTTCAAATCTTAATATTAAAAACCTATCCTTGATAATAGTTTGAAAATTCTCATTTACTTATAATTATCCTTATGGAATATCTGTCACCACTATACATATTTGAGAATTGCCCTCAACACATCAAATTCAGTTTGAAATTTAAGTGCATATCATAACCTAAATTGTACTTCCTAGTTAAATCTAACAGCCTATGACCCTAGGAATATACTAGTAAATAATTAAATTGTTAAACCTCTGTCTAAAGCTCTTTTAATGTGTACTTTTTTTTTTTTTTTTTTTTTTTTTTTTCTGTACGTGGGCCTCTCACTGTTGTGGCCTCTCCCATTGTGGAGCATAGGCTCTGGACGCGCAGGCTCAGTGGCCATGGCTCACGGGCCCAGCCGCTCCGCAGCATATGGGATCTTCCCAGACCAGAGCATGAACCCACGTTGCCTGCATTGGCAGGCGAACTCTCAACCACTGGGCCACCAGGGAAGCCCTAATGTGTACTTTGAACCAAGATATTCAAGTAAATGTTCATGCATTATATTATTAAAAGTAGATTTGATCTAATAATTCCTTAAACATTTACATTAGTTGCAATAATGTTATCAATATCAAAAGCTTCATCTCAGAATCAAATAATTTAGAAATTAATCTGGTCTCAATTTTTAAAACATATTTTCACCAAGGCGTCTTTGTTTTCGTAGCTTAGTTCTGGTAACATCAATTATTCTGTTGGACTTCAGAGAGAGGATGTGAGGGTCACCATATATCTGAGTACCTGCCTGAGGAGCAAATTCCCATATATCCACAGGCCTTCCTAAATAAACCCCCAAAGTGGGGGAGGGGTGTTGCCTATAGTGATATTCCCAATGAGAACATTTCCTGCCAGATGCTCCTTCCTCTTGCAGGGACTGTTCTTAGAGTTAGCTCCAAAGGATCTTAAGTGAGGAATCTCAAGAGGAGTATTTAGAACCCTCAGGAGGAATATTTAATATAAATTTTTGAATTGAATTTTGAAAGCTACAAAGTTCTGGTACTTTGCTGTCTGTCAGTTGGCCTCTGGGGCACTTAAATAAAGCAAGCAGAGGAGTATCCCCAAGTTAGATGGTACAGTACTAGGTTGCTCTCAGGCAGCTGCGAATATGTGGTGGGCAGTAATGAAACAGGGTCATGCTGCCTAGGAGAAATTTCTTATCTAATTCACTTAGTTAACTAAGATGCAGAAGAAAAAATATTAAGTGTATAAAATGGTGAAGTATTATATTTCTAATTTTACTAGCCTTGGGACTAATTTTGTTAATTAATAGCCTTTATTTTTTAGAGCAGTTCTAGGTTTACAGAAAAATTGAGCAAAAATTACAGAGTTCCCATATTACCCTGGCCCCAACACACACATAGGGTCCCCCTACTATTAACATCTTTCATCAGCTGGTGTAATTGCTGCCACTGATGATCTAATGCTGATAACCTTAGTAATAACTAAAGTCCCTAGTTTACATTAGAGTTCACTCTTGTGTATTATGTTTTGTGTTGTATTGTGTTCTGTGGGTTTGGACAAATATATAGTGACATGTATCCATCATTATAGTATCATGCAGAGTATTTTCACTGTCCTAAAAATCCTCTGTGCTCCCCCTGTTCATCTTTCCTCACACCCTTTGCAACCACTGAACTTTTTACTGTATCCATGGTTTGACTTGTTCGAGAGTGTCATATGGTCGTAATTATACAGTATGTAGCTTTTTCATATTGGCTTTTTTCACTTAGCAATATGTATTTGAATTTCCTTTATGTCTTTTTGCCTCTTGATTGCCCATTTCTTTTTATCACTGAATAACATGCCACTGTCTGGATGTGCCACAGTTTTTCAACTATTGAAGGACATTTTGGTTGCTTCCAAGTTTAGGTAATTATGAAAAAAGCTGCTATAAACATTTGTATGCAGGACTTTGTGTGGATACAGGTTTTCGACTCCTTTGGTTAAATACCAAGGAGCATGATTACTGGATTGTATGGTAAGAGTATGTTTAGTTTTGTAAGAAACCTCCATGCTATTTTCCAAAGTGGCTGTACCATTTTGCATTCCCACCAGGAATGAGTGAGAGTTCCTGTGGCTCCACATCCTTGCCAGTATCTTGTTGTTATTTTATTTATTTATTTATTTATTCATTTTATTTATGGCTGTGTTGGCTCTTCGTTTCTGTGTGAGGGCTTTCTCTAGTTGCGGCAAGTGGGGGCCACTCCTCATCGCGGTGCACGGGCCTCTCACTATCGCGGCCTCTCGTCGCGGAGCACAGGCTCCAGACGCGCAGGCTCAGTATTTGTGGCTCATGGGGCTAGTTGCTCCGCGGCATGTGGGATTTTCCCAGACCAGGGCTCGAACCCCTGTCCCCTGCATCGGCAGGCAGACTCCCAACCACTGCGCCACCAGGGAAGCCCCTCTTGTTGTTATTTTAATTTGAAGTTCCCCAGTGACATATGATGTTGAGCATCTTTTCACAAGCTTATTTGCCATTTGTATACCTTCCTTGGTGTGGTGTCTGTTCAGATATTTTGCCCAGTTTTAAATTTGGTTGGTTGTTTTCTTTGTTGAGTTTTAAGAGTTCTTTTATATTTTGGATAACAGTCTTTATCAGATATGCGTTTTGCAAAGATTTCTTCCCAGTCTTTGACTTGTGTAACTGGTTTCTAAAATATGATGGTTTTAATTTTTTATCTTTTACTTTCTAGAGAAATGTAAAATATGTATTTCTAAGAGTCATAAATTATAAAACTAAAGGTAATAACTCACCAAGTTTGATCAAATGAGTTAATTATCAAAGACACAGGGTCTGGCATATAGCAAGTATTGCATAAATGTCAACTATCTTTTATATTGCTTCCATTTAAATATTGTAATGTATAGATTGTGTCTTTATATATGCAAATCTTTTCTCATAATATAATTCTCATCAGGATAACACAAATAATAAAATTGATAAACTCATGTGACATGAAGTACTTACATTTTGATGGAATTAATTTAAAAGAACTCTAGGAAAATGTCTAGATGTGACATTTTGCATTCAAACTTTACAAAGAAGCTCATCTCATAATTGCTGATCTAACATAAATAATGTTTCACTTAAATTTAATTGGGTAGCTATATCCTTTTGTAGTTTCATAAAGATCAAGTAGCGATCACAGTGTATTGACAAGCAAGAGTGTTTATGAACATTGAATCGATATATGGTTTAGAAGAAGCCAATTTCACTGGTAAATTGTCCACAAAGGGTTTTATTTACTTTTTTATAAAAGCACTTTTGCCTCGAAAAAAATCAATATTTTATCATCTAAATGCTTATCTTCTAGTTCCCAATGACCTCAGTTTGTTTCTGAGTGTTCCTATTAATACAGACATTGAATAGAAAAACACCAAGAAATAAAATTCTTTCTGCTGGAGAAAGTTATAGCTCCATGGTTTGGGAAGGAACCAGAGAGATCAATTTCTCCCAAGTACTGGGAGGACCCCTGTGGCAAAATCCCTGATACCCATCTTTGTTTGAAATACTGCACTAGATTTCCCTAGGTTACAACATAGTACTTTCCAACTTTTTGTGGAATAGAGCTATAAGGTACTGAAAATATATACCAAGGCAGGTTGTGGAAAGACATGCCGTACTAAGAAGTTTGGACATTATCTTAAATGAAAGTAAGAACCAGCAAGTGTTTTTCAGTAGGTAAGCAACATCTTCAGTCCTTTGTTTAAAAGAATATCTTGAACATCAGTTTATAGAATGTGCTGGAAGATGTCCAGAGTAAAGAGTGAGAAACCAGTTAAAATAATGCCCCAATAATTTAGCCAAGGGCATTGCTGCCTTCAACTCCCAAGGCAGTAGTAGTATAACTTAGAGGAGATGACAGATCGAAGACATATGAAGTATGTGGAATTTCCTAAACTTGGCAACTGGTTGACTATGAAGGAATGAGAAGAGAGGAAGTAAAATTAAAGACGTCTCTGAGAGTTCTAATATGGGCCCCTGAATAACCAAAGTTGTCATTAGGTATATTGATAATAAAACTAATATAAATAATACAAGAAGTACAGGTTTGACAGTAACACATTTTAAGTCCTAAAAATGTTGTAATGTATTTGGAATATAAACCATTAGTTATTTTCCCTTTCTATTTTGTAAAGTTTGTGAAAAAAGTGTTCTTAAGGACTTTAGAATTTTTCTGTTAGGTACAGTAGGAATTGTTGACTTAAGTTGAGCCTAATGAAAAAGTTAATTAGCAAACAAATGGATAAAATAAAGTGGTAGAACCTCTGTCCACTTTCTTAAAGATATTTCTAATTTCTCAGGAGCAAATATCATTCTTAAATCTAAGAATTTAGAGCTCAGAATAAAGTTCATTCTTCTCTCACTGGATCTAATGTGAATGAAGCATAGCCTTTCCACTTACTCCCAACTCTGTTCAACGCATTAGATGGTCCCAGTATTCATTTCAAAGAACCGGAATTAAACATCCTTTGTCACTTTGTCAAGTTCTCATGTTGGAGAGAGATGGCAAAAAAGTTTATACAGACTACGCACATAATTTCTGAAAATCATTTATTTCTTTTTAATATGTACCCTCAAAATATCCTTTCCAACTCCCCTATCTTAGTGGTTTATAACCTTAGTATGCATATGAACCACCTAAGGGACTTGTGAGAATATATGTTCCTGGGTTCTGCTTGTCAGATTCTGATTCAGCAAGTCTTACATGGATCCCAGGAATCTGTATTTTCAGTAAGTGCCTCAAAGATTTCCAGTGTATGTGTTTCCTGTACAAGGGAGCAAGGACCTTAAAGAATCACTTTAGAGTGCTTTAAACCTTCTCTGTTAGAGTTTTCTGTTTTGAAGTTGTAATTTTTAAAAACTTTTATTTTATTTTTGGCTGCATTGGGTCTTTGTTGCTGCGCGCAGGGGCTACTCTTCGTTGCGGTGCACAGGCTTCTCATTGTGGTGGCTTCTCTTGTTGCGGAGCATGAGCTCTAGGCACACGGGCCTCAGTAGTTGTGGCTCACAGGCTTTAGGGCACAGGCTCAGTGGTTGTGGCGCACAGACTTAGTTGCTCCGCGGCATGTGGAATCTTCCCGGACCAGGGCTCGAACCCGTGTCCCCTGCATTGGCAGGCGGATTCTTAACCACTGCGCCACCAGGGAAGTCCATACATTCACCTTTTTTCTTTCACTGGAAAAAAAAAAACTTTCAGGCAAATATTAAGATTTAAAAGCTACATCAGAGCAAAATAATGACTGCAGTCTCTCCAATTCTTCATGACTGTTTTATCCAATTTGATATACTCTTCACAAGAAGTGAGAGTGACTTTGCTACCTTGGGGAAATGTTCAGGCAGCAATATGGCATTACAGTAGTATGCCTCAGGCCACAGGTATCCTGCCTTTAGTTTGTACATTAAGGGCCAATCAAAAGTCATGGAGGGGCTTCCCTGGTGGCACAGTGGTTGAGAGTCCGCCTGCCGATGCAGGGGACACGAGCTCGTGCCCCGGTCCGGGAAGATCCCACATGCCGCGGAGCAGCTGGGCCCGTGAGCCATGGCCGCTGAGCCTGTGTGTCCGGAGCCTGTGCCCCGCAACGGGAGAGGCCACAACAGTGAGAGGCCCACGTACCGCAAAAAAAAAAAAAAAAAAAAAAAAAAAAAAAAAGAAGTCATGGAAAGACATGTCATAGAAGATATAAAATGAAAATAGTTGCAAGATTGAAAGCGTAACAAAAATATATGGAAACATTTGCTAAACTACAACTTCAAATTACAACTTCAGGGACTTCCCTGGTAGCACAGTGGTTAAGAATCTGCCTGCCTATGCAGAGGACATGGGTTTGAGCCCTGGTCTGAGAAGATCCCACATGCTCTGGAGCAACTAAGCCCGTGCACCACAACTACTGAGCCTGCGCTCTAGAGCCCACGAGCCACAACTACTGAGCCCACACGCCTAGAACCCACGCTCGGCAATAAGAGAAGGCACTGCAAAGAGAAGCCCATGCACCTCAACGAAGAGCAGCCCCCACTCCCCGCAACTAGAGAAAGCCCATGTGCAGCAACAAAAACCCAACACAGCCAAAAATAAATAAATAAATTTAAATTAAAAAAGATGAATGCATTTCTTCTCAGATACATAATGATTTATTTAGGAGGTAAACAGCAACAATGTCCACCCACTCAGATCCTTCTGAGTAAGTAAAGATCCATTGTAAAGAAGCAGTTTACAGAAGCATTCACAAAAGCCCTCCTGGTTACCTTAATGGGTTCTTTTAAAAAATCTTCTCTGTCCTTTCATCGCCCTTCCTAGCATATGTCTCCCCGAGTAATGCATGCTACTAAAATGCAAAAGAAGTAAGCTTGCTCCATAGTTACTCAAGACCTCAAACTTGAACACATTCCCTAGCTCTGTGATTCTCTGTGCATTCCCTGAACAGGTGCTGATTTGCTCTGACTCATGAGACTGGCAGTTAGAAAGCCTCAGTTGATATATACCAACACCTTCCTCTGTCATTAACAGCAGCTGCTAGACTAATGGCACATCTAGCTTCTTCCTTTACTCATTAACAGGTCGTTCCAAAGACCCATCAGCCAGCCCATGAGCATAAAGACCTGAACCTATACCTTTTTTTTTTTCATTCATGTAGTGCAGGTGCTGGGACATTCTACAGGTGAATTTGTTCAAATGAGGATAAAGTTAAATGATTACAGGCTTTTATATTCAGCAGGAAGAAATTAAAACAAATTTGAAAGGGGTTTAATCTCTAAGAAAAAATTCTAGACTGAATATAACTGTGCTAACAATTTAAGATGTAAAGACAATATCAGCAACAAATCAATAAATTTAACATGTTCTCATGTCAAATTAAAACTTTAAATAAAATGTGTACAGAAATTTCTAATTTATAAGAATATTAGGTAAGAAATTAGAAGCAAGAGAGTTCTCTATTATATGCCTTTAATTACTAAATAGATCGTTGTTGGTAAACTGGAATATAAACGTTTTCTAAAGAGAATTAGCAGTTTTCTGGAGTCTTAAAAAATCATGTTCAGGTCTAATGGGTTGCTAAAGGACATGCTTTATCTAAAGACTTTTATTTCTCTTACTTGTAAATTAAAACTGCTAGTAGATTTAACAATTTGGAGACATAATGAAATTTAGTGTATGTAATAGCATATGAGTCATTCAAGAAAAAATATCCAAACTTTAATTCCAATGTGATGGAATTTGAGCTCTCTGTTACAGCCCAGGAAATGAATCAGAGATCGACTGTGAACATTATGTTAAACTTTCAATAAAGCATTGCAGCTGGGACATAGTTGGGACTTTGGAAAGGAAATAAAAAATATTTTGCCACCCCTGTACAAACATATGCTTCTGCACTTGAAAAATCTCTTTGAATTCTGCTCATCACTCCTTGTAAGAAATAAATGGAATTGGAAAAGAAACAGAAATGAAGGATGATGAAGAAAAGAATTTAACAGAGGAACACAGTTTCATTAATAGTTAACACAAACATTGTTTTCCTACATGCAAAAACGATGAGTGAGAGGCTAAATTATTTAGGAAAAATCATGAAAGAAATAGCCAGGATGAATCTTTCCTCTTTGATGCTAAAATTAAGGGGAAAGAAAAGGTTTCATATTTATAATTATAAGATGTATATATTATAGAATCATTGTAAATTCATATTTTACATTAAATAGGTTTTTACAAAAAAAAAAACTAATAATAATGCTTTGAGACATAGCTAGAACTTTCTGATGAATCATCAGAGATTCCTGACAGAGGCAGAAGTTGAATTGGAACAGTGTGATAGTTATTATGTACCTAATATTTCACTTTTGAACAGGTGACTAGTCAAGTATTCAATAATAAAACTTATTAAGAAAGCGGATAAAACTCTCTTTATATATCAGAGATTCCCAAAGTTTGTTCCATGGAAACTAGTTCCATCTGATATTAATATCTATTATTGCAAAATGAAAGGGTTCTGTGACCAAGTAAATTTGAGAAATTCTGAGATAAATAGGTTTTTATATTGGAGAGCTTCTCAGCACTCTAAATGTGCTAAAATATATTTTAAATCTCACATAGTCTCTCTTGAACATAGTCATTTTCAAACTTACTTGATTTTGAAAAGCACTCTTTTCTCAGATATCCTTTAGAACTATTTATCCAAAGCACAGAGTTTGGGAAATCTCATCAAGAATTATAAGCAAAAGTTCTCTATTATAGAAATATTTAAAAATTCAAAGAAGTTGCTAACACCGATAATGAATTTATTGCTTTTCCTGTGACTATATGTTATTTACCACATTTAAAGGAAAAAAAATAGTTCCACCACTTCTGTTATAGACACATCATGATAATGTGTTAATAATTATGACAATTGCCAGAGAATTAAGTAAATGTCCCACAAAGTACATCACACTTTTGGGGGGTACTCCTTACTTGCTCATTAAAGCAAGGAAGATGGAGGAACTACTGAGCTTCCCATTGTTTTACTGAAATAAGTCAGGAAACTGAATGAATTTTGACTGCTGCAATTCATCCCCATTTCAAAAATCAAAAAAACCCCTTTAACGTGAGATCTATCCACTTAACAAAATTATAAGTGTACAATACAGCAGTGCTATCTATAGGCACTATGTTGTACAGCAGAGAGATCTGGAGAACTTGTTCACCTTGCATGACTTTATATCTGTTGAACAACTTCTCCCCATTACCCCTCCCCACCCAGACCCTGGCAACCACCATTCTATGTTCTGCTTTTATGAATTTGACTGTTTTGATATCTCATATAAATGGAATCATGCAGCATTTTTCCTTCTGTGACTGGCTTATTTCACTGAGTATAATGTTCTCCAGGTTCATCCATGTTGTTCCAAATGGCAGGATTTCCTTCATTTTCAGGGATAAATAATATTCCATTATATATATATAAACACAAATCTCACATTTTCTTTATCCATTCTTCTGTTGATGGACACTGAGGTTGTTTCTATATCTTGGCTATTGTAAAAAATGCTGCAGTGAACATGGGTGTGCAGATATCTCTTTGAGTGGATAGTGGATATACTTCCTTTGGATATATACCCATAAGTGGGATTGCTGGATCACATTATCTTTCTATTTTAAATTTTTTGATGGAACTCCATACTGTTTTTCATAGGGGCTGCACCATTTTTACATTCCTACCAACAATGTACAGGGGTTCCAATTTCTTCACATCTGTGAAGAAATGTTCTTACTATAATAGAAAAAAAAAATCCCCAAAACCTATCTGGAAAAAAAATCCTGTTAAACACATAAATCATACCCTAAAATAAAACAATATACCTAAATGATTTAGGACATTGGACGAAGATAAATTAGGGCTCCAAAGTTTGTTTACTATCTAAATTCTTCACTATTTTTTCCATCATTTTACAATCAAAAAATGCATATGTGAATTCATCATTTTTAAACCTTTGGTTTAGGAGATTTCAACCTCAAAGAACTGGTATGATAAAAAGCCCATGTATCCATCACCAACTTTTACAGTTATCAACATTTGTCAATCTTGTCAGTAGTTTCACTTAAGAGAAAAAGTCCATCTGAAAAATATTCTTAAAAACTTCATGGAAACTTTGTAGTTACAATTTATATGATAAATGTCCTGAAATCCTCAGAGTTTACTGACAAATAATGTTTAACAGACTATAGAGCCTTAAAAATTTAAAAGTTACAATAGTATTCAGCTTTTCCCAACGTAATGAAATATAACTTCTACTCTTGTGCCGATAGACAGAGACACCAATTACTTAGCATAACTCCTTTGAGCCCTACTTGAAAAGTGTGAGGAACATATGTAATAAAGCTTTTTTGTTTTTGGAATAATATTTTCGTTAAAACTCTTCCTAGATTTTAGTGTACCATGTATAATACCTTAAGCAATTTTCTGCAATATTGATTTTTACACAGATCCTAAAATCTTTAACTGTGAAAAATTATCTTTAAACTTTTTAATTACAATAAATCTTTAGGCTGACAAAATATTTTTTAAGTATGTCATTTATTATCATGATGAAGAATGACATTTGAACACTTTGTACAGGAGATACCTGAAAATTTTAATGAGTATTATTTATTACTCTGCAAAAAATGCTGATAAAACTTATTCCTATGATTCCTATGGTAACCAAAACATCTAATTAGCTTTGACTAGAGATGCATGCTACTATATTATCCTCTCCAGAAGATGAATTTCATAGCATTAATTTTCTAGTGTGTATTTCCATAAAATATGACTTGGGGAATGTCTGTATGACCATTAACTTGAAGATAGTTACTTCCCTTATCCTTATCATTCATTATATATTTCAGCACATCCTCTGTAAACTAATAGTATTTGGTTAGGAGATTTAGGGTTTTGTGTTTTCCGTTCATAAAGAAAAACTTGGAAACAACTGACTAATAATGTAGAAATTTGGAAACAACTATGAAATAGTAACAATGGTTCAAATTTTTAAGGACCTCCTTATCTCAACAACTGTAGTCATTTAAGCATTCCTAATACACTCCCTTCTTAACCTCAAGAAATTGAAGATATTAAATGATTTATCTAAAGCTACAGATAGTGAGAAATAAACTAAATGTATACTCAGCCTGTCTGATGTTGGAACTCAAGCCCTTAATTGCTCATTATGATGCCTCTACTGTCAATAGTCCTCACATTAATCAGCATAGGCTGCAACACCCACATTTCAGCTGAACACAGTTAAAATTTATCATGCACACTTGTGGTGGGCTGCAGCAGGGAATAATCCTCTTCTGTGTATGACTATTCAGAGATCCAGAATTCTTTCGTGTAATGTCTCCATCATCTTCAACATGAGGCCTCCCTGCAAGTTTGCCATGGAAGGGGAAGGATGGAGAATCTCTATGGGGAATTTTTATTGCCAGGCCTAGAATTTACATACATAATTTTCTGCCTGCATAGCATATAGCATTTGCCAGAGCTTAGCCACATGTTTCCTAACTTGAGGGTCACAGGAATGTAGTTTTGCTGCATGGAAAGGACAAATGAATAAACAAAATGTGAGTATATGTATATATATATACACAATATATATTCAGCCTTTAAAAAGAAGGAAATTCTGACACTTAAGACAACATGAATGAACTAGAGGACATTATCTTAAGCTAAATAAGCCAGCACAGAAGGACAAACACTGAACGATCTCACTTACATGTGAAATCGAAAATAGTCGAACTCATAGAAGCAGAGAGTAGAGTCTGGGACAGGGAGAAATGGGGAGATTTGAGTGAAGGGTACAGAGTTTCAGTTATGCAAGATGAATAGTTGTGGAGGTCTAATGTAGAGAGCAATGTGACTCTAGTTATCAGTACTGTATTGCATACTTGAAATTTACTGAGAGGGAGTCTTGTGTTCTCACCACACCAGGAAAAAAAAAAAAAGAAAATGGTAACTATGTGAGGTGATGGGTACTTTAATTAAATTGATTGTAATGACTAATTTATAATGTATATGTACATCAAAACATCAAGTTGTACATCTTAAATATATATAATTTTTATTTGTCAATTATACTTCAGTTAAGGTGAGGAAAGAAGTAGATAATAGTACATGATTGTATTTCAAACATCCAAAAGCTAGTTTAAAGTGCACTTTTCAGATATTTACAGAACAATATTGATTATCTGAAAACTAGTTGATTTTTAACTTAAGTCCAGTTTTAGGTCCAAGTTGATAAAGTTCTATCACTGTTATTTACTGCGGTTTTTCCTATGTGCAGGTAAATTAGTTGACTTGTGATATTCAGAATGTAATACTCTACTGCTTCCTTACTTCTCACTGTCACTTTTTCTAGTAGAAAATGCATATATACAACAGACAAAACTTTAAAAGTATGATCTGGGATTAAAAAACATCCTGGAGGGCTTCCCTGGTGGCGCAGTGGTTGGGAGTCCGCCTGCCGCTGCAGGGGACATGGGTTCGTGCCCCGGTCCGGGAAGATCCCACATGCCGTGGAGCGGCTGGGCCCGTGAGCCATGGCCGCTGAGCCTGCGCGTCCGGAGCCCGTGCTCCGCAACGGGAGAGGCCACAACAGTGAGAGGCCACAACACTGAGAGGCCAGCATACCGCAAAAAAAAAAAAAAAATCCTGGAGACAGAAGGTTATGAAGAGATCAAAGTAATTCAGAATAAAATTTTAAATGAAAATCATGAATCCCGTAAGCATAAAAGGAGGAAAAGAAAATCAGAGAGCTTATGCAATTCAGCAGGTTTCATTGTACTAAGGTCAATAAATCAACGTTAACTATATATAATATGTTGTTTTATATTATACATTGAAACTTAAATGTCTTAAGGCAGGAGGGGGGAAGAACTAAGTTCCTTTGACTCCTCTGCCATCCTGAAAGCTCTCTGGTTTGATAAGCTCTGCAGCCCTGGGCATCTGTTCATTAAGTGCTGCTGCATGATCAGATGTTCTCATCACTCATCCTTTATGTTTATGTCATCTCAAGTAATCATACTCAGTATTAATTTACAGAGAGCCATTTTTCAAATTGTTTAGTTGAATCTCTGTAACTATCCTGTATTTGCATGAGAAAACAGAGTTAGTCTTTGTTTTAAAATGAGCTCCTAATAAAACAAATGTATTTCTACATGCTCCTAGGAAACGTAATCTTAATATGAACTTTGAATTCATGAAAACTAGAAGATCATGTGCCATCTTTCTCCAAAAATAAAAACACGTTTTTCACATGTAAATATACAATTTAGGTTTAAAATCTAGGTATTGTCAACTGTTTCTATCAAACAATTTTAAAAGCACACATTTTAAAAAGTTAACCACAGGTCTATATTGGCTACTTTATGTTCCTTAGCCTTAAGGTTCTTTGTCAATTCCGTCTGACAGCAACAGCGCAGATCTGCTCTTATCTGTAGGGATGGACGTTGATGGTGCATGGACTTGCTGCCTGTGATTTAACACCTGTTCCCTGTGGCAACTCAGCAGAGTAATGTAATAAGATTTCGGGGATATTATCTTTGTTCTTTTTCCAGTGTATCAATAATAATCAGAGGTATTTCAATACTATAAAAGCACGATTAGACCTTAACCACCCTTTGCCCCAAAAGGCTGGTCCAGATAAATAATTTTTTCTCCAACTATAAGAGCTCTGGCCAGCCACACATGGTAGAGGAGATTCTTGAATAACTCATTTACACTGGCTAGACCACAGCTACGTAGATGGAGAGAGACAGAGACTGGGAAGTAAGGCACTCTACTGTAAACCAGAAATCCCCATTCAACTAGAACCAATCTCTCAAAAACTCTTTAGTCTCCAAATACGGAACTAGAAAACTCACTTTATGAGCTCAGTTACAATATTCTCACTTGCCCCGAAATTACAGGTATATATTACATTTATTTCTAAAATTATATTTTTGTACATTTATTTTGTCCATCTGTAATTTGTTTTTGTATGTTGTATAAGTGTTCAACTCTTATCTTCTCCCAGATGAGTGGTAGCCAGTTGTGCCAGCATAATTTATTCAATAGAATCTCCTTTCCCACTCAATTGAAATACGAGCTTTTACATATACTAAATTTCTATAAATACCTTGAGCTTTTTCTACTCCATTGAACAATTGGTCCACTTCTGTTACATTACCATATTGCTCAATTACATTATCTTTGAAATGATTTAATACCTAGTAAAACAACTCCCTCACCATAAAAAAAAAAAAAAAAAGCATAGTGAACAGCATTCTTGTGAGGCTGAAAGCCGAACAAATTTACAGTCACATTACCTAAAGTCAGGAAAATATAAAACTTTTCTTGGCTGGTGCTGACTAACTTGCATGTTTCAAAAGGCAATATGGCATGAAAAATGTAAAATTACAGGTGAGCCAAGTTCTGCAGATTAGGAGGCTGTAGAACAATTTTTAAATATTTGTTAAGTGTAAATAAGAAAAGGGTTACATGGAAGAGCAGGGTTTCATAGCTGATGAGACTTGCTTCCTTTTTCCTTTTTTTTTTTTTTTTTGCTTGTATGTTTTCTATTTTTAAATTTACTTTAATTTAATTTAAGTTTTTTATGGTAGGCCCTTGTTGTTATCTATTTTAAATACAGCAGTGTGTACATGTCAATCCCAAACTCCCAATCTATTCCTCCCCACCACCCTTCCTCCCTGGTAACCATAAGTTCATTCTCTAAGTCTGTGAGTCTGTTTCTATTTTGTAAATAAGTTCATTTGTATCATTTTTTTTTAGATTCTGCATATAAGCAATATCATAGGATGTTTGTCTTTCTCTGTCTGATTTACTTCACTTAGTATAATAATCTCCAGGTCCATCCATGTTGCTGCAAATGGCATTATTCATTCTTTTTAATGGCTAAGTAATATTCCATTGTATATATGTACCACATCTTCTTTATCCATTCATCTGTCCATGGACATTTAGGTTGCTTCCATGTCTTGGCAATTGTAAACAGCGTTACAGTGAACATTGGGGTGCATGTATCCTTTTGAACTATGTTTTTCTCCGGATATATGCCCAGGAGTGGGATTGCGGGATCATATGGTAGCTCTATTTTTAGTTTTTTAAGGAACCTCCATACTGTTCTCCATAGTGGCTGTACCAGTTTACATTCCCACCAATGGTGTAGAAGGGTTCTCTTTTCTCCACACCCTATTCAGTGTTTATTGTTTGTAGGCTTTCTGATGATAGCCATTCTGACTGGTGTGAGGTGATACCTCATTGTAGTTTTGATTTGCTTTTCTCTAATGGTTAGTGATGTTGAGCATCTTCTCATGTGTCTCTTGGCCATCTGTATGTCTTCTTAGGATAAATGTCTATTTAGGTCTTCTGCCCAATTTTTGATTGGCTAGTTTATTTTTTGGATATTGAGCCACATGAGCTGTTTGCAAATTTTGGAGACCAATCCCTTGTCAGTCGCATTGTTTGTGAATATTTTCTCCCATTCTGTGGGTTGTCTTTTCGTTTTGTTTGTGTTTTTCTTTGCTGTGCAAAAGCTTTTGAGTTTAATTAGATCCCATTTATTTATTTTGTTTTTATTTCCGTTACTCTGGGAGGTGGATCGAAAAAGATATTGCTGCAATTTATGTCAAAGAGTGTTCTGCCTATGTTTTCCTTTAAGAGTTTTATAGTATCCGGTGAGACTGGCTTCTTTTTTTTTTTTTTTTTTTCTGTACGTGAGCCTCTCACTGCTGTGGCCTCTCCCGTTGCGGAGCACAGGCTCCGGACGCACAGGCTCAACGGCCATGGCTCACGGGCCCAACCGCTCCGTGGCATGTGGGATCCTCCCAGACCGGGGCACGAACACTTGTCCCCTGCATCGGCAGGTGGACCCCCAACCACTGCACCACCAGGGAAGCCCAGAGACTGGCTTCTTTTATAAGGACTTTGCCAAATGTACCTATATCACACAAATGACCTCCAAAATGCCTGTCTACAAATCATTCAAAGAGTATGCAGTTAATAATTTGTAAGAAATATATATTAAATACAGTATCTTTGAATAGAAGCATGCATGAAAAAGATTACATATTGATCAGTTGATGAAAAGGTTACGACCAGAGGCTCACAAGAAACTAACATTGTATTTCCCCAGCAGCAATGGTTCCATGTGAGCTAATTCAGTGTTCATAGCAACTTTATAGAACATAACTGTCAAAAAATAACAAGAATAAAGTGAAATCTGTCTTTATCTCTAATTGGTTTTAAGATATCCCTTCTCTCTTTTCTTGTTCTATAGATTCACTAGATGTGTATTGGCATAGCATTTTACTTATGTGATTTGAGACTCATGTTTCTGAATCTAAGGATTCTTTCATTAATTCTGGCAAATGCTCAGTCATGATCTCTTCAAATACTCCTTTCACTTACTCTACTTTCCCCATCTAAGATTACAGTTACATGTATCTTGGACCCTCTCACCGTATCTTTCTTACCTTCTAATCTCTTTTACACTTTTTCCTTTTTCTCTTCCTCCTGAATTCTGGGTAATTTCTGTTATTCAGTATTTGAGCACATCTTTTCCTCTTCAGCTGTTTCTTTTCTTTCTTTTTTCTTCTTTTTTTTTTTAGCCACACCTCCCAGTTTGTGGGATCTTATTTCCCCAACCAGGGATTGAACCCAGGTCCTTGGCAGTGAAAACACAGAGTCCTAACCACTGGACCACCAGGGAATTCCTGCTTCAGCTGTTTCTAATCTGTTCTTTTTCTAAGTTACTGGGTTTTTATTTTCATTAATATATTTTGATGTCTTGAAGTTCCATTTACTATTTACCTTCTTTCTCATATTTTTATTTCATTTTTTTATGTATCTGATCATTTTAACAATACTTATAGTCTTATTTCTGCTCTGTCCAGTATGGTAGCCAGTAGCCACATGTAGCTATTTAGCACTTGAAGTATGTGGAGTATGAATTGAAATGTACTGGAAGTGTAAAATGCACACTGATCTCAAAAACTTAGTGTGAAAAAAGTTAATAAAAAATTAATAAAATTTTTAAAATTAATAAAATTAATAATTTTAAAAATTAAAAAATTTAAAATTAATTAAATTAACATTTAAATTAATTAAATAAGACATTAATAAAATTAATAGTTTTATTGATATGTTGAAATAATATTCTTTATATTTGGGATTAAAATATTATGTCATAAAATTAATCTCATCTGTCTATTTTACTCTTTTAATGAGATTACTAAATAAGTTTAAAGTTCAATATGTGCCTTACATTATTTTTTTTGTTGAGCAGTGTTGGTCTGTAGCCTAAAACTCTATTAGCTCAGATTCTTATGGTTCTTATTCTCCTCTTTATGGTTTCTGCTAACACTTGCATATGGTGACTTATTTCCTCAAAGGTTTTATAATTTTGTTTTTTGTGTTCTGAGCATGTTTTCCTGCCAGGTGTATTCAAATGTGTTACCCCTCTTATGTTAATTGTTCAGCTGGGGGTACTCCAGCCAAGTGTAATGAGTATCAATTTTAATCTTAATCCCTGTGATGACAGGATGGTGAATAGAAACACTCAGATGAGGCATTTATCTACACCTATGTCTCAGGTCAGGCAAATAAGTTATCTTTCAGACAGCCTTTTCTGTTGGGCACATTTTCTTAATCCAGGCCTTCATCAAGTAGTTCTTCATGTGTCCCAACTTTATTCAGAGTTTTCAGTTCAGACACAAATCTATCCTAAACCTAATGCTTCGTTTCCCGGCTCTACATGGTCATCGAAAGAAAAGCCTCTTCTTTACCAACATGAGTGAGTGCCTCCAGAGCAAGAGAATCAACAGTAGTTTACTTTTTCTTTTTTTTTTTTAACCAGCTTTTTCTTTGTGTTTGGCCCCTAGGGATTTACCTTTCTTTATTTCAAGTTCATATTCACTTACAAAAATATTTTACAATTTATCCAGCATTTAAGTGCTTTCTACTGGAAAGAATTTTAGGTAATCTTAGGCTGCCACATTACTAGAAACAAAAGCTCTTGTCTATTCTGTATTTATTTTGATGCTGTATATCTGTCTAGTGTTGATAGAGGTGTATTTTAAACTGCCCATATTGCTTTTTGTGATATGATTATATGATTATCCATCTACAATGATTATGCTATATATTTGACAGTTCTGTTTCTGGTGCAGTAAGTTTATTTCTCATACTTTCATCATAAATTGTGCTCTTTATCATTCTTTCTATTTTCTAACCTTAAGTTCTGCCATGTTTCATATTATCTTGTCAGTCATTCCTTATTCTGTATATTTTTGCCTGAAATCTATTTGCCCATCTCTTTATTTTGAAATGTTCTACACTTCTTGGCTTAAATATGTTTCTTATAAACTATGGTCTGGTTTGTATACTTTTTGTGCAGCAGACAACTTGAAGCCCATCCCTGGCTGAGGCCCTGAATCATTTTGAATACAAAAGAAGAGCTATTTAGTTAAGGAGATGCAACTTTTGATGTCTCATTAAAAACTTATAAGAACTAGGATAATAAAGGAGAGTTGAAATTACATGTAAGATTCAAGGAATATGATGGCTAAAGGAAAAATGCATCCTCATTGTTTATCTTAAACTAAAAAATAGTCCATCATTTCTTTCAAGCTGATAACAAATACCACTTCCACCATTAGGACAAAAAGTCAGAGAGGTATTCTTACGGGCCCATTATCAGTTATCTTGGATCAACTGTTTGTTTATTTGAAGAACTATTGAGTGAATATAGGATGCTCTGTTCTACAGATAAAAACTAAAGGAAAAATGCTATCCCTTCCTCCAAATTGGTGCATGAAGTTATGATATAAACTTACAGTTTCTTTTCTCTTTTTTAAGAACCTTTAGAAGTGTTGTCAGTCTCAGCCTTAATCTAATTTCAAATTTTCTTTTAGGTTCTGCTGATTATTTTTTTGGTTTCTCACTTTGTTCTTGTCTCGTTCCCTCTACCCAGTGTTCCGATTGGGTGCTTTCTTTTTTTTCCTTTTTTTAAAATAAATTTATTTATTTATTTTATTTATTTTTGGCTGTGTTGGGTCTTCATTGCTGCACACTGGCTTTCTCTAATTGTGGCAAGCTGGGGCTACTCTTTGCTGTGGTGTTCAGGCTTCGCATTGCGGCAGCTTCTCTTGTTGCGGAGCATGGGCTGTAGGCACGCAGGCTCAGTAGTTGTGGCTCATGGGCTTTAGAGCACAGGCTCAGAAGTTGTGATGCATGGGCTTAGTTGCTCCGCACCCTGGGGGATCTTCCCGGACCAGGGCTCAAACCCGTGTCCCCTGCATTGGCCCGCGGATTCTCAACCACTGCGCCACCAGGGAAGCCTGGATGCTTTCTTGATTAGGAGTTGTTATCATCTTGATCTAATGTCTGCCAAAATTTACCTAATAACTTTGGGATAGTCTCTTTCATATCCAAGCGCTGTGCCCTACACCTTAGACATCTTCCTCTTCTTTTCTGCGTTCTACCACTCCCTGCTCCTGGAGTAAATATGGAAGATTCAGGAAGGGAAGATTACACATACTAAGTAGGGTCCAAGCTAAACAGATTCTTCTACTTAGCTTTGGACAAACATTGTTGCCATAAGAATTTCCGTGGGGTAAAATTATGTGCTCCATCACCAACCTCCACCACTGCCATTCTAAGGTCTATCTTTGTTTAAACATTTCACACAAAATGTCATGTAAGCTACATGGAAATATATAGAGATATTTACCAGTATTAGAATATTGTGAATTTTTCATCTAAAAATGAAAACATATATCAAAACATTAAATCCAAATTAGTTCTATATTACAGCACTAAGACATACGTGGGATTAATTTGAGACAAAATTGTGAGACAGGAAGGATGTTAAAATTTAGCACTATCCACCCAAAGGCTCAGCCACTCATAACTACACCTTTTCCCCAGGGGTTGTTACTAGCCTACCTTTTATTTGACTAAATAATGCCAGGTTGGGTTTCTTTTTCCAGTGAATAAAAATGTATCAAATTTTCTTGTTTCCACACTGAAAATAATCTTTTCTACATAAGAGTCTCTCAGGGTTATAGGCAGACTTTTAAAGGCATAAGTTAATGCATTTCATTCATTAATGATCCCCAAGCACCAAGCACAGTGCCTGAGATATGAGGCAGTCAATAAAATTTTAAATTAGTAGAGATGAATATTTTTATGTAGCCTCTTTTATGACCAAAGGGAAATGGTTTCCAGGACAGCTGGCCTGCATAGCACTAAAGTCTGTGGTAAAAGGATATTTTTCTCTGAGCAATAACTTCCCTATATGGATATTTATATGTATCCCTGGCTAAGTATGATGTCCCCTAGAATAAGTATCATGTTCTGTTCAATCAAGTATTATATTCTATTCACCTATTTAGCCCCTAAATCTAACTCTATGCCTGGCAATTAGATACATAATAGATAAGTGATTACATCAATTAATGTATAATAAAGACAATGTTCAAATCAACTAGTGCTTGCAGTATGAATAAACCAGGGAAATGCCTGCTTAATAAAAAAAAAATGTGGGTCTCATTTGAATGATTTTAAGGAACGAGTCAAAATTTGGCAGTGTGTCGTGACTACTGAACATCCAAAGATGGGTCCTTGTTTGAAAAAGTGTATTAATAAGCAAGGGCTAAATATAGACCAGGCCTTCTTCCATGGGGTGAGACCTGTAAGGAGGGAGCAAACAGGTGTTTAGGACATGGCTGAAGGACTAGCAGGAAGAATGGCAGAAGCGTTAGAAAGACAGGGGGACCAAAACCATCTTCCTGCTTTCCTACCTTCCGGCCTTTTTCTCCTCTCATCTGACATTTATAGTTTCTAAAAGGAGCCTGGCACCATATTTGATTTTAAAGAGAGAGAGATTCATGTGACTTAATCCTCCCCCTCAAAGAAGCCCCTGCTAGGAATGTTTGACTGGTAACCTCAAAGAAATCAGTTTATTGCTAATGTACAATATTCAGATCTTTATGTCATGTCTTAAACTGTGTTTTGGAGATGATAATATAAACAGTTCATCCTGAGCTAATGAAAACATTTGGTAATGTGAAGAGGAACAGCCCCTATGAGTCTTCGTGTGATTGTTGTGTCGAGGGGAGAGAGGCGGAGTTGTGTTCACCTGGAGCATTTTAAAACTACTTTGTGTGGATGTCAATGTACTTTTAAGTAGTTGTATGACAAAATAGAATAGTACACTACTTTGGATCAGAAGTCTTAAGGATATGCTATGTAGTCTTCAACAATTAACTTGGCCACTTTAATATAAAGATTTGGCTAAATTATCTAGTAGGTAAAATTTTGTAATTCTACCTTTGAGAAATTATTGGGACATAATTCATTTTGTATGAGGGTCTGAAAGTGTGAAATGCACAATAATTCCATTACTGTAAAATCTTAACATTTTGTTCTCTATCTCTTATAACAGTCCTTAAGAATCTGTTGATACTCTGTGGGAAATTGTCTCTGTGTAGTTTCTGACAGATCAAGAGGTTCCTTATTGAAAATAGAAGGAAAAATATTTGAACAGAAACTCAGAAGGGATGTAAGGAAGTATTTTCTCCCTACCACTGACCCAATATGGTTACAAACAACCATCCCTTAGCAGTGGGCAAGCTTACCCAGGATGGAGGATCCTGGCTGTGGAAGCTTATGGGTGTAGGAGTTAGCAAGCTATGATTATCAAGTCAGAAAGATATCTTTTGGAATGGGAAAGTCCTCACACTCGTCTATGGATGAAAAGTGTTTACCTGACTCCCATCCTCTTCTCAGAGACAGATATTCAACCTTTACCTTCTGAGGCAGCTCAAGGGAAAGTTTCTTTAAGCACAAAGCACTTTAATTAATATAGGAAATAAATTTCAGATTCCAGGGAGAAGTCAGTATCAATGCTATTTATCTTCACATATTTATCATTCAGGTATTAAAAATAATATTTTCCTACTAACAATCTGATTTCTGAATTTACCGTATTTCCCACTTATATTGTTTTACAAGCTCAGTGAAACTTGGATATTTAGTTCGGACAGAGAAAATAGTAACTTTTAAGAGACTGAAAAATCAAGTTAGAATTGAATTTGACTAAACTTTATAAGAAAAGTAATGAAACAAATTAAAACTGTGTCCATGATATACTAAACACTGTGTTACATATATATAATCCCATTGAATTCGATTTATCTTTTTTCCTTTTCTGCACATGGAATCTTAAGAGTTGGATTGATATGATTAATCATAATCCCATGCTAGTGACACGTAATCATCTAACTACAGCCTTATTATTTTTTGCCTCATTTGTCCCTTTTCCCCACTCCTTTCTCTCCTCAACCCATAGGCACTCGCTATCTTGTATTTGATGTGTCCTTCCAATACTATACTTGTCCTTTAAATATAGCATTTTTGTATGTTTATACTTTTTTGAAAGTACATAAATACTTTTACACTCAATCACTTTCTCCAATCAGTGTGTTCTTGAGATGCATACATGTAAAAGATAGAATATTGTCTACATTTTCCACTTACTATTATATGATAGCTTTATATCCATTTATTTTCCAATGTATGTGAAGGTTAGTTTGAAATTCTTTGATTTATAAACAGTTCTTCAGTGAATTTTCTAGTATCAACAGTTGCATTTTTTTCTTTGCATAGGTGGAAAAATTTTTGTAAAGCATATACCTAGAAGAGAATGGTTGGGTCATAAATTACACAGTTTTAATATTTTTTTGCCAAACTTCTCTCCAAATTATCTGTACTAATTAATATCTCAGAGTCCCTTTCAAAAACTTCATATTTATATAAATTCTTACCCAACTTTTATATCTGAATTTTTAGTGTTTAGGAATCTGATGTGTTGAGAATTTTATTTCAGCATGTTTTTATTTTTCTCAGATTGGGCATCACTTCATATATTCATTGACCTTTTGAGTTTATTTTTTGATTAATGTTCTGTTCATATCATTGGCTAATATTTAAAAATATCTTTTTAACACTGATTTGTGGATTTTCTTAGTATTGTTTCATGATATCCCTTTGCTATGTATTCCATAAATAGTTTCCTAATGCATTGCTTAACTTTTAACATAGCATTATATTTTTTTCTAATTTAATCAAACCTGGACTTTTTCTTATATGGTTGATGTGATCCTTCATTTTTATTTTTATTTTTTTTTCCTTCATTTTTATTTTTGTTAAATCTCTGCCAACTCTAAGATCATAAAGATCTCCTTCTATATTTTCTTCTAATAGTTTTAAAACACTCACGAAGTTGTGTCTTAGGGATCACAGTAGAGCTATGTGACAGATTTATGCCCTAAATATCACTGCCTCTAGAATCCCATATATCTATAAACAAATAAAAATAAGTAAAATTTCTGAATGTAATTACAAACTCCAAAATCATAAAGGTTGATCTTACACCTAAAAGATTAGCAAATCGAATTCGTTCTCATAACTATTAATCCAACAGATAAAACTAGAGAAGCATTGTTCTTTGGAAAGGTTTTGAATGTTTTCATCCAGAAATAAAGGGCCAGCAAGTCTTTATAATCAGTACATCTATTTGACTAGGCATTTTAAGAAATAAGCATTTTCCCAATGAGTGTGCATAAACATTCTTAAAATTGTGTTTTAAGATAAAAGAAAGCATAAAATTCTATCTGAACTAAATTAAATACATTTTTTAAAAATTTACCAGAATACGTTTATTCATAAAATAACATTTGATGACACTTTAGTGTCATACAAAAGTTATGACAAAAAAAGAAAAAAGAAAAGAATAAAATTCTATCTTAACTAAATTAAATACATTTTAAAAAATTTACCAGAATACATTTATTCATAAAATAACATTTATATGACACTTTAGTTTATGAAATACTTTGATGTCATTTCACATAATTATCTCAACAAACCCAAGATAAAGTATTCTTTTTCTTAATTTACACATGAGAAAAATAATTTTCTGAGAGGTAATATTAACTTGTTCAAAGTCACATAATTAGTAAAAGGTGAGGGGCAAGTACTGAACTTAAACTAGTAACAATTGCTTGTTTTCTTCCTATTCCATCATGTTAAACGTTCTAAGCACAGGCTAGAAGAAACGGTGCAATTTTAAGTGTTAAAGTAAACAAAACAAAGATGTCCTAATCTCAGAATTTATAGAATATGATTATACAATATCCAAACAGGGAGTATAATTATTAAGTTCTACTTCGATTACAGTCATTACATAAGAAAGATTAAGAGAAAAGTATTTTTTGATGCCATTTAATAATGAGTTGGAAAGCAGAAGAATGATATTTTTGTCCTGGCTGTACAGAACTGTGGGTGTGATTAGACTTTATACATACAGATGTTGAGTTTTGGGTAATAGACTTTTTCAATTTATTCTTGAATGTATATATGTATATGAAACAGAAATATTCAGACACTTTTAAGGAGAGAAAAATGCCAGTTACTGCCATCTTTCTTTTCTTTTTTTAAAAAAAATATATTTATTTATTTATGGCTGTGTTGGGTCTTTGTTGCTGCACGTGGACTTTCTCTAGTTGCTGCGAGCAGGGGCTCCTCTTCGTTGAGGTGCGTGGGCTTCTCATTGCGGTGGCTTCTCTTGTGGTGGAGCACATGCTCTAGGCACGTGGGCTCAGTAGTTGTGGCTCGTGGGCTCTAGAGGGAACATGGGCTCTAGGTGCACAGGCTCAGTAGTTGTGGCACATGGGCTTAGTTGCTCCGTGGCATGTGGGATCTTCCCAGAACAGGGCTCGAACCTGTGTCCCCTGCAATGGCCAGCGGATTCTTAACCACTGTGCCACCAGGGAAGCCCACGTCCATCTTTCTTAGTGTAACTAGCAGGAACCAAGTAACAGGCTGGAATAGTAAAATTGAGACAACATGGTATGTCTTAAATTGCACTACTGTCTAATGCTTACCTTGCTTGTTATTGCTTATTTATTCATTCATGAGGAGCCAAATACTTGAATGAGTGTTTTCTTTGGAGAGAGGATATCAGGTGAAGTCCTTTTTTCTTTAAGTGAATTAACTCAACATTCTGTAACCAAAATAATATTTAGGTATTAGTTGGTGATTTCATCGAATACCTGAATAACAAGGATTTTCCAAACTTCACTCATTCAGATTATCACCTTCTTGGTATTTGCTGACTACTATTTTTACTATTATTTACTTATTATTTTCTTACATACATTACAATGAAGATGCCAATTAACTTTTAATGTGTCTGTCCGTTCCCTACCTAATGTCATTTTACTTGCATTCATGGGAACACAAACCACATTTTGGGAAACACTATAATTATGTTTTAAAAAAAGAAAAAAAAAGACAAGTTCTTGGTTGAAATATTACATGTTTCTTTTACATTCAGCCGTTAGTCACAGACAAATTATCGCCCTGGTAGCAGCAAGACTTTGACAGAGTTGCTATAGCTAGTCTTTCAATATTCAGTAACCGTATTTAATAATGAAAACAAGACGGATAATCCCTTGTTACATGTGACAGGCGTGATGAAATAAGAATTATCACAGCTATTTACTACTTTTAAAAGAAGAAATGTAATAGGAAATGAAACTGCTCAATGCAATACTTTAGAAACATTGATCAACAGCACCTCATAAAAGTGTCCATTGGAAATGCCTGAAATAATTCTTCCCAAATGCATTTACTTTAATGTTACTTGTAGGATATAAAACTTTTACCCCTTTACTATGTGCAAAATTTCCCAGTATTTTATTAAAGGTGATTCCATAATCTACTGGGCTTGGCATGGAAATAATTTTATCCTGCTTTTCTGACGTTGGCTCACTTAATCAATATGAGAGTGAGAAAAGGGCTAGTTAATAACCCAGTTTGTGACATCTTATTAGATATTGAGGCATCATGATCTAACTTTCATAGGAAACACAGACAGAGTGACCTTACTGAAAGTATGCTGAATAATAAAAGTAATATTCAGCAAATTTCTATATTTTGACAAAGGAAGCCAAAAGCAACTGAAAAGATTAAAAATATATGAGAATATAACTTGTCAAAAATGTGGCTAAAACCTATATAAGTGTACATTTTTAAGCATTAATTTCTATGCATTTATTCATTCAACAAAAATTAACTGGACACAGTATATGTTAGACAATTTTCTAGATTCTGGGCTTAGAGCAGTGAACAAGAGATCAGAAAAAAAAAAAACTTACTCTTGTGAGGATTACATTCCATTGCATGGAAACATACAATAAAATAACTAAGTAAATAAAAATAAAACAGGGTAAAAGTTAGGGATACAGGGAAGAAGTAAGCACTGTGATTTTTAAAAGGGTGATCAGGGAATCCTCATGTCTCTCCTATGAAGTGTAATGGATTCAGTGACTCAGGATAAATTGTACTAAATCTTGGTTTCTGCTCTTGCATATGTGACAGTGTTTCTTTATAGTCACTAGTTTATACAAATATTTTGGGGGTTGCAGTATTGAAGTTGTTAATTTATTAATTTGTTAATTGTTTTTATTAAAGTTGGCAATTCCAATTGTGTTTAACATATTCAAGTAATTGTTCCTGCTTTAAAAGAAAAATTGAAATCTTAATGTACCTTAAAAACTTAACATCTATCAGAAATCATATTAAAGTGTGGTTTCTCCTTGGGGTTAGTGAGATCCTGTGAAGCAATGAGACCCTATTAAGAGGATACCTTCCTGGGAACATATAGGGAAATTAAATTTTTCCAAGATATAAAAAGATATAAGTACCTTACTGGCTACAGAACAACAGCAAACACTGGCATTTATTCAACAGCTTCTTGGCTGGTAATAATAGGAATCTAATTCTGGAGGGCATGAGAACATGTAATGATGAAATAAAATGCCTAGTTATATTAATATCACAGTTACTAGAACGAGACTAATTGAATCACTGTGAACAATTACTACAAAGTATTGTACCAACTCATATTTTTTCACCTTGATTTTGTCTTTGTGAGTACTGTGAATTTTCCCCCACTAGATTATGTCTGGGAGACTCAGGCCCATTGGAAATCCTCAAAAGCCGTGGCTAAAACTAACCAGAATCCAGAGGACAAGGGGCAAGGCAGCCCATTGATGCAGCTCATTCATTGAGCCCCAAGCACAGAGCAGAATGGGGAAGGGTGAAGAGTAGACATGGACTCCCACAGAGAAGGCAGCAGGCACAGTGAGTGGTATGTATGTATGTGTGTATATATGTATATATATATATATATATATATATATATATATATATATATATATATATTTCTATATCTATTTATCTAGCATACATATGCATTATATGTACACTACGATTTTCATATATTATTTACTAAGTTTATTTGGGGTGAGAAAGCTCTTGACTAATCATTTCTGAAATAGTGTGTGGCTACGTTTGTAATTTTTCCTTTAAAATGAAAGGAAAGAATGAAATGAATGAAAGCTCTAAGTACGTTTTATAGACTTAAGCTAATCTGTCTAGATGGTGTCTTTTAAAATAATTATTTTGAACTTCCAATAAAATATTTAAGATGGAAAGATATATGTTGTCCAAGGTAAAATGAAAAGATATTGTTTTCCTGCTCTCTGCTTTGCATGGTTTTGCTTAAATAGAATTAACCTTCGAGTGTCGAATCTATCGGATATTCATTTTTTCCTCGTATCTCTATTGTCCATTGCAACCAGAAAAAAATTAAAATAGCAAGTGGTTAATTTCATACCTGGTTACACATAAGATGGTGTGAATTCTTCCTCTTCTTTCCTTCCTTTCTTTACTTCTTTCATTCTTTTCTCTTTCTTTCATGTGAAAAACTGAGTTTTCATTAAAGGGATCATAAAAAAACCTACTAAATGTTTTTTTAATATGAGTGTGGAGTATATCATAGTACTTACACATATCAGCAAGAAGAAAATGTAACAGGATCTGTCTTAAAAGTGCCTCTGATCAACTCACCAGATTACCAAGCTTTAAAACAACATTTAAGGTCTTTTCCCCCTTCCTCTATATAATTATAGATTAGATGTTTAATTTTGACTTCTTATAGTGTGACTGTATAGATTAAATGGTGTTTTGATATTTTAGCAGAATATATGAAATACTTATAGAAGTGCTAGTCTAAAAGACTATTGTTTTGTAGTGGTTTTTAAATTCTATCAGATTACATCCTGATCTTGTGTATTACTCTATCCTTGCCTATTATTAGGGGAAAAAATGGCATCATATTATTTTTTGATAATAAGTAGAATAATTACTTGGGAAATGTGTGAAACAGAGTGACTTTATGTAAATTCCATTTAAATACAAATAGCATTTGACCGTGAACAAACATTCTTGTTTTTTCTTTGGCCTCACCGCACGTGTCATGTGGGATCTTAGTTCCCAGACCAGGGATCGAACCATGCCCGCTGCAGTGGAAGCATGGAGTCTTAACCACTGGACCCCCAGGGCAGTCCCAAGTGTTCATTTTTGATCAAAGAATTTAGCTACCCAGTACCGTTTGCAACAAGCATCATAGAACATTATATTTTTTCCAGATAACCACTCTTTCTCTTTGTTTAATCCATATTTATGATCAGCTGTTAATGCAAGTTTCTAGATAGTGCATATTGATGAGACAGATGTGACACAATAAATTTCTATATTATATAATTTTTTAAAGTACCATGTAGTCCAGTGGATTTTAAGCTTGAAACTACTGTCAAGTTTTATTAATCCTTCAAAATTTTTAAAGGGAAAAATGAGTAAAATATAGCTACAGATGACACAAACATCTAGATGTCGCTTTTTGAATGTTAATAACTTATCAAACTTACTGAATAAAAATAAACATTATAATCATTTCCATTTTATATCTCTTCTTGGTTTTTCCCTTTGATTTAAGTGCTTGCTATCAGAAGGTAAGCAGTTATTTATATTCAAGATAATTAATAGACATAAATTTTAATTTAATTTAATTATTAATTGATATTTTACAGATAGCCTACAGAGGTTTTATTGTTAAGCCATGACACAAATTATAGACACCATGTTAAGAGATTAATTTCATTAGTCTGTATTTTTGCTACATTGTCTCTTTGTCTCCTCTAGATGAGAAAAGTATCAATACTTCATTAAAACCAAGGGTTTTAATGACCTAAGTTGTATTTTGATTTAATTGTATTCATTATAGTAATTGTACTGCATTTATTTAAATTTCGAATATATACACCCTTTAAGCAATTCCATTCTCAGAACTTAGTCAACAGAAGAAAAAAAATTGCCAGTATATAAAGATACAAGTGGATGATATTTATTACCATGTTGTTTGTATTAACAAAAAATTTTGAAAATAAGCTGAATGTCTATCAATAAGGGAATGTGGCACAAATTATTGAGTAGGCATTGCTTAGTTGGGTCTTCTGAGATGCAGAAGGCAAAGATTTCATTAGGGGAAATGCTTATAGGACGGAAAATCAGGAGGGAGCCAGATAAGGCTGAAAGAGCCATCAGGCTGCAAAGCAAGTCTGATCCCAGTAAGGAGAGGGTGAGAGAAGATTGGATGGAAGCAAGACTGCCATGCAATCTAAGGAAGCTTCGGCAAAGCCATCAGAGTTTTCAAGCCGAAGTCAGCCATCAGAGGAGCCCATGTCAACCAGGAACAAACTATCCCTGCCACAGTCAATCACTGGCTGAAAGCAGCTCCTGGGGGACGTGTCCTGTATGCAAACGCAGTGATGAATTTCAGGACAATTGTTAGGTCCCTTGGTCATTTACACTTGCTGTAGCTGATGGACTATAAGCCACATCCACATAGCCATGGCAGGCATCCCATGCTATGAACCTGTAAAAAACAAGAAGGTATTGACTTGGAGTATGGATTTACTTAGAAGGATTTCTATAATATATTGTTAAATGAAAATAAATAGTGTTAAAGAGTAGTATTTAATGACTTCCGTAAAAGTTATATATGTAATATTTCCATAGCATCTCATACAGTAGAACCATATAATCAGAACAGTTAATAAGGATCTATTGTAATTAAAATGTAAGAGAAAGAAAGAGAACGAAAAATAATTTCAATGTCTGATATCAGGCAGCACAGATGAATAGTGACCCTGTCCTTATAGGTATGGCAGGGATACTGAGCTCTTCGCTAGTTTAGCTTTTCAGACCTTTCTAAGTTGATTTCTAACCTGGAAATCTTAGATCTACGTCCGTCCTCTGCCCCTCCATGTCAGTTATTCCCCCTTTTCCCAAGGTCTCTCCCACCTATTCCTTCTCACTTTTCTTTTTCTTCTTTTTATCCCTCTATCATCTTCCTATTAAAATTCAAATGCACTTATTCATTCATTTGTTTGCTTATTCTTTTATTTCTAAGTATGGGAAATCTCATCTTGATTGTGTGTGCACAGAGTGGACCCGTGACTCCTAAAAACAGGTGTTTGCCTAAGGCCTTTGACTTTTTTTGGATGGAAGAGAGAGAAGTGTTTTACGTTTTATTTTGTTTTTGTAAAATTCCTTAATCAAAGAGAGACAGAGAGAAAATGACGGGAACAAAGAAGATGGTGCCTCCCCTAGGGATGGAGCCCCTATAGATAGCAATATACTGACAACCAGAAGAGTGAGTATCCGTTTTCAAAAGTCTTTGAGAGACTTCGGAGTACAGGTGAAAAATCTTTTCCCGTAAGAGGCAAGAAGGCAAGTATCCCTTCTTGTGCATGGAACCAACACAGCTACGTCTGCAAGTATTAGTGCATTCGAGAGATAAAGCAGACAGAAACTTTGGTACAAACGTCAATGATCCCTGAAGCAGCGCATACTCCCTTAAATTTGGGGCAGAAGACATAAGCTGAGAGGAATGTGACCAGGTGGGACTAGATGATTATAACTGAGAGACCCATTTATAATCAAAGGGAGGGATCATAGAAATCGTGGACGTTTCTAACTGATAGTAATCTAACTACATATGAATTGCAGGCTGCTGAAATCTGGAACATAACATACAGCACCCTCCCATCTCAACACATACCTTTTGAAGTTTATCTCCTGCTCTTTTCTGTGTAAACTATTTACAACACAAAGTGAAGATTTTACAATTTCCCACTTATCTTCAAGTTTTCCTACTT
This sequence comes from Mesoplodon densirostris, assembly GCF_025265405.1. NCBI lineage: Eukaryota > Metazoa > Chordata > Mammalia > Artiodactyla > Ziphiidae > Mesoplodon > Mesoplodon densirostris. Next base: position 12,349,636 of record NC_082669.1, on the reverse strand, counting down.
TTATGACTGGTGGCACCATTCTGTCTACCAGGATCCATTTTTGCATCTACAAACACAACCCAAGTGTCAGGGTCCAGCACAAATGTTACTGACTCACTTGCTACTTAGAGTGGTCCCTGAACCAGCAGCATCACCAGGTGGTATGGTATAAATGCAGACTGCCAGTCCTCATCCCTGATCCAGACCTACTAAGTCAATTAAAAAGATCCTCAGATGAGGGCTTCCCTGGTGGCGCAGTGGTTGAGAGTCCGCTTGCCGATGCAGGGGACACGGGTTCGTGCCCCAGTCCCGGAAGATCCCACATGCCATGGAGCGGCTGGGCCCGTGAGCCATGGCTGCTGAGCCTGTGCGTCCGGAGCCTGTGCTCCGCAACGGGAGAGGCCACAACAGTGAGAGGCCCGCGTACCGAAAAAAAAAAAAAAAAAAAAAAAAAAAAAAAGATCCTCAGATGATTCAAAGCACTTTGAAGTTTGAGAAGCGCAATTCTATTCTGTAAAGGCTTTTTGTACTTTTTCAGTCTCAAATAACCTTTTCCTGGTGTCTGAGAATACTGAACATTTATTTTCTTTTTAGTGGGTTACTCACCTCTCTAAGTGATAATTCTCAAGTAACTCGTCTTTAAGCCAAAGTTGGTGCTTGAGACTTTTGCAGAGACTAGTCTTTCAAACTTTGTCTACCTTTACAAATCAGGAGAGTGCCCGCTTAAAAATTGTACTTTATGTTTTTTAGAAAAATCAGAGTGTATAGAAACATGGACAGAATGGCTGTCTGGGGACAGTCTCCCATTAGCCAGTCTTGTGCTGTCCAGTGGGTCACAGTTCCCCACCGTATTCACATATGCCCTGATCCCTGGCAGCTTCACCATCCATGTTGTCTGCCCGGCCTCTGACATTTGAGTTTGCAACTGCTGCATGCACATAGACCTGGGGTCCCTGCCTGGAGCAAAGGCATGTCTTTGTCCTGTTCAATATCCTGTTTATAGCAAATAGCCAATAGCCTTTTTAAAAAAATCAATATTACTGTTATATAAACACTTTTAAAGGTGGTGAGGGTGGTATGAGACAGCACTTGGCCACAAAAAATTTACAGCCTAGTTGTGACCTTAAAATTACATTTGACACCAAATGCTAGTGAGGTTTCTTGAGAATGTAGATTATCACTGCTGGTGTGGATATAAAATGGTATGAGCACTCTGGAAATAGTTCGGCAGTTTCACATAAAGCTGAACATGCACTTACCATATACCACACAGTAGTTACACTCTTGGGTATTTATTCCAAAAGGATGGCAACTTATGTTCACACAAAAGTTGTACAGGGATGTTCACAGCAGCTTTTTTTTTTTTTTTTTTTTTTGTGATACGCGGGCCTCTCACTCTTGTGGCCTCTCCCGTTGCGGAGCACAGGCTCCGGACACGCAGGCTCAGCGGCCATGGCTCACGGGTCCAGCCGCTCCACAGCATGTGGGATCTTCCCGGACCGGGACACGAACCCGTGTCCCCTGCATCAGCAGGCGGACTCTCAACCACTGCGCCACCAGGGAAGCCCTTCACAGCAGCTTTATTCGAAACTGTCCAAAATTGGAGACAATCCAAATGTCCCTCAACTGGTGAATGAGTAAACAAACAGTGGTCTTCCCACACCTTAAAATACGATGCAACGAGAAAAAGGAACAATATAGTGAAAAATGCAAAAACTTGGTTGGCTCTCAGGAATTATACTGCATGAAAAAAGACAGTCACAAAAGGTTACGTATTATGTGATTCCATTAATAGTCTTGAAACAACGAAATTGTGGCGATGAAGGTGGTCAGAGTTTATAGATGGTGTGGCTATAACGAGCTAGTGCAAGAGAGACTTGTGGTGACGGAAAGTTCTGTATATTGATTGAGGTGGTGGTAACAGTGATTCGGTATTTCTACATGTTATCAGATCACCATGAGAAGTCTAGTTACCATCTGTCACCATATAAAGTTTTAAAACTATTATTGACTGTATTCCTTATGCTGTACGTTGTATCCCAATGACATTTAATTTATAACTGGAAGTTTAATCTCCCTTACCTATTTCACTTATTTCCTCACCCATCTCCCCTCCAGCAACCACCAGTTTGTTCTCTGTATGTATGAGTCTGTTTCTGTTCTGTCATTTTTGCACATTTGTTTTGTTTTTCAGATTCCGCATATAAATGAAATCATATGGTATTTTTCTGTCGCTGACTTATTCACTTAGCATAAAACCCTCTAGATGCTGCCATGTTGTCATACGTGGCAAGATTTCTTTTTCTTTTTTTTTTTTTTTGAAGTAGGTGGGCCTCTCACTGTTGTGGCCTCTCCCATTGCGGAGCACAGGCTCCGGACGCGCAGGCTCAGCGACCATGGTTCACGGGCCCAGCCGCTCCGTGGCATGTGGGATCTTCCTGGACCGGGGCACGAACCCATGTCCCCTGCATCGGCAGGTGGACTCTCAACCACTGCGCCACCAGGGAAGTCCTCTTTCTTTTTTTATCTATTCCATTGTGTGTAATATTCCATTGTGCTAATATTCCATTGTGTGTGTGTATTTGTGTATATATTATATAAGATATATATATATAAAATATATATATATAAGATTACATATATATTACATCTTCTTTATCCATTCATCTGTCGATGGACACTTAGGTTGCTTCCGTATCTTGGCTATTGTAAACAGTGCTGCAATGAATATTGGGGTGCATGTATCTTTTCAAATTAGTGTATTTGTTTTCTATGGATAAATTCCAAGAGGTAGAATTGCTGGATTGTATGGTACTTCTATTTATAATTTTCTGAGGAACCTCCATACTGTTTTCCAGAGTGGTTGCCCCAATTTACATTCCCACCAACCGTGCATGAGGGTTCCCTGTTCTCCACACCCTCCCCAACACATTTTATTTCTTGTCTTTTTGATAATAGCTTTTCTAACAGGTGTGAGGTGATACCTCATTGCAGTTTTGATTTACATTTCCCTGATGATTAGCGATGTTGAGCATCTTCTCATGGCCCTGTTGGTCATGTGTTTGTCTTCTTTGGAAAAATGTCTGTTCAGGTCTTCTGCCCACTTTTTATCTGATTGTTTGCTTTTTTGATATTGAACTGTATGACTTCCTTATATATTTTGGATATTAACCCCTTATTGAACATATCATTTTAAAATATTTTGTTGTCATATCTGGCCTTTATTATGAAGTGTGTTCACCCTCTACCCACATTGTTGAGAGTCTTTATCATCAATGTTTGTTGAATTTTGTCAAATGCTCTTTCTGCACCTATTGAGATGATCATATGGTTTTGATCCTTTGTTTTCTTAATGTTGATTGGCTTATTGTGGACATTGAAGCATCCTTGCATCCCTGGAATAAATCCCACTTGATCATGCTGTGTGATCCTTTTAATGTATTGCCAAGTTCAGATTGCTAATATTTTATTGAGGATTTTTGCATCTGTTTCATCGGGGATACTGGGCTGTCACTTTCTTCCTTCCTTCCTTCCTTCCTTCCTTTCTTCCTTTCTTGTAGTTTGTTTGTCTGGTTTTGCTATCAGGGCAATGCTTTTCTCATAAATTTGTAAGCATTCCTTCACTCTTCAATTTTTTGGAATAGTTTGAGAAGGGTAGGTGTTAATTTTCTTTAAATGTTTGCTAGCATTCACATGTGAAGTTGTCTGGTCCTGGACTTTTGTTTGTTGGGAATTTTTTGATTACTGATTCAATTTTATTAGTAGTAAATCCCTCTGTTCAGATTTTCTATTTGTTCCTGATTCAGTCTTAGTAGATTGTGTGTTTCTAGGAATTTATCCATCTCTTCTAGGTTGTCCAATTTATTGGCATATCATTTTTAAAAGTAATCTTTTATGATTCCTTGCATTTCTGTGGTATCATTTGTACCTTCTCCTGTTTCATTTCTGATTTTATTTATTTGGGCAATCACTCTTTTTTTTTTTTTTGATAACTCTGACGTCCAGTCCCAGAGAGCGTTCCAGCAGTTCACTGCTCGTTCGGCAGATGCTCTAAGGTTAGTAAATGGTTTCCTTCGTGTGTAGTCTAGGCGCCCTTCAAACCACTGGGTTTTTTGCTGGGTTTTTGTAGTTCTTCTCTGTTCCTTTCTTCTTCTCTTGGTCTCTTCCCATATAGTTTGATAATTTTCTATAACAAGTCGGTGTGTGGGCCCCTCAGTGATATCCCTCCCCACTGCAGTTCTCAGCATTAAGGGTGGGGTTCCCAATGATACCATATCTCTGTCTCTCCTACCCATCTCTGTGGGAGTCCTTCTGTCATGTGTTGTGCAGGGCTTTTCAATTAGCCCTCAATTTATCTTCAGGAGGAATTGCTCTAGATGTAGGTGTAGATTCAGTGTGTCTGTGGGAGGCAATGAGTTCAGGGTCTTTCTGCACGTTCCTGCACCATCTTGAACCTTATAGCCTGTCTTGTACATTCTTTTTCAACTTCCTGTGACTCTATAATATTTCATATTAAAAGCTTTTTAAAATGCTATGTTAAAAAGAAAAACTACATTAAAGTGTATCCATGATTAAAATGACTATTTTTAGTCATTTTCTTTCTTAGTTAGGGCTAGGACACACTGAGAGGGCAGAAGACTATTTTATGTTTTGAATGGTCAGCTGGGAATCTAAAGAAAGTGAGAAAAATTATAGAAATATATTGATATGTACTTATATATCTAATATATGACCTGTATGTATTCTGTTACAAAACTCACACCAGGCTTTGGAAACTACTATCAATGTGACAGTTGTTTCTGGGAAGCCCCAGCTGGGTGAAGTGCATCTGAGGATGTTTATTAGCACATATTAACATTACATGTGATTCATGCAGGTTGAGAAATGCAGAGGCAGTAAAGCTTTCTCAGTTAGGCAAGACAATGGAGTTTAAATAGTTACCGTATAATAGCTGGTGACAGAATCCATATTAGGTATGAATAGTTTATTTTGATACTCTTCTCTCAGCCAATGCAGTATGATTAGTTTATTATTAGTGTATGCTTAGCCAGACACTGTATAGCTATAATATCAGCACAGATTTATAGTGTATAAAGTAGCTTACTAAAGATCCTTTTGACTATATTTTCCTGTTTAAAAAAGAAAATTAAATCCCCCAATCTCAAGAGACTCATCTCTGATTAAGAAGAAAGTTGACTTTAATATAGAGTATATAATAAATCAATGATAACCCATGTAGTGAGGGTTTGGATGCCTGTCTGAGATCTTACCATGTTTCACCATGATTGTTTCTTAAGAATCAAACTCACAAGTAAAATGGGGGGTAACCATTAAATTGAGATATCTAAATTTTTATGACCAATTTTATCATCATCCTTGTGTAATTCTGCAGGTCTCTCTACCTTTTTGTTCTAAGTTTCCTTCTTATATAAATATCAACTCTTATTATTATTTTTTTTTATTTTTATTTTTTTTTGCTGTACGCGGGCCTCTCACTGCTGTGGCCTCTCCCGTTGCGGAGCACAGGCTCCGGACACACAGGCTCCGCGGCCATGGCTCGCGGGCCCAGCCGCTCCGCGATACGTGGGATCCTCCGGGATCGGGGCACGAACCCGTGTCCCCTGCATCGGCAGGCGGACTCTCAACCACTGCGCCACCAGGGAGGCCCTTATTATTTTTATAGAGTTATTATTGACTAAGCGACAGAAAGATAGTAAGTGTAAGCATTTATTTCTTTTACACAATAGCCTAATGAGCACAGTGGGAAAAGTCCAATGGGACTTTTACAGACTTCTATAACCAAAAAAAATTACCTTAATATCTTACCCACAAAACGTGTTCTTCCTTCAGTGTTTTTATCACAGCAAATGGTACCATCTACCAAAATTGCTTCTGCCCAGGGGCCATCATTGACTTCTCTTTCTTCCTCACTTCCTACATTGAATCAGTTGAAATACCTCCCAAACATACATATAATTGTCTCTCCATCCCCATCTCCACTACCACTGCCTTTTCTGAGCCCCCGTTACCTTTCGCCTGGGGCACTTCAGTAGCTTTAACTTTCACAACCATTATTGTCCTAATCAATTCAGTACATAGGAGCAAGAAAGAGCTCTTCAAAATGTGTATCTGAAGATGCTTGCACTTAAAAACTTTTTCCCTTTACTCTTAGCTTCATTCTAAAATCTTTGACCTGCTCCACAAGGTCTCTGTGACAGGACTTCTCATCACCGTTCCAGTCTCATCTCTGCACCACTCACTCCCTCATTTGTCTTGTGCATGACTGAAGAGACTGTGGGTGTATCTCCCCGTTACTCAACACTGTCTTGCACCACTGTCCTGAATAACACCTTCATGTGTTTCAGAGCGTAGCTGAATGTCTGTTTCTCAGAGAAGCCTTACCAGGTTAGGTCCTCAGGCATCTTTAATATCCTGCAACCTCTTTCCAAATAAATACATAGCTATTTCTATAGATTTAGCTATTTCTATAGACATAGCTATGTCTATAGACAGACAGATGTCTGTCTCTTCACCTAAGCTTCACCTAGTTCAGATGCCAATTTATCTGTGGAATAAATGTATTAATAAATAATTAATTAATTAATAATACTTAAAATTTTTTCTGCTGTTTGGGGTTAGTGATATACAGGGCTTGGGTTAGGTAAGGTAATCCTTGATTCTCAACAAAGTTCAAAGGACAGGAAGTCAATAAATAGAAAAACATCTACTGCTTCTAGTGAAGAAAACATTGCAAATAAATGTCACGTTTTTGTGACCACTTATTTGTTTAGTAAAATATGGTGCATCTACAGCCTAATTTCTCGAATTGTGATCCACAGACCAGCAGCTTTGGCAGCACATAGAAAGTTGTTAGAAATGCAGACTCTCCAGCTCCCCACCCCCAGACCTGCTGAATCATAATCTGCGTTTTAACAAGATCCCCAGGTGATTCAGACACATATTAAAAAATTGAGAAGCACTGATTCATAGTATCTTCATATTTATGCTATTAGCTATTTAAAATTATTTTACAATTTTCAATATAATAGAGCACATCCCTGGGAAGGATCAACTGACTAACTGACGGTTGATTTCTATCACCCTCCGAGGGACGCCTCTTATAAGGAAATATACAGACCATGTGTGGCTACCCTTGTGATCAGGACATGATCAGGTTTTCTTTGTGAACAAAAAAAAAACAAACAAAGCCTTTCAAAGTCAAATCAACAGAGAAAGCAGATGGCAAACAGCCTCTCAGTTTAACATTCAATCTGGAAGCCCAGTTTACATGATGATGTTTAATATAAGTGGCCAGTTTGTAGCCTGTCATTGGAATACACCTGCAAAGCAGACATTTCTGAGAACTGTTTCATTTCAGTGACTGAGTTGCTGTATGCAACTGCAGTTATTGAGAGTGATTTCTAATTATTTTGACTTCCTTCCGGTAAATTACCAGAGAGAAGTCTAATTTACCATACGATTTGCTGATATGCTAATATTCACAAAACATCTTTAGGTGCAGTTAATCTACAGTCAGGTGCTCTGTTTGTTCAACATACTGGAACAACCACTGATTAATATCACTGAAAAGAGTGGTTAATTTTATTAACCACTAAGAATTGTACTGTGAATAATCTTATTTGCTTCATGTGAACATGTATCCCAGAATGTGTATTGCAGAGAATATATTTTCAATGCAGGCTCCCCTTGAAACTCATTCCAACACTGGTAATGGAATTCTATGGAAGGTACAGGGCTTTGTTCAGAGTTTGTAATCTGGGATTGAGGGGTTCCTTTGCCCCCACTGCGTTTCTACTACTGTTTTTATTAAGTGTTGCAGTATATTCTGTCAACCTCACCAGAAAGACATCAATCCCTCCTCCATAGGGCTTAGAATCTAAGCCAGTCTGACAATACAACTCAGGCATATTTCTAATAACCATTTAGAAGCTCTGTGACAGAATTCTTTTTCCATTTGTCAAGAACTATACAAAGGCATTTTGATCATTATCACAATTTAGAGAACAGGTAACAATGAATGTGCTGAGACTCCCCCTCCTAGCCTCAGTGATAGATTCTGTTTGAGGCTCAAAGATTTAATGAAAACAGAGAGTTTGAATGTAGAATATATTTTTCCACTTTCCCCTTTCTGGCTGGCTCACCCATAAACTTCCCTCACCCACACATTGTTCTCCCTTCCCTGTGATCCTCTATGGCTTCTATTTTTATTTTTCCCCAAAAGAGTAATATAGGCAGGACAAAACAAAATTTTACTATGTTTTAGAATAGATATCATTTTAAATACATGCCTTGTTTCTCTAGAAATCTCACTTTAAACCTTATGAGCACTTTTTTCATAATTTTGCTACACTGTAACTTGTTGCTTATAAGAAAAGAGATGACATATTCTTGGGAGACTTATTTCCCAGTCATCAAATATCTAAATTTTTGCTCCATATTGCATGTCTTGCTGTCATAATAATTCCCTGAACTCTTTGAAAATATCCCCAATAACGGAAAGAAATATAGAGATTCAGGGGCTTCCCTGGTGGCACAGTGGTTGAGAGTCCGCCTGCCGATGCGGGGGACGCGGGTTCGTGCCATGGTCCGGGAGGATCCTACATGCTGCGGAGCAGCTGGGCCCGTGAGCCATGGCCGCTGAGCCTGCGCGTCCGGAGCCTGTGCTCCAGTGAGAGGCCCGCGTACCGCAAAATAAATGAATGAATGAATGAATAAATAAATAAATAAAAGAAATATAGAGATTCAGTATGTATCTATCACTAATATATGAGGTGCTGCTATAAAATAATGGGAATGATTTTGAAACTTACACAAATCTTTCTTTCAACACGCCCTACCTGTGTTTATGCATAGATGTAACCAATATATAGTGTGTGGTCTACATTCGTAACAGATCAGAATAAAATGCAGTTGTGGATAAGAGCACATGCTGTGGAGGCACACAGAAATGAAGATGAGTTGTATTCACTTCTTACCACCGTGACTTTAGGTGAAACACTTTCATCTCTAGATATCCTGTTTTGCCACCATACTGGGCGGAATAAGATCTCCTTTATAAAATTTTTATTAGAATTAAATGAGAAAACATACCTATAAAACTGTTAATGCAGTATCTGGCTGGCAAAATAAATACTCAGTAAAATGTGGCTATTGATATTATTTGTAAAGATATATCTTGAAACAGAAATGACTTTATATACTCATATTCAAAACAGCCCAGTTGGTCTCTATGGGTGCTTACTACTGATTGGATTCAAACAATAGCTTATTTGGCAACCAAAAAAAAAAAATTCTTTTGGAAGCAACAAAGCCACCCACAGGTATAATATTGAGGCTCTGTCATCCATACAACACTGCTGCATGTTTCAGTTGAAGGATGAAATGGGAATATAAAAAAACAACTCACAACAAGTTTTACTGTGCTTTTGTGCATGCCATTTTTATTCCTGAAAATAAAAGAACAATAATTAGAATTTTGAATTTTTGTAAACTTTTTTTTCTATGTAAATGACACATAATATATGATTTTTGAAATCAGAAAAAAGATCAGTAGACTAAAATCTGTTCGTTTCTTAATTTTTAATTGAAGAGGAGTTGCTTTAGAAGTGATACTAAATATATATATATACATATATATGTATATATACATATATATGTATATATATGTATATATACATACTAGAAAACAAGTGTTACCAAACCTTGACAACACATTTCCATTTGTCACAAGAATCTTTGAGAGATAACTGTAGTTTCCTGTTTTCATTATTATCTTGTATTCATTTTTGAAGTATGTATCAGTTTTCCCCCTCAGTACTTGCATGCTAATATTAATATTCTTCATCAAAATCAATATGCAGTGATGGCAAAAGTAGTCATTTTCAAATTTAAGAATTATCCTGAGAAAGTAGAACTATGAGAATCATTAAGTTTTTTAACCTCACAGAATACAACTTTATGTTCCACCTGATCTTAAAATAAGAGATTACAAATGCAGTGATTCTGAAAGATGTATCTGATTTTCCAATTCGTTTGTGAATATTCCTGTGGCCATTCAAAGATATTATAAGCATTAAATATTAATACTTACCACCTATAAAAAATACCAGGAAGGCTTGGCTTTCCCATTCTGGTAATTTCTGAAAACTACAAATTAAAAATATAATTGTGGTGCTTCCCTGGTGGCACAGTGGTTAAGAATCCACCTGCCAATGCAGGGGACACCGATTCGAGCCCTGGTCCGGGAAGATCTCACATGCTGCGGAGCAACTAAGCCCACGAGCCACAACTACTGAGCCCACATGCTACAACTACTGGAGCCCACGTGCCTAGAGCCCGTGCTCTGCAACAAGAGAAGCCACCGCAATGAGAAGTCCACGCACTGCAATTAAGGGTAGCCCCCGCTCACTGCAACTAGAGAAAGCCTGCATGCAGCAACAAACACCCAATGCAGCCAAAAATAAATAAATTAATTAATTTAAAAAATATATATATATAAAATTGTGTGTGCTTGTTAGAATATTTCAGTGGTGTTTGCTGCATGAAATGGACTCTTGAGTAACAGTAATCTGAGATACCTACAATTTTTCTGAAAATAATTAGCACTGGGGGACTAAGACACCAGACCCATAATGTTTATTTTTCCATCTTCACACGTGATCGGAACAACTTAATTTTATTCCTATCACATTTTTATTCAAAATTAACGTACTTCAAATAATTTTTAAAATTATATATAGTACATTCTGTTAAGTTGCAAAATAATGGTTACTGATCCAAACAGTTCTGTGAAATATCCTGAGTCTTTTTTTTTTCTGAGTCTTTAACTAGACCATTGTACTATTATTTTTCAGTGGGTGGTAGAGAAGATAATAGATGAGCCAAGTTAAAAATATGTATTTTCACTCTTTTAAAATAAGGTTTTAAATACTGTAATTTAAGTTTTCGGGGTTTTTTTTTTTTTGGTGTGAATGAGATAGTAATCAGTTATATTTAAGGGAATTTATATTTGGTGGGTATTTAAAAAAAATTGTTTCTGGGGCCAAGTAGTAGAGCTGTCCCTGGAGACATTAGAATCATGTTTCACTAAGGGTAAAAGTGGAGAAGGGAGAGAACTGAGGATTGGGCACAGTGTTCTGGCTGGGAAAGTAATAAATACTTGTGCTTTTAAAAGTGTTCAGGCCCATAAAACCTGCAACTTCTTAACTGTTTGAGCTGAGCAGTTTAATTTTGCTCAGACTCCATAACTGTTGGCTATTATAATGCTGAAATTAAAACCTGTGCTTGCAAATTGTCAATATTCCTTTATACTGAAGTTATTCCATCTGTCAGCCTTGATGCTTTAATGGCATTGGCTGTAGGGATGATTAAAGGGGAATATCTCTTTGTTGACTTTCTCCCAAGAGACCTCATAGGACCAAACATTCCTTGGTTTTTGGTTTGAGCTTCCATTTTGCAGTCTCAGAAGTTAGTTTTTTGTCATCACAGAATGGATGATTTGAAGAGATTCACACAAACTCACTCACATAAAATGAACTATAACAAAATTACCTAATATGTTAACTTATATTGAGAAATATATCTGCCAGAGGATAGACGATGAAGATATGCATCCTCTGGTCAGAACGTTCCATTCTCTATCAGAAAAGCCATGCAAAGCCAAATTACCATCAGAAGATGGCTTGATGATCATGCAATCAGAACAAGGAAAGTAATTTGTAGGATTTGTATGTTTAATGACATCAGGCTATAACCAGAGATAGCAATCTCCACAATTTACATGATATCTGTCACTGAGAGAGAGTTGGTCTTTGGTCCCCTATCTCCTGGAAAAATGAGCTTATCTGACTGGCAGTCTGCCTACATCCACCCTTTCGAATAACCCATCCATTCCTTAGCTTTAGTCTTGTCTTGCTGTGCTCAGAGGGTCAATCTGTGTTTCTAAGTTAGTTTCAAGATTTTATGTATCTCACATCAGGCTCTTTACATAATTTTAGAGTGAGAGGCCCTTCCATTTCCCTGCTATCAAGTTCCTGGGGACATATTCTTTTCACCCAGCAGAGACTTACTGAATAGATTGGTAAAATCAGCATCACTGTCTTAAATGAATTCATCTGTGATTCATTTAAAAGAAAAAGAACTTTGAACAGCACTTTAAAATCAGCTTAGGGGCTTCCCTGGTGGCGCAGTGGTTGAGAGTCCGCCTGCCGATGCAGGGGACATGGGTTCGTGCCCCGATCCCGGAAGATCCCACATGCCGCGGAGCGGCTGGGCCCGCGAGCCATGGCCGCGGAGCCTGTGTGTCCGGAGCCTGTGCTCCGCAACGGGAGAGGCCACAGCAGTGAGAGGCCCGCGTACAGCAAAAAAAAAAAAAATAAAATAAATAAAAAAAAAATAAAATAAATAAAATAAAATAAAATCAGCTTAGTTAAAGAAAAAAAACTTTGAACAGCACTTTAAAATCAGCTTAGTTTCTTTTTTTTAATGTATTATCTCATATGATAAAATAGCTTTTTTTTTTTTTTTTTTTTTTTTTTTTTTTTTTTTTTTTTTTTTTTTGCGGTACGTGGGCCTCTCACTGTTGTGGCCTCTCCCGTTGCGGAGCCCAGGCTCCGGACGCGCAGGCTCAGCGGCCATGGCTCACGGGCCCAGCCGCTCCGTGGCATGTGGGATCTTCCCGGACCAGGGCATGAACCCTCGTCCTGCCTCGGCAGGCGGACTCTCAACCACTGTGCCACCAGGGAAGCCCCAATAGCTTTTTTCTTTTTTTTTTAACAGAGAGGAGCCTGGGTAGAACAAAAAATGCATTAATGGTCAATGTAATAGCAAAATTCAAGAAAGGAGATAGGGCCTCCCTGGTGGCGCAGTGGTTGAGAGTCCGCCTGCTGATGCAGGGGACACGGGTTCGTGCCCCAGTCCGCGAAGATCCCATATGTCGCGGCTGGGCCCGTGAGCCATGGCCGCTGAGCCTGTGAGTTCGGAGCCTGTGCTCCACAACGGGAGAGGCCACAACAGTGGGAGGCCCCGCGTACCGCAAAAAAAAAAAAAAAAAAAAAAAGGAGATAAAATGGCTATCAGTTGTTTCCACATTAATTGAACACTCAGAGGAATCAAGTTTAAGGCATAGGTACATTATACAACAGCATGAAAGCTCTTTTAGACATATTGTTCCTTCTATCACAAAAAATATTGCTACGTTTGTCATAGATTTTTAGCTTTGATTTTAACTTTAATTTTAATTGTGTTTTTTAATGTGGCAACCATGGACAAAGCAATCACTTGATAAAGAATATTATCATTAAAATTCTCTGAGAGGCCATTACAATCGCAGGCAGTAGGCACAGCACTGTGAAGAATAATTGTGTAGAATTTGCAATCAGTGCGAGGGGCAGTTTCCTTTAGCTTCAGAGAAATTACTGCAGAACAATTATGTAACATGTGGGGAAAAGCATTGCTTGCAGAACGGAGCAGAATTAGTAAAAGCAGATGAGAAAGGACAGTGGAGACCTTCCCACCCAACAGTCAAAGGCACTCAGAGTCAACTGGTGATTACCATTCTTATCATTCATATTATTGTTACAGCTACCGTTTATTAAATTCTTTAGTCAGACACTAAGACTAGCATTTTAAATTCATCATGTGATTGATTTAATCCTACAACAACTGAATGAGAAAGAATATTATAATTGCCAACAGGGAAAGTCCAATGTTTAATTTTTCATAGACATAGGAGAACTCTGACCTGCCGGATTCTTATTTTGCTCCATGACATCTCCTTGAGTGTTTGTTTCTGGTCTCATAGTTATGAACTATTCATTGAATACCCTTCCCCAAAAAAGCACACCTCCTGTATTCATCTAAGATTCAGATCTGTGGCTTCATTCTCCCCCTGGACATCTCCACTCAGACGTCCTGCAAATACTAATAACTTACCATTTCCAAACTGTGCTTCTTTTTTTCATATGTAATCCTGCTTCAACTGACATGTTCCTAACTTTAGTTAGTAGTATCATCATTGGTACATTCTCTCAATAATATATATATAATTATATATATATATATATATATATATATATATATACACATTGTAGCACCTATTGTTACTTTAATACAAAACTCTGTAATCTTTCAGACCCCTATATATCCAGCTTCTTCCCACATCATCCTGCATAGCCCTGTGCTCTGAATCACTGTTGCACTTGAATCTGTTGTTCATCACTTTGCATATCTTAAAATGCTTGGAAAATTGCAAGTCATATTTCAAACCTGAACTCAAATATTAACATTGTGAGGTAGGTTTCCTAGTGTTCTCCGGATTCTGTTATTATACTTATCTCAGCATTTATCATATGGACCACAACTGTGTTTGTGATAACTATGTAGAAAAATTCTCAAGGGCAAAGACCATATGATGGAAGAACCTAGGGGTAAAACAGGAATAAAGACACAGACCTACTTGAGAATGGACTTGAGGATATGGGGAGGGGAAAGGGTAAGCTGTGACAAAGCGAGAGAGAAGCATGGACATATATACACTACCAAACGTAAGGTAGCTAGCTAGTGGGAAGCAGCCCCGTAGCACAGGGAGATCAGATCGGTGCTTTGTGACAGCCTGGAGGGGTGGGATAGGGAGGGTGGGAGGGAGGGAGATGCAAGAGGGAAGGGATGTGGGAACAGATGTATATGTATAACTGATTCACTTTGTTATAAAGCAGAAACTAACAACAACAACAACAAAAGACCATATTATGAATTAATACGTAGCCAGTGTCCTACAGTTCTTTCAACAAATTATGTGAAATGAATGAAAAAATTAGGTTCCCCAGACTATAAGTTTATAACTAAGGAGGAAAACAACCAGTAATTAGAATTTCTGTATGAAAATCATCCTCCATTCAAGTAGACATAATTGAACAAATTATTTTCCGAGAAGGCTATTTATAAATTTTCATCACTCAAAGTCTTCCCCCATATCTTACGTAAATAATTATCTTTTGTTTGTTTTTTTGTTTGTTTTCTAGCAATGCTTGAGGCTAGAGTACATCTTCTTTGCCTATTTCTACAATTTTCAAATTTTTAAAACTACTGAGATTCAGTTTCTTAAGCTTTACCACGTACTCACTGTTAAGTAGCGAGATGAAGAAAGTAGGTCAGGTCTCTGACCTGCTTGTCTTGCTTTCGTTGTCTTCTTACTCAAAGGCTCTGGCAGGCATTTAAAATGCAGATAGATGAATAGGAAGCACAATGGCAAAATCTTTCTCCATTTATATCTTTTCATTGTCCTCACAGAAGGATGATTTTGACAATGTGTTGTACACAAGAAAAAATAGTTTAAATTGCTGCTACTAGCTAGAGGTTCATATAAAACAGACCCAGGACTCCAGGTCTGAGATATTTCAGTGTTCTCTTCCCATTGAGTTTCAACTAAATAATCACATAAGGTACAATTTCTATTCAGAAATCATGACTCTTTTATTCTAATAGGAAATATATAGGAACCATAACATAATTAGTCTTCATTAATCTCTTCAGGTACTGTTCATGGAACTAAACCACTTAATCTTTTTTTTTAAAAACATCTTTATTGGAGTATAATTGCTTTACAATGTTGTATTGTTTCTGCTGTACAACAAAGTGAATCAGCTCTATGCATACGTATATCCCCATATCCCCTCCCTCTTGAACCTCCCTCCCACCCTCCCTATCCCACCCCTCGAGGTGGTCACAAAGCACCGAGCTGATCTCCCTGTGCTATGCAGCAGCTTCCCACTAGCTAGCTATTTTACACATGGTAGCGTATGTATGTCAGTGCTACTCTCTCACTTCATCCCAGCTTCCCCTCCCCTCCCTGTGTACTCAAGTCCATTCTCTATGTCTGTGTCTTTATTCCTGCCCTGCTACTAAGTTCATCAATACAGTTTTTTTAGATTCCATATATATGCATTAGCAGATGGTATTTGTTTTTCTCTTTCTGATTTACTTCACTCTGTATGACAGACTCTAGGTCCATCCACCTCATTACAAATAACTCAATTTCATTCCTTTTTATGGCTGAGTAACATTCCTTTGTATATATGTGCCACATCTTCTTTATCCATTCATCTGTTGATGGACATCTAGGTTGCTTCCATGTCCTGGCTATTGTAAATAGTGCTGCAATGAACATTGTGATACATGACTCTTTTTGAATTATGGTTTTCTCAGGGTATATGCCCAGGAGTGGGATTACTGGGTCATATGGCAGCTGTATTTTTCGTTTTTTAAGGAACCTCCATACTGTTCTCCATAGTGGCTGTATCAATTTACATTCCCACCAACAGTGCAAGAGAGTTCCCTTTCTGCACACGCTCTCCAGCGTTTATTGTTTGTAAATTTTTTGATGATGGCCATTCTGACCAGTGTGAGGTGATACCTCATTGTAGTTTTGATTTGCGTTTCTCTAATGATTAGTGATGTTGAGCATCCTTTCATGTGTTTGTTGGCAATCTGTATATCTTCTTTGGAGAAATGTCTATTTAGGTCTTCTGCCCATTTTTGGATTGGGTTGTTTGTTATTTTTGGTATTGAGCTGCATGGGCTGCTTGTGTATTTTGGAGATTAATCCTTTGTCAGTTGCTTCGTTTGCAAATATTTTCTCCCATTCTGAGTGTTGTCTTTTCATCTTGTTTATGGTTTCCTTAGCTGTGCAAAAGCTTTTAAGTTTCATTAGTTCCCATTTGTTTATTTTTATTTTTATTTCCATTACTCTAGGAAGTGGGTCAAAAAGAGTCTTGCTGTGATTTTTGTCATAGAGTATTCTGTCTATGTTTTCCTCTAAGAGTTTGATAGTGTCTGGCCTTACATTTAGGTCTTTAATCCATTTTGAGTTTATTTTGTGTGTAATGTTAGGAAGTGTTCTACTTTCATTCTTTTACATGTAGCTGTCCAAGAGATTTCTGTGCATTAATTTTGTATCCTGCTACTTTACCAAATTCATCAATTAGCTCCAATAGTTTTCTGGTAGCATCTTTAGGATTCTCTATGTATAGTATCATGTCATCTGCAAACAGTGACAGTTTTACTTCTTCTTTTCCAACTTGGATTCCTTTTATTTCTTTTTCTTCTCTGATTGCTGTGGCTAAAAAATCCAAAACTATGTTGAATAGTAGTGGTGAGAGTGAGCACCCTTGTCTTGTTCCTGAACTTAGAGGAAATGCTTTCAGTTTTTCACCATTGAGAATGATGCTGGTTGTGGGTTTGTCATATATGGCTTTTATTATGTTGAGGTAGGTTCCATCTATGCCCACTTTCTGAAGAGTTTTTATCATAAATCGGTGTTGAATTTTGTGGAAAGCTTTTTCTGCATCTATAGAGACGATCATATGGTTTTATCCTTCAGTTTGTTAATATGGTGTATCACATAGATTGATTTGCATATATTGATGAATCCTTGCATTCCTGGGATAAACCCCACTTGAGCATGTTGTATGGTCCTTTTAACCTGCTGTTGGATCCTGTTTGCTAGTATTTTGTTGAGGATTTTTGCATCTATGTTCATCAGTGATATTGGCCTGTAATTTTCTTTCTTTTTTTTAAATACATTTATTAATTTTATTTATTTATTTTTGGCTGTGTTGGATCTTTCTCTAGTTGTGGTGAATGGGGACCACTCTTCCTTGCAGCGTGCAGGCTTCTCATTGCAGTGTCTTCTCTTGTTGCAGAGCACGGGCTCTAGGCACATGGGCTTCAGTACTTGTGGCTCGTGGGCTCTAGAGCACAGGTTCAGTAGGTGTGGCGCACGGGCTTAATTGCTCCGTGGCATGTGGGATCTTCCCGGACCAGGGCTCGAACCTGTGTCCCCTGCATTGGCAGGCGGATTATTAACCACTCTGCCACCAGGAAGCCCATAGTTTTCTTTTTTGTGTGACATCTTTGTCTGGTTTTGGTATCAGAGCAAAGGAGACCTTGTGAAATGCATTTCAAAGTGTTCCTCCCTCTGCTATACTTTGGAATAGTTTGAGAAGGATAGGTGTTCGCTCTTCTCTAAATGTTTGATAGAATTCGCCTGTGAAGCCATCTGACCCTGGGCTTTTGTTTGTTGGAAGATTTTTAATCACAGTTTCAATTTCAGTACTTGTGATTGGTCTGTTCATATTTTCTGTTTCTTCCTGGTTCAGTCTCAGAAGGTTGTGGTTTTCTAAGAATTTGTCCATTTCTTCCAGGTTGTCCATTTTATTGGCATATAGTTGCTTGTAGCAGTCTCTCATGATCTTGTTTATTCCTGCAGTGTCAGTTGTTACTCTTCCTTTTTCACTTCTAATTCTGTTGATTTGAGTCTTCTCCCTTTTTTTCCTGATGAGTCTGGCTAATGGTTTATCAATTTTGTTTATCTTCTCAAAGAACCAGCTTTTAGTTTTATTGATCTTTGCTATTGTTTCCTTCATTTCTTTTTCATTTATTTCTGATCTGATCTTTATTATTTCTTTCCTTCTGCTAACTTTGGGGTTTTTTGTTCTTCTTTCTCTAATTGCTTTACATATAAGTTTAGGTTGTTTATTTGAGATTTTTTTGTTTCTTAAGGTAGGATTGTATTGCTATAAACTTCCCTCTTAGAACTGCTTTTGCTGCATCCCATAGGTTTTGGTTCGTTATGTTTTCATTGTCATTTGTTTTTAGCTATTTTTTGATTTACCCTTTGATTTCTTCAGTGATCTCTTATAAACCACTAAGTCTTAAATTGCCAGTTCTTCCAGGATGGCAAGTTTTGGTCCCTCACATCGTTTTTGTAACTTTTTTTTTAATAAATATTTTGTTATTTTTTGTTTTTTTATTACATAGCTTTTTAATTTTTAATTTCATTTTTATTTTATTTTTTAAATTAATTAATTAATTTATTTGGCTGCGTTGGGTCTTAGTTGAGGCATGCAGGATCTTCACTGCTGCATACGGGATCTTTTGTTGCAGTGTGCGGGCTTCTCTCTAGTTGTGGTGTGCGGGTTCCAGAGAGCACGGGCTCAGTCATTGTGGAACGCGGACTTAGTTGCCCCGCGGCATGTAGGATCTTATTTCCCCAACCAGGGATCAAACCCACGTCCTCTGCATTGGAAGGTGGATTCTTAACCACTGGACCACCAGGGAAGTCCCATATGTAACTTCTTATACATCGTCAGATATATATACAGGTAGTTACTAAACTCTTTTAATGATGATACTTGTCTCAGAATCTCTAATATAATGCAAACTTGATTCAAAATAAAGAGTCCAGAGTACATAGCTTTTTTTGCCTGTTATTGTATACTCAAATGCATATTAGATGCCTTTAATTATTGACCCGTTTTATATTTGCTGATGCTATCAAGATCCTTACTGTAGTTTAGACAACTTCTGAATGCTCAGGGGTCTTGCTTACAGTATTTTTGGCTGAGAAAAAGGAAAATCACAGCTTTAAAATCCACACTCATATTGTGTTATCATCATGGATTGGGCATCATCATAGATTGAGGAGTTTTTATTTTAAGATTAGAAAGACTCCATCTGGCATATACATGTCTAACTCCTTTTATTATCTTACCCTAAGTCTTTATTTATTTATTTATTTATTTATTTATTTTTGACTGCATTGGGTCTTCATTCCTGCATACGGTCTTTCTCTAGTTGCAGTGAGTGGGGACTACTCTTCGTTGCAGTGCACGGGCTTCTCATTGCGGTGGCTTCTCTTGTGGAGCACAGGCTCTAGGCACACGGGCTCAGTAGTTGTGGCACACTGGCTTAGTTGCTCCGTGGCCTGTGGGATCTTCCCGGACCAGGGCTCAAACACATGTCCCCTGCATTGGCAGGTAGATTCTTAACCCCTGCATCACCAGGGAAGTCCCTACGTTACCCTGAGTCTTGATATATTCTTCCAAGTTCTGCTTCCCATTCCCTCTTAGAAGTCTTCTACCTCTTTCTTGAAAAATCCAGTTGTTTCAAAATACTTAACCACCTATTTAATCTGTTCCTGTTGATGTATAGCATGAGTAAAGCTAACTGTTTCACCAGAAATTAGTGTGCAATGTGTTTTGTACTCAAAACATATGCACTTATTCCATGGATGCTGTCAAGTCTTAAAGCTAATATACGCTTAAGGTCATCCTTTAGCCCAGTATACAGAAGTATACAGAAGAATGGCAATGAGCAGTGGCTAGAGATCATAATTCTTAAATTTCTCATAGACAGAGATGTTCAAACACAATCATATATTGTTTTTAAATAACATTATATATAACCTTTAAATATTAAAAAGAGAACTAAACCATATATATATTATGTATGTGTATACATATATGCATTTTAAACCTAGAATTTTATAACAAATTCACAGACATAGGGATTGCTATGTAGGATAAAATATAGAGATATAAATATATTCACCTCCTCCAAATAATGTTTTTAAAATTACCTACTTTTCTGTGGTTCTAAAGCCTTCTAAACTATACTTCTTTAGAACTGTACAAGATTCCACTTACTGTTGCTTTCTTCTTATTTTAATAAGAGAAAATACACGAAAGTGATGTTTATAGTGCTAATAATTTAGGAAACATTTGTTCTCTGTGTTAAAATCTGGAGCCTTATGGAGGGAAAGGTGAGTTTTCACAACTCAGTAAATTTACATTTTCTGAAATATAGGGTCAAAATCTGCACTTAAAAGTCCTACCCCAAAGGGATAGTACCAACTTTGTATGGGTGGATTGGAGGATTGATGTAAGGAGTAAGCACATGCTAACAGCAGTAGCATAAAGACGCTGAAAGGACTGTAAAATTGTTTTGTCTTTTAAAGTTAATCACTTCACTGCTTATGTGTGCTTGACTGAATTTTTCATGTGTCTTATTCCATTTCTACGTTTTATATTTATATTTTCAATTCTGAATGTGTATTTGAAATTCAGTTTCTCCTAGAGGTTAGTCTACTTTGTTTCTGAAAGAAATATCTTCTGAATAATATTCGTATTGTTTTGCTTCCTTTAATTAATATTTAAGGAACTAAATTCTTGCCCTTAGATGGCAATGTAACAAAGAGTATAACTTGTGTATCCTTCCATTTCACCATGTGTACGTTGTGAGCCCTGGTCCACAGAAGACATTTGAGAGAGCTGATAATGCAGTGATTTTTCAAACTGTTCCACATTCCCACAGGGGCTTGGGAGACAGGCACGAGGGGAGGCAGAAGGAGTGGAAGTGGACACTGGGACAGCCAATCTTTCCTTCCTTCAGCCAGAGAATGTCAACCTTTCTCTGTTTCATTTGCCTGCGATTTCTGGAGAAAGGGCCTTACGACTAAAAATTTTAGAACAGCGGCTCTTCTCCAATAGTGCTTTCACTTAAGGAGATTAAATAACTACCAAAGGTGTTAGAACCACTATGACTGAATCAGGACCAGGATTTGCATCCCCTGGTTTTCTGTCTAATGTTTCTCCCATATTGTTACTTGTTTTCCAATTCCTTATCTAAAAAAGAATAATACAATATTTAACCAAACTTGGTACTCAAATAAAAACAGGCAACAATTTGGCTCAGTGATTTTGGTAGACATAATTTTGATGGTCCTGAGGGGTGCCTAGTGGTTGCTCTTGGTCATCAACCTGAGAGAGTCCAGCAGCCCAAGTAAATGGTGCTGTGTACTATGTGACCACATGATTGTGGGCAGACTTTTGGAAGAGTGGATGTTAATATACTCATAATGTCGTACTTTAGCCCAGTAATGGAAGAACAAGAGCTCTTACCAATGAGCGGTGCTTAGAGAGCATAATTCTTAAATGTCTCATAGATATCTGTTACTTCTGGGCTTCTTCATAAAGCACAACTCATTTGGAAGGTTCACGGTTTTATGTAGGTAAAGACTTCACAGGAAAACTTCCCAGATTCAGTAAGTATGGTGGAAAGCATCTCTGATGTGTGTTAGTGGACTCAGTAATTTGCTTTGGTGAGAAAGGGGAAAAAAGAGAGTATAATAAGTGTATTAGTTTTTTATTGATGCTGGAACGAATTACCACAAACTTAATAGCTTGAAACAGCACAAGTTTATTGTCTTACAGAGCTGTAGTTAACAAGTCCAAATGGGTTTCACTGACTAAAATCAAGATGTTGCAGAGCTACGTCCTACCTGGAGGATCTAGGGGAAAATCTGTTTCTATGCCTTTTCCATCTTCTAGAAGGCACCCACATTCCCTGGTTGTGGCTCCTTTCTCTGCCTTCAAAGCCAGCAACAGTGGACTGAGTCCTTATACTGCCATCTCTCTGGTTCTTTCTGCCTCCTTCTTCCTCTTTTAATAGCACTTGGGGTTAATTACATTGGTCCTACCTTGATAATCTGGGATAATCTTCCTATTGTAAAGTCAGCTGGTTAGCAACCTTAATTCCATCTGCAACCCTCACTCCTCTTTGCCACGTAATATAACATATTCACAGGTTCTGGGGATTAGGACATAGAAGTCTTTGGCAGGGATTTGGGAGGCTATTACTCTGTCTACCACAAATAGTATGGGCATGGATTGGGAAACTGACGTATCTGAATTATAACTCACTAAGAATTGACTAGATTTAACTGTAGGTCTCTTATGGTGATAGTGTACTACCTGTGTCATTGATTATATAATTAATTTTAAAAATAAATCTAAAGAGCTTTTTAGTTTAACGTTTGACACATAATAAGCTTTCAAAATGTTAGCTAATATTAAAATTTTAGTAATCTCCTGGTAGTACTTAAATTTTTTGACAAATCAATTGAACAAAAGTTATTTCTTATGTTAAATATGACAGTGAACAGTTAAGCTGTTAACTCAAAGTCTTAAAAAGTTATTAAAAAGGAAAAGTTGAATTGTGTAGTGCAAGAAATAAAGCTATTTTGAAACCTAGCACTTATAATGAAGAACATTCTGTAAAAGACTTACTGTCTTTGCTTAACCACATTGGCCTTTTAAGGAAACCTAAGTTCTCTTATCATCGTCACTCAGAAAAGTGTGAAATACAATGTTTATTGACCCAGAGCACAGTTGTTCCAGCTACAAAATAAATTTCTATGTTAAACTCTGGGATTTTCCCTTCCTGTTACAGAACTAATTTCATTTCATAAATACTTTATGGTGGTTCTGAAATACTTTATATATAGCTAGAGTCTTTTTCCACCCCCAATACCCAAAGTAGGATCTTCCAAGGTTCATCATTTATTTAATGTAGAAAATATTGGGGGGCCAGCTTTAATCTGTAAGTAAACACCACAGCCAGCTGTTCTTGTTACACATGGCTGTGTACCCACAGTTCCATAGTCTCTAAATCCCCTACTTGTTAGACTACCCAGTCATGGTTCCAGACTCGGCTTTTTCCATGATTGGTGGGGAAAATAATCTATTCACTTCTCTGGTGCCCCATTCTTGGCCTGTCTTTGATTCCTCAGAGCACATACAGTCAGCCCTCTGCATCCATGGGTTCTGCATGGGTGGATTCAACCAACCTCGAAACAAAAATACCGTCCCCTCCCACCAAAAAAAATCCCAGAAAATTCCAAAAACCAAAACTTGCATTTCCCACATGCTGGCAACTATTTACATAGTATTTACATTGTATTTACAACTATTTACATAGCACTTACATTGTATTAGATAGCATAAGTAATCTAGAGATGATTTGACTTATATGGAAGGGTGTGTGTATGTAGTATGCCAGTACACACCATTTTATGTAAGGGACTTGAGCATCCACAGATTTTGGTATCTGCAGGAGGTCTTAGAACCAATCCCTCACAGACACCAAGGGATGACTGTATATGCTTTTTAAAAATTTCTTTCCATTGAATTCCATCTACTTTACAACTTCCAACAATTCTTCAGTGCTTTGTCACACTAACAACATCTTATATTTTCCAACAATCCTATAGATACTTCTCATTTTTGTTTCTTTTATCATTTTTATGGGATTTGGAGAATGTGAGCTCTGTCTGTCATTGGATCAGATGTGTAAACCTCTACATTTGATTACCATATAAGCATAAGGTAAAAATTTACTTGCAACAAGCATACTCACATTTTGAAAATGAGCAAGGGACTTCCCTGGTGGTCCAGTGGGTAAGAATCCACGCTCCCAATGCAGGGCTCCTGGTTTCGATCCCTGGTCAGGGAACTAGATCCCAAATTCCACATACATGCCACAACTAAGAACCCACATGCTGCAACTAAGACCCAGAGCAGCCAAAATTTAAAAAAAAAAAAAAAAGAAAAAGAAAACAAAGAGCTATGTTTTTTCATTGATATAATTTAATGACAGCACTGAGAGTATATATTAAATAATAATAATAATAATCTCAATTTTTTAGACATCATTATTGAGTATTATACTCAGTAATAAATACATCCTGCTATTTTTATATTTAGTGAATATGTAAAATAAAATAAATTGACGTTATTAAATATAGCTACAATTTACTAGATAATTATTTGTTTAATTTCACAAAGGAAAATACCAAACCAAAGTGGAACACAACTCAGAAATACTTTATACCATAACGTTGACTTTTTGCCTCAGATTTTTCCTTTTGGGGTGATTTAGTGAAAGCTATTATCAAACATATAATTTTAAAATTGTTCAGGTTGTATTTCATATTCAGAATCCAAAGACTTATACTGCTATCTAGTGGCTACATTGAGTAATTTTAAATTATTAGCTACATAATTCTGTCTTACTCAAAATGCATACTACTACAGCATTGCCATTACAGTTTTGAAAATCACTAAGGTTGACTTATTGTTAATCTTCTAAACCCCGATTCTAAAATTGCACTGTACGTGCTTATAGACAAGGTAAGAATTCTTCCATTGTGAGTGCAGTATGCTTTATGAATAAACATGTATTATTTTGATATGTTAATAAAACATTTCAGAGTGGGAATACTGAAGAAAGAAATTTTCAGACAAACACTAGAGCAACATTTAAATAATGATTCCCTAGATATTATAATTAAAAAATAAAACATTGCTTCTTCTGAAAATGTAGTAGATCCTCCTTGATTTTGAAAAATCCCAAGGACTTTCATTCATTTTTTTATCCAGAGATTTTTCAGTGGCAATACAAGCTGGGTTACATTTTAAGCCAAGCTTCCTACAGGACACAGAAAGTCAAATAAATCCCAAGGTAATCTTTTCAGCTTATTATTAGTATATTGAGAATTTACCTTATAAAGGTTAATTGGGATTTCTTAAAACCTAATTTATTTACAGTTAAGTAAAAGAAGGAAAGTTGCTGACTGACTTGGTTTTCCTGACTTGGTAACAGAGGTTAGATCAAAACTGAAAAAATGTAGTGGTTAGTTGAGCTAGTGTTTTTTAATGGCTATATTGTGTCAACACTACTGGAAAAATCACTCGCAAAAAGGACCATTGGTAAGGAAAACAGTGTGCTCCCCAAACCTTGAGATTTAACAGTGCTGTCTCCACAAAATAAGGGCGCCAGGCAAGTGTCCATGTCCTGTTGTTAATGGGTAGCAGGACACTTCTACTATTATATTTTGCTACCAAAACATGTCCCCTAGTCACAAAGAATGAACACATACACACACACACACACACACACACGTGCATACATGCACGCACACACACTGTGCACAGACTCAGAGTTCAGATTGTTATCTGGGCTACAAGGAAAACATTTCATTTCCCTCCTAGCGCAGTTTAACCCTGGTTTCCCTGACAATTAAATTAATTCTTAGGATTTGACATTTTCTGGAGATAGCCCTGTGATGTTTATAAATGTTTTAAATGGTATATAATTCATATTTTGCTCTATAAAATGTGAGTACATATTCTATTCATAACTTTTACTTATAAACGTTAAAATGTGTCATGCTTATGGTTGTGTTGTTGGATGCCTCATGGAATTTTCCTTAAATTCAAGCAATGGATTTAAATAAAGATTATGATTTGGAGTTTTTATACTTTCATGCTTGCCAATCATTAAGGAATTATTCCTTGACATTATTCAACAATAAGGCAATCGCGCAGTCTACCACAAAGGATTCTCTTTTATTTTCATTAGGACAGAAATCATGCCTGTGTGCTGAAAAGCTTCATGATGCTATTAATGATTGAATTCCTCTGAAGGTCCTGGAATACATCTGAAGTCATGTGTAATCAGTCACTTCCTCAAACATAATGATATCAGAATAACTATCCCCAAACCATTGCATTCTGAGGTAAAGGCTAACTGAAATTGTTTACTAAAATCTTGTGGAGACTATTTGTTGGGGCACTTAGTCAAATTTTGACAGATTGTGGGCTAATATGAAATGCCAGCATGTGGTCACTTCAATTAAAGATTCACTGACTCTACCTCACCCTTGTGAACATCACACAAATAAGGAAAGTGGGGCTTCCCTGGTGGCGCAGTGGTTGAGAGTCCGCCTGCCGATGCAGGGGACACGGGTTCGTGCCCCGATCCCGGAAGATCCCACATGCCGCGGAGCGGCTGGGCCCACGAGCCATGGCCGCGGAGCCTGTGTGTCCGGAGCCTGTGCTCCGCAATGGGAGAGGCCACAGCAGTGAGAGGCCCGCATACAGCAAAAAAAAAAATAAATAAAAAAAAAAATAAGGAAAGTGGTCATGAGCAGTAGTGTGCCAGCTGAGGGGTCCTGAGACAGGCTTATAATGGCTTGTTATGTATATATTATTTTTATTCATATATGAATTAATGTTACCTTTGGTAAAAAAACAATGATTAAAGAAGACAATTTAGTTGATACAAGCAGACTTTAACACTTCATGAAGCAGACAGTCTCCTTTTGGAGAACCAGATACTGGGGCGAAAAGCAGGGTGAAGAATAAAGAACAAGGAAGAGACAAATAGAAAACATCTGCTTTGCTGGGGCCGCATAGTCAGGCTTGTTTGAAGTGAGCTGGATTGACATTTGCGTTGATTGAATATACTGCATTTCTGGTCAAGCAGAATGTTTATAGGGACACAAAAGTTATCTAAGTTTTGGTTTTGCTGATGTGGCATGCCAGGAAAAATCAGCTCCATATTACTCATAAAAAGGTATTTCAACAGTTTCCCCTTTTTGTTCATCCTCTTAACCATTCAAGAGGTTTGATCAAAAATATCAGTCTTGGACTTCCCTGGTGGTGCAGTGGTTAAGAATCCGCCTGCCAATGCAGGGGACACGGGTTCGAGCCCTGGTCCCGGAAGATCCCACATGCCGCGGAGCAACTAAGCCCATGCACCACAACCACTGAAGCCTGCGTGCCTAGAGCCCGTGCTCCGCAACAAGAGATGCCACCTCGATGAGAAGCCTGTGCACCATAACAAAGAGTAGCCCCCACTCTCAGCAACTAGAGAAAGCCCACGCGCAGCAACGAAGACCTAATGCAGCCAAAAATAAATAAATAAATAAATAAATACTAAATTTATTAAAAGATATATATCAGTCTTAATGTAACTCTTGGTTATCTTTGCCTCTTTGGGTCTCAGTGTACCATCCACAAGAGATGATGTCGGGCTCCTATTCTTGGAGCTGTTCCCTTTTGTCCATTTTTCTGTTCCCTTTTGTCATTCCAGTCAGACAGAGACCATCTGTAGACTGGTCAATGGCTGCCTACATGCATTTAAAGCTTGTGAGAGAATGTAGTATAGCAGCGAGACAATAATAATTATTAGCAACAAAAGAATGCCCATGATTTAGAGAGCACTCCTGAGCCAGAATCCCCATGACCCAAACCAGCTAGAATCAAATAAGTCAAGAAATGATCCCAAAGCAGGGGATACTTCTTTAAGCCAGTTGGCCTGTTTATGTATTTCGTGTAACCTTATCTCCACTTCCCCATAATTGTTTATCCAGTGAACTTGTTCCAGAGAAACTGAGGCGTTGGAAATCACAGAGAGCTTTGTCACTGGCAGAAAGAAGTATAGGATCACCAACATTGTAGCTTGTCAGATGGAGGTTGGATTACCAGCCTGAGCTATGTGAACAATAGCATTATCGTTTCAGGCCAAGGCAAGGAAAAATGTGGACAGAAGAATCATAAACACCTTTACGGTGTAAGAATTAAATGGATGGTCAGAAAGGGAAACGTTCTTGATCCTCTTGATCTGATGTCTTGGGAAGAAGCAGTCTACCTAGATGTTGGCTACTTCTCTTCCTAGTCAATTTGATTTTGAGATCTTCAGCATTTGCACAGAACCAGGTATCAGGTGGAGCCTTCTTCAGTTGTGAAAAATAGGCATCCAAGGCTTGACACCTTGTAAGTTGACAGCAGTGTCAATGGTCAGGAGTACTTTGGTAGGGTCCTTTCCATGAATCTTGCTTTTGCAAAAGAATCAGAGTAAAATAATAACCGTCCATAAATGACAAACGACTTAAAATTTTCCATTGTTAAAAATCTGCTAAGAGTTTATCACAGTGGAATTGGCAAGGAAATTTGCTTATTTCTGTAGTACACAACATTAAGATGATAACTGGAATTATGATTGATATTATACCAGGACAAAGCAGAATTTTAGAAATGTTATACAACTTTTGGAAAACTTGTATTAATAACATATGCACATACAAATATGATGAGTGACAAATCCTTTGATATTTTCCAGTGGTCCCCTGGGAAATCTCAAAGTGACTGAGGTCAAAAAGACTGTTTACAATTTGATTTGGGGAAATAGTCAAAATGTCAAAAGGTGTACTTGACTAATAGGATCATAGGTCATTATGTTCTAATACTTAATTATCTTTTTAACTATAGTGACAATAGAAGATTTTTTAAAATACAGAAAGTTAAATAGTTGTGAACAGATTTAACTCTTTTGTTAGCGCAAGTCCATGTGCCCAATGCACAGTGAGGCCAAACAAACAAAAAGATTGGAGTTTGGAGCATAGAAGGGTTTATTGCTGGGCCAAGCAAGGAGAACAGGTGGCTTGTGCCCCAAAACCCCAAACTTCCCAATGGTCTTGGGGGAAAAGTTTTTATAGGCAAAATATGGGGTGAGGGCTGCAAAGTGTGTGACTTTCTTCTGATTGGTTGGTGGTGAGGTAACAGTGCTCCAGGAATCTGTGTTCAGCCTGAAGTGGCCATCCTCCACCTGGGTGGGGCCTTAGTTCCTACAGAAGAACTCAAAGATATTGTTATGTGTATTCCTTGAGGAGCAACCAGGACCCTGCCTCAAGGCTGCACTGTTGTTTCTTGACTGTTCCTCCCTTGTTTCTGTATTTCCCCCTCTTCCCTGATTAGCAGCTGTTCGAATATGCCCTTTGGAACTCAGGGAAGGTCAAGGAGGCTGAATGAAGCCCATTTCCTACAACAAGAAACGGGGGACCCAGAACGGCTTTTGTGGCCAGGAGGGCCCGACAGGGTCCTGCTCGGTTTCATAAACATACAGACAGACACAAAAAGAGATTTTATAGCTTTTATCTTAAAATTGTAGCCATGAGACAGGTTTGATAATGCAAAACGCACTAGTTTATTTTTTAAAAGTTGAATCCAAATTGTGTTTCTGGCAGATGGAATAATTTAAGCGTTACTTGCTGAGATGGCTTAAGGTCTTTACTAATTTTTGTAGAGAAGACTTAAGGTTTTTCATTTGCCTAGCTTCCAAATAGCCTTTCCACCTTTTTTTTTCCCCCTTTCTGTTAAGAATTACCTTCCTGAAGTTTGCATTTCAAAGAGATAACCCTCATTTCTATAGAAAACCAGGTAGAATATTTACATCTCAAAGGAACAGAGAAAGAATGAAAGCTCCTGCAGGGAGAATTTTGTTTCCTAATGCTAGAATTTATACAATACCTACAAGCCTTTTGGAATGAATATGGGAAGTTGGGGATTGGTAAAAAGGATAAGGTGGATTTTGAATTGCTTCTGGAGCCACAATTCTGGTTCTGTAAAAAGACAAGTACAGCTGTTTCTAATTTCTCAAAGAATTGGATTGTAACCTGAATGATTCCAACACTCTGATCCATCCATCCAACTACATTATCTACAATTTGCTTCTTTATATCAGGGGGATCTTCAACTAAAATAGAAATAAAAATATTCCTATGTTCTAGTTTTAGAGCCATTTGTCTTTGGAAAGGTTTTCTTTCCCTCTGGGTACACAGTTTCATTTACCCAAGGGAAGAAGACCTTAAAAAAGTTTCTATCAGTCTCTGAATATCAACTTCCAAATTTACCAACTCCTCACTATAGACTATAGAGCTACTACTACTACTACTACTAATAATAATAATCCTTGCAAAAATCTTGTCAGATTTCAGCTATACAAATAGTAAAAATTCCTGGCAGTATTGAATGGCCCCATGGACGAAACAGGCTTCCCCAAAGAGGGTGTAAAAGAAACTATCCTCTCAAGATCCAGAGCCACTCCCAAAGACAGCCAAAAGAAAGAAAGGCATTTCCCCCAAGAGCTGGCAACAGTCGATAGGACACTGGCCACAAGTGCAGTGCAGCCCACATTTCTGTCTGGCCATGTTTTGGGCTGCCTGCATATGCAAGAACCGACAGCCGGCAAGCCCTAGGCAGGCAGAAAGCCAAGGCAAATTCTCAAGACACAAATGAGACAACTAGGAAGCCAATAGCTGTCCCTGGGACAGAAAGGATTGGTAATTAATAGAAACCCCAGAGCCAAATTCACCAGAGTCTGCATTTAGAAAGGAAGGGACAATGTGAAATTTTACCTTCCATCAAATTACAAAACGAAATTTAATAACAAGTTTGATGTCCTTTTTCCAAGGGAAAACAGTCCATGGATTGGGGTGGTAGAGTGTCTCACAAGCAGTGGGACACTCTTCCCCAGGGTTTTTGGGCAAAAGCCAGTTTTATAGGGTGTTGGAAGAAGAAATGCGAAACGGGGCACGACCGGCCAAGAGGTGGGAGATTTCCCTGTAAGGCTAGCAGATCCTGTTTTCTAGGGTAAGGTGAGCTAGCTTAGCTGAGTGGGAGGATTGTGACTGGTGTATGTTAGGATTCCTTGACAGGTGTTTCCCCTAAGCGCAGGCTGACGTGGGTTTAGATTTGTGATGTGGGCTAGGCCACTGGGCCGCCGCCATGTTGTGGGTGCCGATATACTAACTAACCTTGTCACTCCCTTTCTCCACGGGCACTGCAGAGCTCCGCCAGAGCTGACTCCGGTAAGAATCCTCCCCTTTCACTGTCTTCTGCCAGTTTTCTCAGGATCCCATCTGTAGGCTTCCAAGCAAGTGGGATTTAAAGTAGAGAGTGTAGCCCTGGTATCTACCAGAATTTGGCAAGGTTTTCCATTAATTTTAATTTTTGTTTCCCCTTGGCTATTGAAGGGCATAGCTGGTACCAGTTTATTGGAGAATCCCTCAGAGTCCCATCAGTCCTGGGAGAGCCCCATGGGGGGCCCTCCTTTGAGGGTAGATATGGAAGCATTTGCAGTGGTGTGAAAGAATTTGACAAAATCTTTGAGGACAGTCTTTTCTAGTGTGCCATTTGATTGCAAATGAGACATCGATTTCTGGCCCGGGGTTTTGATGAGGGACCCCAGGAAGGTGTGGCAGGGGAGGCCCAGGTGTTTTAGGTTTCTGGTCTTGGAGCTCTTGCGTTTGTCAGGCCACTAACTTGGTGGATTTTTATTTATGGTCTTGTGGTCTCTTCAGAGTGGAAAGCAATTCAGAAGATTAATAGACTGTGAGCACTCAGGTGAAGGAGGGTAGAGGGAAGTAGTAGAAGTCACGTCAGTCTTCCAGTCTTTTGTTTTAGGTACCTCTGTGTCTTTAATTTTTCTTAGCCTTTCACAGCGAATCTTTCAGTGAAGCTATTTTGGAATTTTTAAGCTTTTTGGCGGCTTCTGCATGTCAATTAACATAGATACCTCTGTCCTTGCTTTCAAGTACACTTCTTAAATGAACAATCTTGTCTAAATGGGACATTCCCCATAATAGCCATTATAATTCTAGCTTGTCTTGTAAGAATTTACCATTTTTGTAGATACCATTTTATAGCTTCTGGGACCACAGTTCTTAGACATAAAATAAGCAGGTGTGCCAGAAGGTGGCATGCTCAATTCTTTGAAACTTGAGGACCCCATTTCTTTAGCTAAGCCTTGGGTCTCTGAGCCATATTAATACCTACGAGGGATGTGTCTCTGGGTTGGGGGTTTTGTGGTGTTTTACAGTGTACCTTGTTG
This sequence comes from Mesoplodon densirostris, assembly GCF_025265405.1. Taxonomy (NCBI): domain Eukaryota; kingdom Metazoa; phylum Chordata; class Mammalia; order Artiodactyla; family Ziphiidae; genus Mesoplodon; species Mesoplodon densirostris. The sequence goes on along the minus strand of NC_082669.1, from coordinate 12,317,506 downwards.
CGTGGAAATGTTCTTGAAGTCGGGCGGTGACCTAGTATCAACCTAACCTTTTCCATGACCAATTTATCCTAGCTCGGGAGACTTAGATTTGGGTAGCCAGTGCGCTAAGAGCTTTTAAGCACCTGACTCGTGTCAATTTTGCAGCTTTGGCTTCAGAGATTCCCATTAGCAACAGACTTGTTATTCCTTTCACAGAAAGATTTCTTTATAGTGACAGAGGCCCTGATGGCTTTTAATAGTGTGACTCGTACCTACTTAGATTTTGATTATGATGGTCAAAACAGTCCAAATTTCTTGTCTTAGTTTCCCAAGTTGCCCAGCTCTTTAGGCTGTGGATTTACCTCAAAGCTTTTTGAGTCCCCTAATAGCTGCCACCTGTTGTGTATTTCCAGTACAACTATCCCAGCCCCTTTTTGGGATCTAGACCCTTTCTGAGAACTTTAATAAACCCTGGGACTTTTAAAGGTTCAGGATCTTGGAACCTTTCTCGGAAAGTAAGGAGAATCCCACCTACCTCTGAGGAAGAGGGAGTGACTACTCATGGAGATGTCTGTATAAAACACCATTACACTGATCAGATAATTGAACAGAATATTTACCATTATACTTTTATGTTTTTAAAATCTTGGAGGTACAATTTATAAACTTTTCTTTCATAGTATACTCAACTTTTCCACCTCATGCTACTGTTATAAAAATTCCCGTCATTCCACTGCTATTACAATTAGGATAAAATCTATACTAAGATTTTAATGGGTGATCAGAGTTTTTCCAAGTGAAGAAAAAAGTGTATCAAATATACATATAATCATGTTTGTTTTATTTATAATTTTCACTTGATAATTGTGGGGGACAGCACTGACTTCCAGTATTGAAGCTTGTGAGGATATGAGCAAAAATATGGCAAATATTCTTTCGTCATATGTGAGTCTCCTTTATTAGCACTTTGTCAATGATTATATGGTAATAACACCAAGGTCATTGTTAATATTCTTTAGCAAGCTCATATTTTTAATGTTGATTTTCTTATTGCTCAAATGATACAAATAAATCCTAAAGTTATGATTTCACTAACATATCAGCAGTCTGTTTTCAAAGATGTGGATGCTTAGCTAATGAAATTATGTCTTGCTTATTCATCTTTCAACAAATATTATGCCCATATGGTAAGCAATGGAGTCATTTGAAATATACTTCACACACTAAGATTTTTTTATATTTTAAGTTTTGTTTTGAAGTTCACATATTTAAAAGCATTTCATAAAATAATAAATATGATAGCTCTCCTCTTCTATTAAGCATTTAAAAAATTTTCACTATTACTGGATAATTTTTTCTTTAGAGAAGTCAAGCAAAGCAACATAAGATATCCAGCATTTCTAGATATCTTAATGGGGGGGAGGGGAATAATGATTTCAAAGCAGAATACCTGACACATGCTTATATTTTTTAAAAAAAGCTTGGAGGCAGGGCCTCCCTGGTGGCGCAGTGGTTGAGAGTCCGCCTGCCGATGCAGGGGATACGGGTTCGTGCCCCGGTCTGGGAGGATCCCATATGCCGCGGAGCGGCTGGGCCCGTGAGCCATGGCCGCTGGGCCTGCGCATCCGGAGCCTGTGCTCCGCAACGGGAGAGGCCACAACAGTGAGAGGCCCGCATACCGCAAAAAAAAAAAAAAAAAAAAAAAAAGCTTGGAGGCAGAGGAGATATACATCCTCATCCTGTTGTCTATGATCACCTCACACCAACCTTCTAGTTATTTTCCTCATACTCTGTTCCACTCAAACCACAGATTTCTTCAAAATTTAGTACTCTATGCATGTTGGTTGACAGTGATCCAATAAAACTAGACACTCACACAAAAGCCTGTGTTCAATTCAGCAAAAATGAACACTTAACACACCATAAGTCACCCATTGAGGCCACCTGTTTTCTCTGCTTCACTGCTGCATGACACGCCAGGAGAAGGTTCTGAAGTGCTTCCAGGGAAAGCGGCACATCACAGCAACAGCAGAGCAGTAGTCAGAGCAAATAAGAGCTTTAGAGGGTGGTTGCTAGGTTGGAAAAGCAGTTGGCTGCCTTAATGTTCTCTGATTCTGTTTGAGAGCAAGGTTCAAAGAGAAAAATGTATGCATAAGGATGCACCAGTGAATAGAAAGTAAATATTTAGATACGTCTTTCCTTTTCCTTTGTGTTCAGAAATGCTGTTAGTGTTTTCTCTGTGGTCAAGTAGGACTTGAGATGTAAATTCCCGAAAAGCTGTATTTTGTGTGAGTGACTCTGGATGAAAATATACCCAAGAGGTTTTTTCCCCTATAGTCTCTATAACACAGGGTCTGTAATAGTTTGATGAATATAGCAAGAAAATTAATAATTACAGTAATCACCTCCCTGCCACTAGGCTAAGGTCTATGATTTTGTTACCGAGTCTGAGCTCGCTCTGCGCCCCGCACTACAGGCCAATAAATCGGAGATGAGGTGTTGAGTCAAGGAATACGAGTTTATTTGGAAAGCCGGCAGACGGAGAAGACGGCAGACTAAAGTCTCAAAATAACCGTCTTATTGGAGTTTGGATGCCAGTTTCTTTTATAGCACAGAGAGGGGGAGGAGATGAGGAAGTAAAATAAAAAGGCCATAAGTTTTGCAAATATCACCTGGAATGGCCAGCCTCCGGGAGCGGATGTGTTCATTTCTTCTTTCTTGTAGCCATCCTCAGGTGGAACAGGGTCCGGATGTTTCCCTGAACAAAGGCACTTTGGTTTAACATTCAGGCAGAGGGGCAGTGTTCCCCAAGGCAGGCCATTGTGTATAGACAGTATCCTTTTAGTGTGTATAGACAGTATCCTTTTAGTGAAGGAAAGCAGCGGAAAGCAAAGGTTAAAGTAAAAGAAAGAGATCCAACATGTAGTCCAATCTGGTGCTTCCCTGTTACAATTTGACTTATTAAATGTTCATAACAATCATTTTTTATTTTACAAATTAGGAAATTAAATTTCAAAGATATTAAGTAAGTGTATCATAATTACCACAACTAATAAGAACAGAGTGGAATTGTGAAATAAGGTCTATCTGATATTATTCCCTAAAGCATCTAAATTCACTTAGCATCCCCTTATCTCTATTTGAAATGTGTTATTTAATCTGATAGCTATGGATCAAGTTGCCTTGTCTGCTGAGATCAGATGCTAAATGTCTACAAATATATCTAATTTTAAATTGAGCTTTGGTGATTTCATCATTCAGTAGCAACTTTATTGAGATACACTTCACATCCCATACAATTTTCACCCATTTAGAGTTTACTATTCAGTGATATTCATAGTGTTGTTCAACAATCACCACAATTAATTTTAAAACATTTTGATCTCAGGCATTCCCTGGTGGTCCAGTGGTTAGGGATCCACGCTTCCACTGCAGGGGGCACAGGTTCGATCCTTAGTCGGGGAACTAAGATCCCACAAGCCATGCAGTGCAGCCAAAACTAAAAATTAAAAACCAACAAAAAATTTTTCATCACACCCAAAAGAAACCTCATATTAGTTATCTATTTTATACATATATACACTAATATGTATAAAATAGATAACTAATAAGAACCTGCTGTATAGCAGAGGGAACTCCACTTCACTGTACTGTAGAAAACACAACATTGTAAAATAACTATACCCCAATTAAAAAAAATTTTTTTTGATCACACCAAAAAGAAACTTCATATCCTTTTGCGGTCACCCCATTATTTCCCACAACTCCCCAACCCAGTCCTAGATAACCACTAATCTACTTTCATTCTCCATAAATTTGCCTATTCTGGACATTTCATAGAAATGGAATTTTAAAATATGTGATCTTTTGTGGCTGGCTTCTTTCACTTAACATAATGCTTTCAACATTCATCCATGCTGTTGCATGTATCAGAACTTCATTTCTCTTTATTGCCGAATAAATTATTCCATTGTATGGAAATGCCACATTTTGTTTTTCCATTTTTCAGTTGATGGATGTTTGGGTTGTTTCCACTTCTGGGCTAGTGTGGAGTGCTGATATGAACATTCAAATACAAGTATTTATATGAATACCTGTTTTTGTGTGTGTGTGTGTGGTACGCAGGCCTCTCACTGTTGTGGCCTGTCCCGTTGCGGAGCACAGGCCCCGGACGCGCAGGCTCAGCGGCCATGGCTCACGGGCCCAGCCACTCCGCAGCATGTGGGATCCTCCCGGACCGGGGCACGAACCCGTGTCCCCTGCATCGGCAGGCGGACTCTCAACCACTGCGCCACCAGGGAAGCCCTGAATACCTGTTTTTTATTTCTCTTGAGTATACACACCTAGGAGTAGAATTGCTGGTTCATGTGAACTCTAAGTTTAACCTTCTGAGGAACTGCCAGATAGTTTGTCAAAGCAGTTGAGCTCCTTTTTCATTCCTGATTCTAGTCATTGAGCCTTGTGTTCCCTTTTCTTGGTCAGTCCAGCTAAACGTTTATCGGTTTTGTTATTTTTTCTGAAGAATCAACTTTGGGTGTTGATTTTTTTCTTTACCATTTTGCTATTCTCTATTTCATTAATTTATGTTCTAATCCTTTTTCTTTCTGCTTGCTTTGAGTCTAGTTTGTGTCTGAAGATGGATGGTCAATAAATATTCTGATTGTTTGTTTACATGACTGTCTTCTCATAGTCTGGATTCAACCTTCTAGGAGTCAGGATCCATGATTATTTAACTTTGTCTTAATTGCCTAATATAGTCTTTCGTCCAAACGACTACTAAAAGTATGGATAAAATATTGAAAACATTAACTGCTTTGAGAAATTAACAAGAAAATGAGGGATAATCAAGACCAAAATTTAAGTTAAAGTGGAAATCAGACGTAAGCAACAGATGATTTTCTCCTTGAGAATACCATCCAAGTAAAAGCGAATTGGCCTCTAGTTTTCACTCACTTAAGGAGTGAATCAGGACACAGTTTGAGATAAGAAGTCTAACAGGTTACCCAAGGTTGATTAGCAAAATGTATGTAAGCCTGCTTCCCTAGGGTTATAGTAAGGAAATTACCCATTACTGAGGGGAAAACATATGGTAGAAATGCACCTACATAACATTTAAAGCATGCTAAAATAAACATGTTTGGTCATACAAACATGTGTGGCCAAACTATGAGGACAAACTATAATCACTAAATTCATGGTAATATTTCCTCCGAACAGAAAGAGAAAGGGATGGTATCATATAGGGACACATGGAGACTTTAAAGAATATGGCAAAAAAATTTTACAACTGGGTGGTAGAATGCAGATATTCATCATGACATTATTCTTTATATCCTATACATTTTTAACAAATATTCTTTGATATTTGTACAATACTTGATTTTAAGAATTAGATATATATAAATGGAAGGAAACTCATAGATCATTTTTCAAATAAAATAAAACCTAGAGAGGTTGAATGACTAGCTCAAGGCCAAACAGCTTGTTAATCAAGTCAGGACTAAGCTATATTTTCTTTAATAAGTAACTATAAAACTTTTTAAGAGTCATCTACAAAATACTATGACAACACTAGAAAAACAACTTAAAGTATCAATAGTGTAATTGGCCATAATCTGCTTAACATAAATTTTTACGTCACTTATCATTCTTATTAAATCTCCTAAAAAATATGGCTACAATAATCTGCACTAAAATTTATCCATTGTGGCTCATTTGCTGCACATTTGTAATCCCAGGTTGACTTTTCTTATGAAAAAAAACTCTTGAAAAGATGTACTCTACTGTCTTATGTTGTCAAGCTATGTAAATAACTTTTAGTATTAGAAAAATAGTATCAAAAATTCATAATAAATGGAATCACTTTGTGTGTTTAAAAAAGAATACACACACAAATATGAGTACAAGTACATATACATTTTTTTTCTTTGTAAGGAATCACAAGATTCTGGTAAACTTACTGGTATTTTACCACATTTTTTAAAAAGTGGTTTTAGTCAGCCTTGGATGCTTAAAGAAATAAGTAATAAAGGAAAACTCAGACAAAGCTGATTCTGGCATTGTTTAGATCAGGAGTTCTCAATATAGGTCATTGGACCAGCAGCATCATTATCACCTGGGAACCTGTTAAAAAAAAAATACAGATTCAACAACTGTGTTTTAATGAGCCTTGCAGGTGCTTCTGATGCAGGCTGTGAGAATCACCAGTCTAATATTTAGCTAAGGTTGAGAACCGCGGACTCCAGGGTAGGGATCTGCAACCCTGTGATACGTTAGAAAAATTTTTACAAATGCTGATGTCCACCTGCCTTGGTAGTGTTTCTTGTCAAAAGGTTGTTTTTTTGGATTTTTACTTCTCAAAACTAAACTGAAAAGGAAAGATGATTGGGTTTAAAAGGAAAACTTTAGAATGTACTTAATTTATTTAAAAGGGACAAAGGCATGATGAGTATGTAACACTCTCCTATGTCTATTGATCAATTAATAGATAGATATTCATAATTAGTTCGCTGCTCTGTGCAGGTGGGAAATAAAATAAAAATTTGGAAACCAAGTTAGAGAAGAAGCAGATACAAAAGGCTTAAACCGAGGGATATTGCCTGGGAGAGCCTAGACTGGGAATTGATAACACTAAAATGGAAACACTTAAACTGGGGAGAAGCCCTCCAATAAAAGGCAATGTTTGTGGAAAGGGAAAGGTGAAAATAGTAAGAGTTACTGTTTATGAAGCACTGGTTAAAAGACTGGGACCCTATGTCTTTAATATTTGTAAAGTACTTGATTTTACTTTGGAAACATTTTGTTTCTTAATCATACTAAACCACAACATAGTATGTGTGAAAAACAATATATACAGGTAAGGGTCATGTAAGGATGTCACCACCTGAGAAGTAAGGCCTTTTGGGCTCCACCCCAAGCCATATTCATATTAATCAAGTTCATGTGACTTATGTAAAAGAGTCTAAAAGTCCAATTTGTTAATCTCAGATGGAAATGTTCTCAAAGAGGACCAAATTTGTTTACATGCAAGGGGATCAAAGTGTTTTATTAACTATAGGCATGGTACAATTGAAATGAATGATAATCAGAAGTTTCCTTAAGGAATATGGATTCTAATAATTCAAATATCTAAGACATCAAGCCACATCCCACATCTCACTATAATGATGATTTTGCTAATGAGATTGAACTATCCCTATCCTTTATTTACACTGCATGATTCTCCATATCAAAGCCGTAATTATGGACTAGATAGAGTCTGTAAGGGCCATCACTAAACTATCTAATAGCTATGAAACAAATGTTTCTCAACACTGGATGCGCATTAAAATCATCTGGGGAGTTTTTTAAAAGCATCAGTGTCCAGATTCCACCTCCAGAGATTTTGATTAAATTGGTTTGAAGTAGGCCCCAGACTGGTTTAATCTATAGATGCAGATGCAGAACCCATAGATATGGAGGCCCGACAGTACTTATTATATGTGCTTCATTGCTTATTTCTGTTTCAAATCATAAACCTATATCATGAAACAATACAGACTGCAATAGTCCTATATATGGGGAAATATGCAAAGTCCTATATATGGGGAAATATGCAGAACTTATATAATGTGTAGGAAAAACATTGTTTTTCAGTGGAAGACAAAATGTCTACAGCTCTCCTATTTAATTATTATCTGATCTGATTCTATGAAAGCTATTTTATAACTCTGTAAATTGCAGATAGCTGATAGCAATGCAAAATGATTATTGTCCATAGTCATGCAAATTCTGTCTGAAAAGATCTATTGACTTCCTTACTCCACTATGGAAGAAGCTACTACTTTTGCCTCCATTTGCTAATCATTTAACTATAAATGTGTCTGTTTTTGTACTTTTCCCTTGAACTAGTTGTTACATCTCACCAGTTTCATAATTAGGTTAAATAAAATTAACACTCGTTCATTTTTATATCTTTATAGGAAATGATTTTATCACTCTCTAAAAGTTATTTTTTTAATAATATGAGAGCTTCTATTATTTTAATCCTTCAAATAAGAATAGTTTGCAAGAGACTGTTTTTAAAGGAACATTTGAGCTAAGAATTTTAAATTGCACCAGTTTGATGTTGTTTGATAAAAATAATATTTTAGATACTATGTGCTTACCAAGATACAACACACAAAAAATATATTGAATCATTCCCAGAATCATTTCATCCTAAATATGAATGTAGTAAATATCTTGTAGTTTAAATAGTGCATATTTCATATATTACTTTAAAAAGACTAAAAAAATTTTAAGATTATTTTTTAAGGAAATATCAGGATGAACCACTAGGTGGCAAAGTAACATTTGTGATGTCAAATATCAAGAAAGGCCTGAAATCCCTGTTCAATGTTATTGCAATCAAAATAAAGATGTTCACTGGATTCTGATTTGTAACATTTAAAATTTTGTTCTCTTATTCAAGTGACCCTATATGTAGTTCATATTCCCAAAGAAAACCAATCTTCACAGTAAACTTTAAAAAATAGCACAAAAAGTTACAGACATTGGCTTGAACCATCTATCTTAAAGCTAAAGCTAAACTTAAATTAAAAATGATTTTTTATATATGATATAACAAAATTCTCAAGTTGAAAGGGACTTTCAATATCACTGAGACTAAGCTTTTACTTTATGCTGAAACTGATTTTTAAATATTACTGATTATTAATTATTTACACTCCTATAAAACATTTTCACTTAGAGAAAGTGCACTGTCTCACGACGCAGCACAAACCTACTGTTTTCTAGTTCTATTTTTTAAATTAGAGAGGTTTTATATAAATAACAGAAAAAATAAGTAACCTCCATTTACACACTATTCAAAAATTTAAAAAATATTAACGCTCAGCCGATTTTTAAACAGTTTTATTTTTCTGGAAAATTGTGCTTTGTATGGAGTAGAACTCTGAGCTCCAAAACTTCAGAGAAAAGATGGCCCATGTCCCAAAATTCTAAAGGAGAAAGCATTTCATTATCTTTCACAGTAAACAGAAGGGTGCATCTAAAAGATGTCAGGATGTCCTGTAAGCATATGTCTCTAATAAGTCAACATATTTCCCTTTCTCCACCTGAAAACCAAACAAAAACAAAAAGTCCAAAAACTATAGTTTCAGTGAAATTATGGACTCCTTATGGGTAAAGGATCTCAAAACCATCTGAGTTAAGTCAGAAACAATGTAGGAAGAATGGAAGTGGTAAAGCACAGTGTAAAGTAAAAGGGTCCAGCTGTATCCTAAACATCTGTCTTTCTTTCATTGACATTGTATCTTGGGGGTTTCTTTTCCAATTTGTTTTTTATTTTTCATTTTCTTTTTTTTTTAATTTCAGTTTTTGAAAATGTTTAATTTCTCTTCTATGTCATACATTCTATTTGACAACACATCAGTTTAAATCTATCATTCTTCTTAATAGGGGAACTCTAGGGACATTTCCACTAAACACAGGGACACAATAGGATGCCTACTGTATTAGTTATCTATTGCTTAGTAAGAAATTACCACAAACTTCACAGCTTAAAACAGCATACAGGCTTCCCTGGTGGCGCAGTGGTTGAGAGTCCGCCTGCAGATGCAGGGAATGTGGGTTCATGCCCTGGTCGGGGAAGATCCCACATGCCGCGGAGTGGCTGGGCCCGTGAGCCGCAGCCACTGGGCCTGCACGTCCGGAGCCTGTGCTCCGCACCGGGAGAGGCCAAAAACAGTGAGAGGCCTGTGTACCGCAAAAAACAAAAACAAAAACAAAAAAACAGCATACATTTATTATGGCACAGGAGTCCAGGCTTGGCTTACCCGAGTCCTCTGCTTAGGGTCTCACAAGGTTGCAGTCAAAGTGTTTTGAGCTTAGACAAATTTGTTCAAATTGTAGCACAGATCACAAACTTGTGATCCCTTTTTTTTTAAACAATGGAAAAAAAAGTGGCTGCCAAGATCACTGTTACAGAGTTATAATCTAAGAATATTACATATAAAGTTCCAAACACATTCTGAACTCAACCCATGAGAGACAAATTTCAGTAAGATAATTGGTAAAATTCCCCCCGACACACACCCCACACACACACTTACCTTGCCTGCATATATGTGCATTATGTTTGTTGTTGGTGTTATTCACCTCACTAAAGCAGGCTGAACCCATCCTCAGTGGCTGCATTCCTGATAATGGTACAGTTACTCTGGTTATTTTGCTGAAGATGGAGAACTAGAAGTGAGACAACTGAAAACTCTTAACATTTGCTTCATGCTTCCAACATTATCCACACTTTCTCTACCATGAGTCTGCTGGAATGAAAAACATCAAAATTAGGTGAGAGGACCATTGAGTATGATCAAAAGGCACTAATTCACCAAAACTCAACAAAATGTACACTTAAAATAGCTGAATTTTATTGTATGGAAACTACATCTCAATATATCTGCTAAGAAAAAAACCTGGGTATTGGACACACACAAATACATAGAAAGAATTCTTGAAAATATAAGAAGTTGAACATAGTAGTAGATGTTAACAGATCAAGAAGGCAAAAGTAAGCAAGGATAAAGAGCAGAAAACTATCCACGTAGTTATACATCTCTTGTGTCAAAATAATATCCTCTCAAAATGGTGAAGATATTGTTCCAGCAATTTTTTAGTATTTATTGCTGTAGAGCAATTGCCGGTTTTTTTCTCATTGTAGACAGCCACCCAGTGGGATACTGTGAGATTGTAAATTCACCTTTGAAACTCTAAAACTTCAAGTGTATAAAGTTCTGGGTTTTTGTTAATATTATTGTTAACAAAGCTCATAAATCCAAATACAGAAATGTTTCTCCAACTCAGAGCAGTCATCTTCCTTTTGTCTTAGATGGCAGCTGCCACTTTGTCCACTCTATCTTTCATTGCTGTACCTCCTATTATATGCATATCTCATTCTCTGGGTCCGTATCGTATCTTTTCTCCTATTATTTTTTCATCTCTTTATTCCTTTCATTTAAGTTCTTTGAAAAATTCTCATTCATGCCTTCCACTTGTCTCTGATATCCAAAATGGTGTCAACTGTTTCCATTGCACTTTAAAAAATAAATCTGGCTATTCTGGTTTTCATGTCCTATAGCATATTGGTAATGATCTCTCAGACTAACTTTATTTCAGACTGAGATATTTGCTTTAATTCCTCATATAAATTTCTCCCATCATGAACAACAGTATCTTTTTCAGCATCTCTCAATTGTTTTTGCTTTTTCTCAAGTGACATGAAGAGGTCTGTGCTTGCTTTTTATTAGGATTTGTGACATGTCAGACTGGGCAGGGTCCCTTCTGAATCTTCCAGGTCCATACAAAGGGAAAGGGGAAAGGTGGTCCTTTGCCATCCTTTTAAAAGGAAAGAAGTCGCTATAATGAGAAGCAAAGAACATTGCCACTGTTTCTTTCAGCAGTTTAGTAAAGAATTCTAAAATTAGTCAGGAAAGTGATTTCAGCATTTGCCTCGTACAGTTGTCCTTGTTCACAGCTAGTGTGGCAGCCCTCCCACATTTCCCTCATGTGGTTACCTGCACAGATGCAAGCATTTCCTGCATCAAAAGATCTGCAAGACTGCTGAGTTAGGTGTGTCTTATCTCAAGAACAAAAATGTGGAGTAAAGGAAAATGAAAGCCTCTTCCTGTTTCCTACTTGACCAGAGCACTGCTAATAAATAGGTGTTTTTAAAAATGAATGTTTAATTTGAGCAGCCCATAGTTCAGTTAAAGAAGCATGGGATAAATTCTCCTTCATATTGGGAGGGTTAAGCCCCTTCCATTTTGCTTCATAAGAACATGGGTTGAATCTCTTTGTAAATACTAGGTCAAAACCAGGCAGGGCAAAGGGATCTTGGAGCCCAGCTTAAAGCCACTGGCAATTTAGTGTCTCCTATAATCTAACTGGGATTGAATTAGAGCATACATAAAGTAGGACACATGTGGGGATTTCATGTGACTTCCAGCAGTCTACGGGAAGACAGGCTTTGTTGTTTACCAGATACTTTTCCAGAGCCAGGGACTTGTCTGCCGTACCTCTAGCTACCCAATCCAGAGGTCACTGTGGAACACTGACATAGTCAAGGAGATAGCTTCTAACATTGATATCTGTAGGGAAAAAAATATTTATTTACAATAAGTAGGTAATAAGTAACTACTCCACCTGGTCATCATGTACATATGTCATATGTTCTGATTTTTACTAGATTTATATTTAAAGAAATTAATTTTATGTACCAAGTAGCAAGGAATGTGCCTTATATTGTGCTTAATAAAACTCAGGTCACACTTAAAAACCTTACAAAATATTTGTTAAACTACATGTGGAAAACAGCTGTTTTCCATTTAAGTCCAGCACTTTATTCTCCTTTTCTCTCCTTCCCTCCACCCCATTCATACTCTCAGTCTCTCTCTCTCTCTCTCTCTCTCTCTCTCTCTCTCTCTCTCTTTCTTTCTCTTTTCCTTTCTGTCTCTTTTTCTCTCTGGCTTGGAACAATATTTCAGTGACACATTTGTCATAGAATTATAAAACATTCTGTACCTATATATATAAAATATGTATTTTGTAAATAGGAACAAATGCCATAATTAAGCCTATCATCTTCTGTAACTTCTAATACTTAACCTGGTAAGATTTTCCACATAAATCACTATCTGAGGATGGGTTGGAGATATTTTCTAAGGGAAAATTCAGTAGGTCTACATTAGTAATATAAACCAAATATAGCAGGAATTATTTTAATAAAAACTTGAAAAACAAAATCTAGAAATTCAAATCAGATAGATAATTTTGTCCCTGAAATGATAAGGCTGTACAGATAGTAAGTAGCTTTCTACACTTGAAATCATTTTTTAAAATTCTTTTATATTCCATAAATGAAGAATCAAATTCATCATAAACCAATAACTGACTCTCTATGCTTATTAAGAAGTGACTGGATAGCCTGAATCTCCTGTATAACTGTGATATCAGTGTGCATCCGGTTTGTAGTTCTGTTTTTGATTTGGTTTTGTTGTTGTTGTGAATGTTGTTCTGGTACCTGAGTAGACAAATGAATTCATATCCATCTTTTTTTTTTTTTTTTTTTTTAGTTTCTGCTTTATAACAAAGTGAATCAGTCATACATATACATCTGTTCCCATATCCCTTCCCTCTTGCGTCTCCCTCCCTCCCACCCTCCCTATCCCACCCCTCCAGGCAGTCACAAAGCACCAAGCTGATCTCCCTGTGCTATGCGGCTGCTTCCCACTATCTATCTACCTTACGTTTGGTAGTGTATATATGTCCATGCCTCTCTCTCGCTTTGTCACAGCTTACCCTTCCCCCTCCCCATGTCCTCAAGTCCATTCTCAAGTAGGTCTGTGTCTTTATTCCTGTTTTACCCCTAGGTGCTTCATGACATTTTTTTTTCTTAAATTCCATATATATGTGTTAGCATACGGTATTTGTCTTTCTCTTTCTGACTTACTTCACTCTGTATGACAGACTCTAGGTCTATCCACCTCATTACAAATAGCCCAATTTCGTTTCTTTTTATGGCTGAGTAATATTCCATTGTATATATGTGCCACATCTTCTTTATCCATTCATCTGATGATGGGCACTTAGGTTGTTTCCATCTCCGGGCTATTGTGAATAGAGCTGCAATGAACATTTTGGTACATGTCTCTTTTTGAATTATGGTTTTCTCAGGGTATATGCCTAGTAGTGGGATAGCTGGGTCATATGGTAGTTCTATTTTTAGTTTTTTAAGGAACCTCTATACTGTTCTCCATAGTGGCTGTACCAATTCACATTCCCACCTGCAGTGCAAGAGTGTTCCCTTTTCTCCACACCCTCTCCAGCTCATGCCTGTCTTAACCATTGTCCTTTCTAAACACAACTGAGCCATCTATAGCCAACTGATATAAAACAGGTGACACTTCCCCACGTCTCAGGTATATGTGACAGAGTTCGGCGGCATTTTCTCACAGATAGCTGGGGCAGTTATATTCTCCTTCACGGTTATTTGAATTGAAAACATCATGGGAAAAATGAAGCCATTCTTAGTGAGAACTAAAGCTGAAATAATGCCATGAGGTAGATTGGGGGCCATCAGGGCTATGCTGAATTGAGGAGAAAGAAACGCTAAACGGGAATACGATATTGAGAATATGAATAAGCAAGAAGTGGAAAAATACAGCTAGAGAAGAGCTGTGTTTTTAGCATTTCTCTAATCCAGCATACTCAAGGTTTATGAAAAACTTCAGGTGTTAAGGCCTAAGTCTCTATGCGGAGGGGTGTGGAGACCTGTGCATTAGATATTTCTAGTGGGCTAGATACTGTGAAATTTTCTCCAGGGTGCTTTTGATATGTGGCATCACCTCAACCATCATTACCATTTTCAACTATTTCCCCTAATATGATAGCATTTTAGTCTATGTATTATACTTCTTAGGCTAAAACATCATTTTCCTTACACAATTGCTATTTTTGTTTTTAATTTTTTATATTAAAATAAAAAATTATTTAGAAGAATTTAGAAGTATTAGAAGTATTACACTTCTTAGGCTAAAACATCATTTTCCTTACACAATTGCTATTTTTGTTTTTAACTTATTTTTTGTATTTTTTTGGTTTTTTGCAGTACACGGGCCTCTCACTGTTGTGGCCTCTCCGTTGTGGAGCACAGGCTCTGGACACGCAGGCTCAGAGGCCATGGCTCACGGGCCCAGCCGCTCCGCGGCATGTGGGATCCTCCTGGACCGGGGCACGAACCCACGTCGCCTGCATCAGCAGGCGGACTCTCAACCGCTGCACCATCAGGGAAGCCCACAATTGCTATTTTTTAAATGTCATTTGCAGTCTCCATCACTATCAACTTGTTAATTCATTAAACATATATATATTAAGCTTTTACTGTATACCAGACACAGTGTTACCTGTGGCCATATGAGGAGAAATTGGAGGGATTTCCAGGAGGACACTTCATGAGAGAAAGCTTGTCAAGCAAAGAATGAAATAACTTTTCCCAGCTAATTTGAGGCTTTCACACCAGGAAGTAAAGAAAAATCCCTATTAAAATGCCAGTTCTTCAGAGAATTGAGAGTTGAACAACCGGAGGAAATAAACTTTACATCCAAGGGCAGGGTGATTCAAGCAGAGGAAACAATGAGTACCAAGTCCCCGATGCAAAAAATGAATTGAACACCTTCATCTTGAGAGGAGAAACCAAGATCCTGGGAATTGATGATCACACAAGAAAGCATGTACTCAAGCCAGAATATCTTTACTCAAAGCACATTTCTCAAAACCAAGACGTAATGTGCATGCATTACATAGTCTATATAAAATCAAATGTACCTACTCAAATATTATCAGTAGTTCCCACTGTAGGAAAACAACATTCTTTAAAAGATAGGTGCATTAATAAAATGAAACACCATAAAAGTCGTGTATTTGGGGGAGGCATTTAATAATATAGGGAGTATTAATTTATATACTGTAAAAAGTAGATTTACAAGGAGTTTGTAGTTTGCCTTTTTCCTACAATCCTGCCCCAAAGCTACCAGATGAGTGCAAGCTATGTAGATTTTGATAGTGGGGAGGGGTAGGAGCCCCAGTGGGTTGTAAAGGGTGCATGTATGGAGGGCAGTGGGCCTGTATGGGGTATGGGAATCCTTACAGAGTGAGGAGGGCACCTGTGCTGGAAAGTAGCCTGTCACTGAATGTGGGAACCCGACCAGAGTGAGGAGAGCTTTTGCATAGGAAAGTGGTCAGCTCAGGGTGTCAGAGCCCAAGAGGTGTCACGAAGACTTGCATGCAGGAATTGGCCTGGTGAAGAGTGTCGTATGCTGAGTGGGGAAAGGAAGCTGTCTGTACAGGGACAGTGGTGACAGTGGCAAGAGATTAGCTACATATAAGGAACTTGATGAAATCAGGGAGAGATACCAATATGAAAAAGGAGAAAACTAGAAAGAATGCTACTGTGTTAGATAGGAATTGGGGATATCAGTGTTAACTCATGGTTTGGGATGGATGGATGAATGGATGTATAGACTGATAGACGGCTATAAATGTAAATGTATATGATGCGTGCGCGTGTGTATGTCTGTGTGTGTATAAACCTAGCACGCAGATCTTGATTTCTAATATTCTCTACTAAAAGGAACCAGGACTCCTCATAAAACAAACAAACAAACAAAAAATTGTAAAAGGCTGATTTCAAAGCCATTTAAAAAAAGTACTTGGTGAGCCTGGGACACATGCCAGAAAGTAAGGAAATGCTCAAAGAGTAAAAGGGGATGTTTCAAAAGGGCATAGAAGCCAAATGAAAGGACTCCCACCAGCCGTATCTGGGACAATTTGCTCCTCAAAATATATAATTATATGGGCTTCCCTGGTGGCTCAGTGGTTGAGAGTCCACCTGCCAGTGCAGGAGACACGGGTTCATGCTCCAGTCCGGGAAGATCCCACATGCCGCAGAGCAGCTAAGCTCGTGAGCCATGGCTGCTGAGCCTGCACGTCCGGAGCCTGTGCTCCGCAACGGGAGAGACCACAGCAGTGAGAGGCCCACGTACCGCCAAAAAATATATATATATATATATATATATATATATAATTATATTAATGTATTATAACCCTTTGAATAAAGTAGAAACCCACGAGTCTATATTAATTAATTAATTAATTATATAAATTAAAACTTTGGTAGGGAGCAGGATATTTATATTATTCATTATAAAAACTTTCTCTCCCTTCAAATTTTGTTTGTTTCTTGGTTCTCTGTTGCTGCCTCCACTGCTTTCTGTTGGTATTCCTTGGTTGGTATTCCACTCAGCTGTCAATGAACAAACTCAACCAACCTTGAAACTTAGGAGTCCTCCTTGATTCTGCTTTTCCCTAAACCCTGACATCCAAAAAATAATCACGTGTATTTTATTTTCTTACCGTTTCTCAAAGCTTTACTATCTATTCCAGCCCACTTACTTCTGCATCAGTGCAAGCCTAGATCACTGCCTCCTTTCCAGTTCATTCATGAATTTATTCTTACATTCGTTCATCAAATGTATACTTAAATTCTATTATGCATTAGCACAAAACAGATTGTCCCTGTTCTCATGTACCTTACAGTCTATTAGTGATTAATGAACTAATTTAATAATTACAGAATTGACCTTTACAATACAATTGTGATAAT
This sequence comes from Mesoplodon densirostris, assembly GCF_025265405.1. NCBI lineage: Eukaryota > Metazoa > Chordata > Mammalia > Artiodactyla > Ziphiidae > Mesoplodon > Mesoplodon densirostris. The sequence continues at coordinate 12,300,327 of NC_082669.1, read as the reverse complement.
ACAAAAGAGAACTATGGGAGTTGTGAGAAGATATAATGGAGAAAAAAGATCTAATCTGTGAGTTTTATAAACATTACTATCAACAAAGTTGTATTTGAGCTGTGATCTGAAAATGAATGGTTTGTAATTGTGGGGTGGGTGGGATAGAAAATGGCAAATGATACATACCTTACATGCAAAGTCTTCAAGGCAGAAAGAGGCAATGTATGTTCTAAACAACAAGACAAGCTAAAGAATAGTGTCTACTACCAAACGTAAGGTAGATAGCTAGTGGGAAGCAGCCGCATAGCACAGGGAGATCAGCTCGGTTCTTTGTGACTGCCTGGAGGGGTGGGGTAGGGAGGGTGGGAGGGAGACGCAAAAGGGAGGGGATATAGGAACATATGTATATGTATAACTGATTAAATTTGTAAAAAAAAAAAAAAAAAAGAATAGTGTCTAAAGAACAGTGAAGGAGGGCGAGAGAAGATAAGGATTTGAGCGAGACTTAGAGAAAATGTCAACATGAGTCTGGATGCACTGGATCTGGTGTTGTTCAGGAGAGATATCGAGGATGATTCCTGAATTTCTGATTTTAGCAACTAGTTGGATGATCATGTTATTTGCTTTGAAAAAGAACACCAAAGTGAGCCCAGGCTTACAATGGAGGAGGAGGGAAGGCTTCACTTTCAGGTATAGTGATTTTTACTTGCCTATGGAAACTCTCAGTGGTGACATTGGGAGCTCAGGGCAGACATGTGATGGGCATATAAATTTGAGGGCAGCTCTAGAGATAAGAAGACTTTTCAGATGCCAAGGAGGAAAAGCAGCTAAAGGCAGGAAGCCTTATCTAGATGCAGGAAGTGATTAACAGCCCCAATTTCTTCTGACACATCAGCTGGAATAATAATTGAAATACATCCATTAGAATTAGCCATATGAAGGTCATTGGTGCATGCAGAATAAATTACTTCAAAGTCTTAAACGAGCCAGTCAGTGGGTGGGGTGGTGGTCTGGGAGCAACCATGTCATGTGACATTCCTGAATGACTCACCTCCACCTCAGGGCACTTAAACCCTGCCATAATTTCTCACTGCCCTTACCTATCAGTGCCCCTCAGAAATATTACCATTCATTCAAGCCCTGATCCAAATTCTTCCCCTCAATGAGCCTTTGCACTTTGTGTTTTAATTCACAACACCCACCACTTTTAATGTGTACTGTGATTTCTATACATCCTTACCACTCCCTATAAAGATATTAGCTCTTTGAGGGCCAAGATCATATTTTGTTCATCTTTGCTTCCACAATGACTTGCACATGGGGAGCAAATGTGTTTACTTGTATTTTCTTTATTTTCTATTACTCATGAGTTGCTTTTCAATGGATTTCTCATTATCCTGTTCCTCTTTTTTATGTGCTTTTCTGAAAGAAGCTGACAAGATGTTTCCGAGTGAGCTTTGCCAGGTGTTGGCACATTTGTGGAGTCACCATGGATACAAGTTCTGCTCCTCAATTTTTAAGTCAAGAATCATAATCTCACCAGTTATCTAGCAATGGCCAAGTTCTATTCACAACAACCAAGTTTAGAGTATACATACATACTTACATACTCTAAAGGTGATATGTATTCATATGTTAAGTATTCCCAATTAAAGAATAGTTTGCATGATTATGAAACAGAAAAAATAATAAACACAGTAATATTCAGCTTTTACATGATTTCCATATTTGATGTTTTGACAAAGGGAAGAGAAGTAAGAAGCAATGAGGCTACATGACAAAGTGGGAAGAACATGGTGTTTTTGAAATCAAAGAGCCCAGGGTACAAATTTCAACGGTGCTCCTTATAAGCTTATTTCTCTATGAATCAGGAATGACAAAGCCTACCAAAGACACTTATTATGAGAATTAAGTCAATTTATGAAAAGTTCCTAGAATTCTATCTTTCATATTATATAAAATGTAATATAAATATTGATTCTCACTATTTCACCTGTGTTTATGTCAATATATCATGGTTTTTTGTCCCAATTCTTCATTTATATGAGGAAATGTGTATTTTTTAGTCTTTTCAAATTATTTTCCAGCTTAAGTACTATTTTATTTATCAGCATTTTCTGGAATCATTGAAGTAAAAGATTCCAGAGACTCTGGAGTAACGGGAAAGCAAACATTACTTTCTACTGGGTTGACCAAAAAGTTTGTTTGGGTTTTTCGTAAGATGTTTCGGAAAAACCCAAACGAACATTTTGGCCAACCCAATACATTCCAAATGAAATGTAAATACACAACCAACTGATCCTACCTGACCTCCAAGCCCAGATCATCAAAGCATGTTAGAATATCCAGAGGTTAACTCTGGCAGGGAAAACTATGTATGCAAGTCAATATTCTAGACCTTTTTTACCTAGAGAGACAGAATTGGGGAGCATATTGTTATAGAAGATGTATTAACATGAATCTCTCAGGTTCTGAGTTTTGCTCACCTTCTGTGAGCAAAAGGTTAATTTTATGTGTCAACCTGACTGGGCCACATGGTGCTCAGACAGTTGGTCAGACGTTATTCTGAGGGTGTTTCTGATGAGATTAACATTTGAATTGGCAGGACTGAGTAAAGGACGTTGCCCTCCTTAATGTGGGTGGATCTCACTTAGTCATCTGAGAGACTGAACAGAACAACAAGGCTGACCCTGCCTCAGTAAAAGGAAGCTAATCTCGCCTGATTTCCTTAAGCTGGGACTTCATTCTTTCCTGCCTTCAGACTCAACCTGAAACATTAACTCTTCCTAGGTCTCCATCCTGCTGGCCCTTAGATTGAAACTGCACCATTATCTTTCCTGGGTCTCTAGCTTGCTACCTGGAGATCTTGGAACTTTTCAGTCTCTATAATCATGTAAGCCAGCTCCTTATAACAAATCTCCAGATAGATAGATAGATAGATAAGATATATGTATATGGGTTTGTTTATGTAAATCTAAATCTACATATAAATCCTCCTGGTTCTGTTTCTCTGGACAACTAACACACCTGTCTTAGAGAAATTGGGAGAAAGATCCTGGAGAGGGTCCTCCCTATGGCTCAGCAAATGATCAAGCTTATTGTAGATTATCTTCAATATTTACTATTCTCAGGGTCTCCAGCTATCTTGACTGCTGTAGCATGGTAAAAGTATACAGTTGCTAGAGATACTTAGAAGTCCTGGATGGGTTTTGAATATGTTCTAAGATACTCAGGTAAACAGATTTCTCAATTGTTTCTGCAAAAATACATATTGCAGATTTTTTCTCCTTAACATATTTAGTAGTAACTTGATTTTTTTTTACATTTGTAAGGAAATGTTTAATCCATCCTGAAAGTATTTATTAAAGACCTTATGGGGCTTCCCTGGTGGCACAGTGGTTGAGAGTCCACCTGCCGACGCAGGGGACACGGGTTCGTGCCCCGGTCCGGGAAGATCCCACATGCCGCGGAGCGGCTGGGCCCGTGAGCCATGGCTGCTGAGCCTGCGTGTCCAGAGCCTGTGCTCTGCAACGGGAGAGGCCACGACAGTAAGAGGCCCGCGTACCGCAAAAAAAAAAAAAAAAGACCTTGTGGAAACTAATGCATGCTTTTTGAAATTCAGTGATTTTTAAAACGTCTCCTCGTGTGTTTTCGCTCTCTGCACACCTGGGCACACAAACACTTGTTCTGTCTATAAATGTTTAGATGAGAAAAGGACCAACATATTTTATTTAGAACTAACATATACTAATGTTTTACGGAAAATAGTTTGAATTTTAGTCAACCAGCTGCTATCAAAATCTGTACCACACTTTTTTTTTCAGGTAGCTAATTTGCTGTGGAATTTTCTTTTTCTGTAGGAAAAATATTAAATGCTATCTGTGGTTCACTGTGCACAATCTTTTGGAATTTTAGCAACAGATGAGCCACAGTGTAAATCTTTTATTATAAAGGGGCTCTAGAAGCAACATAAATTTGAGACAATTGTTCATTATTGTACATAAAAGCTTCAGTCAGTAACATAATCCTAATTACAGAATTAACTTTCTGATGTGAATCTTCTCCTAATAGGACTGGATAAATTACAAACTTAAAAATTCTTTTTCTCTCCCTTACATCTAAAGGAAAACAAATGTCTATTTATCTTTATTAACAAATAATTTTCAAGAAAGATAAAATCATGATTCTCATACAGATGTAAAAATGAACAGGTGTTAAGGATGTTATTTAACTCATAACCAATGACAGAACCAGGCAGATGTTTTAATTCATTCAGATGAGAATCCAAAGCTTAAACACATTTATAGATCAGGAATACTGAAGTAAATATGTCGATGGATGCAAAACTGGTTTTCCACAAAGAGGGAAAGAGGAAGTTCAACGGAACCTCTGCCAGACCAGAAAGAATTTGTACATCTATAGACAAGAATTATTTTGCATCGTTGTCAGCTAACATTTACACAGTTGCAAAATAGCTTCCAAGAAATGCAATGAGATAACCCAAAGAGGTATCCTCTAGGATCTGGGCAATCCATAGTTTTCCACTAAAGCATACATTTTTCTTTACATTTGAAAGTGTAAACTTAGCCTGGTACCCATAGCTGTTGATGAGCAAAGCTATTGGCATTGAAATCTGTTTTGGTTGTTTCGGCATATACCAACCAAAAATTTCATAGAGCAGAGGAATCCCTCATCTAAAGTCTCATTCCTCCATTTCAGCCAGAGGCATGCAGCAATTCAAAGACCCAGAATAAGTGTTAAAAAAAAAAAAAAAAAAACAGGAAGAAAGAGACCCAGAAGCTAATCTTGTGAGGTTGGACTCGAAGAAGAGGCCAGGGGTAGCTGATGAGAGCTGGTTGGAGAGAAAGAGAAAGGAGGGAGATGATGATACTCTCTATCATTTCTCTATCCCTCCTGAAGTAATTCAGTATTTTAAAAATTTAAAAATAAGGGCTTCATTATTTAGCACAATTATATTTATACAGGAATCTATTACTTCTATACCCAGTAATCTAATTTTTTCAATTGTGGTAAAATATACATAACAATCTACCATTTCAACCATGTTTGAGTATACAACTCAACTCAGTAACATTAAGTACATTAACACTGTTGTGTAGCCATCACCCAGTCATCCATTTTTATCCTAAATGCTTATGGAACATTTATTTCTAAGAGGAAACGAGATGGGAAGAGGAAGGAGCTATAATATGTTTGACATAAAGAAATCTCCTTGTAGACTTCCCTGGTGGTCCAGTGGTTAAAACTCCAGGCTTCCAACGCAAGGGGCACGAGTTCAATCCCTGGTCAGGGAATTAAGATCCCACATGCCATGTGGTACTGCCAAAAAATAAAAACAAATTAAAAAAAAAAAGAAATCTTCTCCTTGTCAATAGGTATATTTTAAAACATCCATCATTTATATAATTACCATCTGTGAAATTTCCTATGTCCGCTAAAATTGGCCAAAAAAAAAAAATCTAAAATTTTGAAAAATTACGACAGGTCTGGGATCTGAGGCTTGTCTGCAAGTGAAAGTTCTTCTATAAAGCCATGTTTTAAAAGACTTTCCAACATGTCTTTTGACTACTAATATAAAAGGATGAACCTATTGCTATACAATAACAAAAAGTAGCTAAGACTCCATTACAAAGAGTATGTGTGTGGTTATCGTTAGCCTTAAAAATGTTTCCTACAAACCTCAGCAGAGTCAGAGGACCTGTCATGCCTGTGGGGTTTCCTGCCTATAGTTTCTTCAATATGAGTAAATCATTTGACTGGTTTCTAGCTGATTTCCCCAGATTGATTCTCTGTTACCTGATTGGAGCCCACTACTTATGAAGCTACTTATAATCAGATCTATATAATTTATTTAAAACAACTACTACTAATAATAGCTCTTACTTATAATGTGCTAAGCAGTCTCACAACAACTTATTAAGCAGGTAGTATCACATTGAAAACATATAGATGATGAAATTGAGCCTTTGATTGGTTAAATAATTGAACTTTGTAATGAAGCTATTAAGGGGTTGAACTTTGATAGACAATTCTCTCGTTTTTTTCACTCAGACTTTTATAAAATATTGCAGCTGGACACTGACTAGACTTGAGAACACAAAGATAAAATATGAGTTCAGGCCTTACGTGGCTCTGTTGTGTGTAGAGTTAAACATGTTTAGTCGGGTACCTGATGGATCTGGACTGGAAAAATTGTGGTTTGAGGATTTTATAAGCAGTTTTTGCCCTTCACCATAGACATTTAAATATCTTTAGGGGAGTTGTTTACTTTGTTCTGAAAAATCACCCTTTGATGATACCCTGTGGATAAGGAATGATAAAGCAGCTCCCTATGCATTGTTCTTACAAGTCCTGATCATTGGTGAACTGATTTAAATCAGAGGCTTTGAAGCCACATATAAACGTAAATCATGTGTCCCTCTGAATATTAAGAAAATATTTTCTACTTAAATTTGGATTTGTGTCGACCTATGTCTGAAGATTGCTATTTGTTCTTGAGACATCTTTGTGTTTTTGCCCAAGAATTTCCTGAAAGGATAGATTGTTCTAAATCTATAATATAGCAGGATAGATTCACGGGAAGGATATTTCCTATTCATAACAGAGCGAATATTGTAACAAAGTTGGATTTGGAGAAGGGCTACCTAGAGTGAGTGGGTTTTGTTGTAAGATTAGTGTTGTTAAAGACTTAATAACCTCGGTTTTGGATGTGTGATGTGCGTTATTGTATACATCTTGATCAGTTCACCATGGTGAGAGTACATACCCCAGAAGGAAGAGGATAGACTTAGTATCAGTCATCCCATACAGGCATTGGACTCTGGTCCAAAGGGCAGTTGGGCCTAGGTTGTTCCATGTAGAAATGCCTGCAGCTTCACATGGGTGGAAACTGACCCTCACTCTGTATAGGGACTCTGCACATAGCCTTTGTCCCCTGGGTTCTAACACTCGCCAGTTATTGCCGGAGGTTGTTCATTCCAGGTGATATACTCAGGTTATTATTACTAGCCCTTCTACAAAGCGTGGTTAAATTTCAGAGCCCAGTTTTAGTTGTACTATGGGGAATAAGCAACGTTGATTCCTCCAGGAAGATGGAATGGGAATATCTACAGAGACTACCATGAGATTTTGGCTGTCCCTACAGAGAAGTTAATCACAGCTTTTATGTGTTTCTGTCATTTGTGTATCTCATGACAGTTATTTATTCATTTTTGCTTGTCTTTAGATGCTTATTGCCATTATTCCCTGACCAGACTGTAAGCTCCTTGAAGGAAGGGACCAGTCATGTCTGGTTTGCCTTGCACAGTGACTAGTACAAAAGAGATGCTTAAAAAAATTCCGTAAATGAGTGAAGCAGTTTTATTTACAGCAGAAATGGCAGTAAGATAACAAGAAATCAGCTAGAGGAAGAGATGAAATCTCAACTTAAAATCAAGTTTGCCTAATTTTGGAATTGAAATGGGAAAATGCCCATAGGGATTTCAATTACCAAAACCAAACTGAAGTCAAGTCAATTCAGTATAGATTCGCAGGCATGTGTAAGGAAGGACATAGTCCCACTGGGTAAATTTCAAGGTGTGGTGGGAGTCCCAGTGATAAAGTTGCTTTATGATTACGTGGCTTGAAATAGGACAGTTCACTGTGCTTATGATAAATATGCATATGTGTGAGCCAAAAAAAATTCTTATTCCTCATAATATATATTTATTTTTAAGTCATGGGACATGTTAATAATAATAATAATTAGTATATATTGTGAACTAGGTGATTTAAGATAATACATGCATTTTTATGTTTAAAGGAAGGGACTTCTCCAGAAAGAGAAAAGCAAATACCATATGATATTACTTATATGTGGAATCTAAAATATGCTACAAATGAACCTATCTATAAAATGGAAACAGACTCATGGAGGGACATAGAGAACAGACTTGTGGTTGCCAAGGGAGAGGGGGATGGGGGAAGGATGGAGGGAGAGGTTAGGGTTAGCAGATATAAGCTATTATGTATAGAATGGATAACAACAAGGTCCTACTGTATAGTACAGGGAACTATATTCAGTATCCTATGATAAACTGTAATGGAAAAGAATATTAAAAAAAGAATATAGATGTATATATGTATAATATATATGTATAACTGAATCACTTTGCTGTATAGCAGAAATTAACACAACATTATAAATCAACTATACTTCAATAAAATAATTTTTAAAAAGGGACTTCTCAGGAGGCTTTCCACTATAAGTATCAAATAATTAAAATTCATTATTCCACTGTTATATAGATAACTCCACAAGTTATATATATAACTCCACAAAGAGTGGAGTTATAGCTGTTTCTGGACTGGAAATACTTTGAGGTGTTAGTCTGTTCAGGCTGGGCTTTCTCTAGTTGCGGCGAGCGGGGACTACTCTTCATTGCGGTGCGCGGGCTTCTCATTGCGGTGGCTTCTCTTGTTGCGGAGCACGGGCTCTAGGAGTTCGGCCTTCAGTAGTTGCGGCACATGGGCCCAATAGTTGTGGCTCGCAGGCTCTAGAGCGCAGGCTCAGTAGTTGTGGTGTATGGGCTTATTTGCTCCGCGGCATGTGGGATCCTCCTGGACCAGGGCTTGAACCTGTGTCCCCTGCATTGGCAGGCAGATTCCCAACCACTGTGCCACCAGGGAAGCCCGTAGGGCCTCTTTTGTGAAGAAGAGCACAGTCGTATTCATGAGGGTTCCACCCTCATGACCTAATCATCTCCCAAAGATACGTCCTAATACCATCACCTTGGGAGTTAGGATTTCAACATATGAATTTTGGGGCGGACACAAACATTTACACTATAGCACGTGGTGTTGCCAAATAGGAGGGTTGGAAGAGCAAAAAGAATCAGAGCAACTTAAAATAGTCACAATATTTCACAACCCAGTGAAGAGCCTTCTTGATGTTTTCATCAATAATAGAGTCAGTCAACAAAAATGCATCATTTGAGGCCAATGCAAGGGTGCTTCACATGCCAGCAAGTTATCCCCACTCTAAAACGACAATTATAATTTCTAATGTGATTGTTTAGCCATGGAAGTTACTGATTTAATGAATATATATTAATCTAGAATAAAGGTTTTGCTTTGTTTCTTTTGCATCAAAATCTAGCATTCTGACTATTTGCGTTACAGATTTAGTTGTCCATGTCTGAGGAGCAGCAGAGAGAGATTCATTTTAAAGTTACAGAAACATGAATATAGAGATCAGGTCTTAGCCTCTGATCTCCAAGGAGTTTCTGAGAGAAACATAACTGTGAGGGAATTAATATCAAGGACATGTATTTCCTGAGTCTTTAATTCATCTTGTTGGAGGCTGCCTGGTAAACTAAATGGAATGCATAGGTTTCTGCTTTTTCAAATCGTGGCATGTCGGAGATCTTCTGGAAATAACATCTTTATTATCTTCCTTTTACCTGTCTCTTTTCTTTTTTTTTTCTTTTTTTCATAGCTATCTGTTATCTCTCCAGGCTCGATAAGCTAAATCAAGAAATATGATTTGGTAGATTACCCAAATGGCTTGTTTTGTGCAAGGTAGAAGCAGAAGTTTTCCACCCTCTCCCCACCCCCACTTAGTAGATTTTTTCCGAAAATTCATCCCCAGAAAAGCATTTCTCTTCTGTGGCTTAATCTTCTTAAGGGTGCCAGCCACATGCTCAATAATTACCATATTCTAGTTCACTTGTTTCATTGCCTTTTGTGCTCTTTGAGGAAGAACAATACAGCCTGTTTTCTCTTAGTGTTTTCCGAGATCAATTTTGTTTCTAAGATACAAAAGCTTGTTCTAAAGAGCAAGCTTCCAAATATCTTCTTGAATACAAAGAACTCTATTCTTTCATTCAATCTGAAAGAATTGTACAAATAACCACCCATACACATCACTGGATTGTGAGGAATAAATAGCATCCTTAAAATACTAAACACATCATTTAAAATTACTTACATCAATCATTTAAAATCTATTGTACACTTCAAACATTCAAATTGGAAAAGGTAAGCATTAATATTATAAAATATTAATGAAATACCCAGTATGAACAATTTCCCACCTTATAAAATTTAATATTAAAATCCACAAGTTTCCAGAAGACTAAATTTTTCTCTAAAAGTTTTAATTATGACAGAATTTATACTTTAAAATTAAACTTGAAAATGGAAGCTTCAACAGAACCTGGTCTCATTTGTGAATTGGTAACAATATTGCAAGAAACAAATGAATTGGGACCCTGAAGAGTTGTCTAGTCAGACATAATTTTATACATTTCTAAACCTCCTTCCTAGATCATCCACATACTGACAATATTAATATAGATTATGTATCTATATTCCATATTTTCTGTTTTAGTCAATATGTAATTACGTATTTATAAGACACTAAGTTTGATCATAATATTTTTGTATTGTTCAAATGGGCGTGCTTAGGTTTATATTTCTGTTAGTAGAAAGCTTGTGTTTGAATAACAGAGCAGATATTAGACCAAATATTGATCATGTTTGGTTTTCAATTATAGAGACTCATTTGTAGCCATTTAAGATTGTTAAATTTTTCTTATTATTTAATCCATAATTGTTTGGAAGTTTATAAAAAGCATTTTTAGCTGTCTATATGTGTGCTGAAAGCCCAACAGAATTTGATGACTAAGCATTTCTTTTGAAAGTAAAAGGGAGGTGGGATAGAAAGCCCTTTTGCAAATAAGACATGTACCCCAAAAAGGTGTGTTTCAATGGAAAACTATGTATCTTTCATAGTATCTTCCAGCCCTGTTGGTTGTCTTTGAGCTATTTTTCAATTCTTTATAAACTGTAGGTAACTGACAAGTGTACATGCTGTCTCCTCCAAAAGTGATTTAATTGGTTTCCTCCACCCTGTGGAAAAGCTAATTTTGTCGCCATTTGCAATTCATCTTGACGTACCTTTTTTCTATACTGTTTTGTACTGTTTTGACTTTTACTTTGAACCGGTTTTAGACTCTGCGTCATGCCATGAGTTAAAATAAGTTGTTTACTATGTATACGGTCACTTTTACATCTGTATCAGAGTCATGATTTTACCATTTTCTGGAAATTATCTTTTGACAGAATTTTTCAAACTAAGATGAATGCCACAAGTTGGCAAAAGCAAATGCTGAGGCAGAGATTGGGGTATGAGATGTTTATTAGAGATTAACAACTGAAAGGGAAAGAAAGGAAGTAGAATTGGGCCAAAGAACAAGTAGAATTGCAGAGCAAGCCCATGACTGCCTCTGCTAACCCCGTGTGTAGCCCATTAAAAAGCCCTGCAGAGGCCACCTACCTCCCCTGCCTCAGTCGCTGGGTGCAGGCTGTCCCAAGGAGGGTGTCGGCCAAGGAGGCTCTCTGCCACTAAGGCAGACCTTGCATCAATCCTCCTTCCTCTTCCACATGCACAGACTTGACCTAAAGATGCCTACGTATCACTGTATAACTTCTGATCTGTACTTTCGGGGTGTTTCCCAAGGCTGGGTGAGCCTGCACAGGAGGCAGCTGGAAGCCACTTCTACATGGAACTGGTAGGCGAGCAACAACACAGTTGCATTTGGAAGTGACTAGGAAACATGTAAGTATAGGCCATTAATCCATACTCACCGTATCCCCTTAACCAGATTCCAGGAATGCCTGCAGCTTCTCCCAGACCATGGACCCTAGAAAAGTGCCAAGTAGAAGGCAGAGAGGAAAGAAATGTGACTTATGCAACTAAATCTTATGTTTGCAATTTCACGAAAACATATAAACATGTGGACGTGTGGTAGGATCCTCTCTATGGCTCGGAAGGAGCTCATTTTGAAACTTACGCATCATTCTCTTCACAGCCAATCTATTTTGAAGTGTATGTGTCATAAGGGAGCCCTGAAGAGAGAGTGACTAAAACTGCCTGAGGGAATAAGAGGAAAACTTTACCAAGGAGATATTTGATCTTGCAGGTAGAGAGAAAATACTGGTCTTAAAAATCAACAGGAAACACCTAATGGGTGTAGCTTTAAATATCTCACATGGATAAACATTCCGAATTTGAATGTTTACCTCAACTAGCTGTTTTCTGAAAACCAACTACGTTTAACAAATAGGAATGTAAATATTCTGAGAATAGACTCTAATTAGATTATTACTTCCTCTATGAAATTTTGCCTGAAGAACACTTGCTTTGCTTGTCGTAAGGATGAGGCAAGTATTTAGGTCAACTTTTTTTTAAAGGAGACACAACTTATCAGTAATACTCTGTTTGTAATATTGATCAGAGAAATCAGTGTATCTTTAATTCCTTTCCCAGACTCTCTTTTCTTTACTGATCTTGTTTCTTTACTTCCCGTTCTTCAACTATTTCCTTCCTTTTTAATACACACCATTTGTTATGGACTGAATGTTTGTGTCCTCCCCAAAATGCAGATGTTGAAATCTAACCGGCAATGTGAGGGTATTTGGAGGCGGGGCCTTTGGGAGGCCATTACATTATGAGGTTGGGGCCCTTATGAAGGGGATTAGTACCCTTGTAAGAAGAGGCCCTAGAGGTAGCTCTTGATCTCTTCACCTTGTTAGGCCACAGGGAGAAGTTGACAGTCTGCAACCCTAAAGAGGGTTCTCATGAGAACCTAACCATGCTGGTGGGTGATCTTGGACTTCCAGCCTCCAGAGCTGGGAGAAATAAATTTCTGTTGTGTATAAGACATGCAGTCTATAGTACCTTGTTATAGCAGCCTGAACTAAGACACTATTAAATAAGAATTCCAGTTCTCCTCCTTCCCAATTTTTTCCTAATATGCCCTCTGGAAAACCTCCTCCAGTAAACTTACCTATGTCCTTTTTATCTTCCTCCCATAGTTTTGCCTTAACTGAGATCTGATTCCTTTTCCTCTCGAAGGAGATCATTGTTTAGCTCGTAAACTTAGGGTAACCATAGAGTTTACAGTGTTAACTAAGAAACTTCAAAGAGTGAGATGGGGGGAGTTAGGGGGTAGCATTATACCAGGATAATGGGCATAAACTTGAATTGTCAAAAAGGATGTATGTCACACTACCTCAATCCCAAACAACATGGGACTAGAGCTGGGTAAGAACAACGGGTAGAGTCTCTTAAATCTTCACTGTCACTTCCCAATTTTTTTTTCACTATTACTTAACAACTCATCATCCAGAGAGCTGCATTGCCCAGCTAGAACAAAGCAAACTACAGCTCTCAGGCCACATCCAGTCCACCGCCTATCTTTGTAAATAAATCTGTGTCAGAACACAGCCATACTCTTCATTCTGTATTGTCTGGCCAACTTCAGCTACAATAGCAGAGTTGAGCTGTTGCAACAGAGACAGAGTGGCTTTCAAAGTCTGAAGTATTTATTATCTATTTACAAAAAAAAAAAATGTTGCTGATACCTGGACTTCCTGAGCTTTTCTTGAGGAAGGGCTGGTGTTACTTATGTCTACAGGTCTTATTCACCATGAGTATTTAAATAATATGCCAAGCACATAGTAAATGCTCAATATTTGTTTTATGGATGAGTATCAAAATGCAGAATAAAGCTACCACAACTTGTAAGTAAAGTGTGTTATTGTATATAAACAGACAGATCAATTGAACAGGATAGAAAATTCAGAATATCTATCATATTTGTCAGTATTTAGTATATAGAAATACTATAATTTCTACAAAAGGAAAAAGGTGATCTATAAATTAAAATAAAACTGGAAAAAATTTAAACTATTTTTTAAAATTATATATTTACATTAGACCATCTGTGCTTAAAAAAACAGTTTTCTAGTTAGATAGGAATCCCCAGTTGACAGACATCTGCCTCATGGTCCCCTCCCTCAACTGCAGAAATGACTCCGCCTCTGCTCTGGATCAGGCTTCTCCCTCTCCACATGCTCTGAGTTTTCACTCCATCCGTTTGTTTTCTCCCTCTAGGACCTTCAGTCTCTGCCTCTCCTGACTTTTCCTCAAGAGGTAGTGGTTAAACGTGATGACTCTTGAGTCAAACTGCCTGGGTTTGAATCCTGGCTCTAACTCTTTCTAGTCAGTTAATTTAGGCAAGTGTCTTAAACTTTCTGTACTTTCCGTGGCTTCTGTCAATAACAAAGGTAGTTATCTCATCGATGTTTCATGTTTGTAAAGTGCTAGCACAACGTCTGATAAATAGTCCTTGATAAAAATTGTAAATAAAATAATATTTAGGGTTCTCTTACCTAAAAAATATGAAATGTCCCCAACCTTATATTTCCCTTCAAAAATCAAGCTTTTTTTTTTTTTTCCAGAGGTAATTACTCCTGATTTGGGGGTCCTTATTTCCATTCTATGCATTTGAATGGGATAATTCTCTGCGTGCTGCTTTGTAACTTTTTATATTTATTAATATTTTATGAATGTTCTGAATGTCTGAATATTCTTAAACAGTCTATGTAATATATAATATAAAGAACATTTTAATGGATGCATATTATTTTATCTCATGGATATACTATAAATTATTTAAACAAAGCCATATTGTTAAACATTTAGGGTTGTTCTTTTTTTTTTTTTTTTTTTTTGGCTGGGTTGGGTCTTCGTTGCTGCACACGGGCTTTCTCCAGTTGCATCCAGTGGGGGCTACTCTTAGTTGTGGTGCACGGGCTTCTCACTGCAGTGGCTTCTCTTGTTGCAGAGCATGGGCTCTAGGCATGCAGGCTTCAGTAGTTGTGGCGCATGGGCTCAGTAGTTGCGGCATGCGGGCTCTAGGGTGCACAGGCTTCAGTAGTTGTGGCTCACAGGCTCTAGAGTGCAGGCTCAGTAGTTGTGGCTCATGGGCTTAGTTGCTCTGAGGCATGTGGGATCTTCCTGGACTAGGGATCGAACCCATGTCCCTTGCATTGGCAGGTGTATTCTTAACCACTGCACCACCAGAGAAGTCCTTGTTGTTGTTATTCTTAAGCAAGATTGATGTAATGAACCACCATGTACCCATGACCCAGCTACAACAATGATCAACTCATGGTCAGTCTTATTTCATCCATACTCTCACTCATTCCCCAATCTACCTTTAAAAACTTTAAAAGATAAGAGCTTTTTTAAAAGCATAATCACAATTATATTATCACACCTCAAAAAATTTAAAGTAATTCTTTCATATCATCAAATATCTAAGCAATGTTCAAATATCCTTGATATTCTCCCTTTCTCTCTCCCCCTTCCTCTCCCTCCTCCTCCTCCCCTTCTCCTCCCCCTTTCCCTCTCTTCAAATTGTTCACATCAACATCCAGATAAGATCCATACACAGCAAATAATCTGTAAGTCTCTTTTAATCAATAGATTCCTCTCCATTTCTCTTTTTATTTATTCCTTTGCAATTTATTTGTTGGGGAAAGAAAGACAAAGAAAATAATAGGTCAATGGATCTACAGTGTTTCTCATGTCCTGGATTTGCTGATTGCGTCATCACTGGTGCCACTTAACATGTTCTTCTATCAACTGTAAATAAGTACTTAGATCTAGAATTTGTTCAGATTGTTTCCATGTTTTGACAATAATATCTCACAGGTGGTACAGTGTGCTGTTCTCATATGGTACATAAAATTGGATTGTCTGTCTTTTTTCTGATGTTATCAGCCATTGATGATCAATGCCTACATCTATTAATTTATCAGCATTATAAAATGATGATATACTAATTACAGCAGTTTTGCTAATATAAATAGTATACAATAGCTAAAACCTCACAGTTAAGTATTTGTTCACATCAGTGTGCTTTTTTATATTTAAGAAAAAATTCTAAAAATTAAATACCTGAATCAAAATAAATTTACATTTGAAAATTTACATTACATACATATTTATTTATTTATTTTTTATTTGTGGTTTATTTTTGACTGTGTTGTGTCTTCATTGCTGCACACGAGCTTTCTCTAGTTGCGCTGAGTGGGGGCTACTCTTTGTTGTGGTGCACAGGCTTCTTATTATGGTGGCTTCTCTTGTTGCGGAGCATGGGCTCTAGGCTTGTGGGCTTCAGTAGTTGTGGCTCGTGGGCTCTAGAGTGAAGGCTCAGTAGTAGTGGCACATGGGCTTAGTTGCTCCGCGGCATGTGGGATCTTCCCGGACCAGGGCTCGAACCTGTGTCGCCTGCATTGGTAGACGTATTCTTAACCACTGCACCGCCAGGGAAGTCCTACATTTACCATACATATTGCCCAATTACCCTCCAGGAAAGTTAGACTGACTTGCCTCCCAATGTTGGGTTATCATTGTATTAAACATTTCTATTCATTGTTTGCTAAAAATGAGAAATTCATTGTGGTTTACTTTATAATATTTTGCTTACCAATAGGATTAAGCATTCTTTCCTTAAATTTATTTATTTAGTTGGTTAGTTTATGTATTTTATTTTCTTTTTATTTTTTGGCTGCGTTGGGTCTTCTTTGCTGCACATGGGCTTTCTCTAGTTGGCGGCGAGCGGGGGCTACTCTTCATTGTGGTGCACAAGCTTCTCATTGCAGTGGCTTCTCTTGTTATGGAGCATAGGCTCTAGGCACGTGGGCTTCAATAGTTGTGGCTTGAGGGCTCAGTAGTTGTGGCTCACGGGCTGTAGAGCACAGGCTCAGTAGTTGTGGCACACAGGCTTAGTTGCTCTGCAGCATGTGGGATCTTTCCAGACCAGAGCTCGAACCCGTGTCCCCTGCATTGGCAGGCGGATTCTTAATCACTGCGCCACCAGGGAAGCCTGCTTTCCTTAAATTTAAATTTGTATTTCTTCTTTTGTGAATTTTCAGCTCTTGTTCTTTGACCGTTTTTCTGATGGATATCTATCTTTTCTTTTTTCCTTGTTTCTTCAATATATTTAGTTAAGTATTATGGAAACGTGATCTCTGATGAGTAACCCTACTGTAATAAATAGTCACCACATATGTGTAACATCCAACTGTTTACTCTTTTGCAGAAGTGGTCCTAATAAATTCCAATACTCTTTTTTGCCTCCACCATTCCAATGAACTGCTTCTCACCAGGGCCTCTGATGACCTAATTTTCAATGCCAAGGAAAATAGTTCAATTCTTGCATTTCTTGAGTGTATTGCTGCATTTCTCCCCGTGAATTATTAAATCCACCTGAAACTCTATTCTCTCATACTATTTGTGCAAATAATATATTTTGATTTTTCTTCTCCTCTTTGATTAGTCTCGGTAGCCTTTGTTGTTGTCGGTCTCCTAGGTCCTTTTGCTTCTGTCAAAGATTGTTGGGGCTTCCCTGGTGGTGCAGTGGTTGAGAGTCTGCCTGTGGTTGCAGGGGACACAGGTTTGTGCCCCGGTCCGGGAGGATGCCACATGCCACGGAGCGGCTGGGCCCGTGAGCCATGGCCACTGAGCCTGCGTGTCTGGAGCCTGTGCTCCGCAACAGGAGAGGCCACAACAGTGAGAGGCCCGTGTACCGCAAAAAAAAAAAAAAAAAAAAAAAAAAAAAAGATTGTTATTGTCCAAATTTCTGTCTAGGTTCTCTTCTCTTATCATTCTTTTCCCTGTGACTGAAATCTTAGGTGAATGACTCTAACTATATATCTACATCCAGAGTATGTATCTTTTGATCTTGGGAGTTGCATGTACAAATGCCTTCTGTACATATCTAACTGGATAAGTCACAAGTACCTCAAACTCATCGTATGCAGAAGTCTACTCGTCACCTTTTACCTCCACCAATTTTGCATGCCTTTATTAATGGTCCCATCATTTATCTAAATGGTCATGTCAGAAATCTGATAGGCCTATTGTTGCTTTCATAATTTTGGAGGAACTATGGTAGAAGGAAAAGTGTATACTTTGCAGCCAAAACAACCTGGCTTAATTCTAGCCCTTCCACTACTTAGCTGGTAATCTTTGGGCATGTAAAAAATATTCTTTGATCTTCACATTTCTCTTCTGTCAAAATGGGGGCAACACTAGATTCTCAGATTTGTAGGTGTGAGTAAATGGTAACATATGTAAAAGTACCTAGCATGAAACACATAGTAGACCTTCAAAAAGTACTGATTTTCCCTTCCTCTCTCTTCATTCACCACACATCCAATTCATCACTTCCTCAATCTCCTCCCTATATCTTTTCAAATCCATTCCTTCTTTTCCATATTTATTACCACTGCCTCAGATTAGTCCTTCATTGTTGCTCACTTGGATTGGCAATATCTTCAACTAGTCTTCCAATTTCCAGTCTAAACGTTCTCCAGTTTATTTTCTGACCAGAATGTGCTTTGGAAAATTTATGCCTGATTATATCATGCCATTGCTTTAAAATCATCAATAGTCCCTGATAACCTTCAGTAAAGTAAATCCAAGCCTTCTTACCATGCAATTGAAGACATATTATATATTTTTTTCTTTTCCATTATGGTTTATTATAGGATATTGAATATAGTTCCCTGGGCTATACAGTAGGACCTTGTTGTTTATCCATGCTTTATTTAATAGTTTGCAAGAGCTAATCCCAAACTCCCAATCCATCCCCCAACCCCCTGCACACCCTGCCCCTTGGCGATCACAAGTCTGTTTTCTGTTCCATAGATAAGTTCATTTGTATCATATTTTAGATTCCACATATAAGTGATATCATATGGTATTTGTCTTTCTCTTTCTGACTTACTTCACTCAGTATGATAATCTCTAGGTCTATCCATGTAGTTGCAAATGGCATTATTCCCTTCTTTTTTATAGCTTTTTTATGGCCGAGAAGTATTCCATTGTATATATAAACCGCTTCTTCTTTATCCATTCCTCTGTCGATGGACATTTAGGTTGTTTCCATATCTCGGCTATTGTGAATAGTGCTGCTATGAAGGCATATGATATTTTAATCTCTGCTTATTTCTTCTGTCTCACCTCTTGCCACAACCTGCTCCCAATCTGTGCCCCCCACCTCCAGCTTTCCCTATTTTTTGCACTAATCATAGCCCTGAAATGCATATTCCTAAATCTAAATAAAACTACTTAACCTATAAAGCAGTATTCTCACAGGGTGGGAGAAAATTATCTTCAGAATCAAGGATACTCCTCTGAGAGGAGGAATCTTTTCCAGCTGACCCCTCCCCACTTGGAGATTATGTTTCATTGCCTATAGGATGACACATCATCCCACACACTTAAATGAGAATCATTATAATAGAAAACCACTGCCATAGAAAGAGAATGCATTGCATCTTTCAAATGAGCTGGGGCAGAAAATAGTGTGAGAACCATTAAGATGAAGATTCAATATCAAATTGAGTTAACCTATCTTAACCTCTCCACCCTCTTAGATCCTTTTACGTACCTCCATCATGTCATAGCGGAAATGAAATTATCTTTTAAAGTATTATCTTTTGTTAGATTGTGAGTTTCTGGAGTGTAAACCAGCTTATGGCCCAGTGCCTAGTATATGATGGATACTTAATATCAATTTCAGAAGTGAAAGTTGACTCCAATAGACATATTTATCAAAAGTTCAGTCAAAACTAATTGAAATTATAATAAATCCTGGTATGATAAATTCTAAAAGATATTGTGAATTTTCACTAAATCATACTTTCATTCTAGTTCCATTGCTATAGTCATAATGAAGATCTCCCAGGAATGGGAGCAAAAGAGAGTGCCCGCCCAACTTCCCAGACTTTTTGCAGATGAAAATAATAACCGCATGTAATAGAGAAAAAGGAGAGCTTGTTAAATTCATGATACAAACAAGTCCCTGGTTCTTATGTGAGTATTGTTCTTTCCATGGACCTCCTTCAGGAGTAGTCAAGAAGGAGCTCATGTACTTGAAGACTATTCCTCTGTAGTTTGCCCTTGACAATGGTCAAAGGATGCTGGATGCCCTGTGCTCAAGGTAGGACTGCTTCACTGCCCAGCAGCAGGCTTCCTTCTACAGAATTCAAGAGGGATAGATTGCCCTGGGAGGAAGACCCTAGTCTGCAGAGCTCTGTGCTTCCATGTCAGGAGTAAAATGGGGGCCCAGAAGTAGCCATAGTCCTCCTAAGACCGTCCACCCTCCAACTCCTTCCACTCACGGCCTGGCTGACACTCTCTGCCTTGGAAATATTAGGACTAAAGTCATTACTTTTCTTATACCAGTTGATGTCAATCACCAGAAGAAACCTAAGATTCCTAGATTACCTGGGTTATAATACAGCCCATACGGTGCCTTTTCTGACCCCATATTCCACTCTTTGCATCTTTTCTCACTGTGGCCACTGAAACTCATGCTAGGTTATTAATAAAGCCTCTTCTGTGAGGCTTCATTGTATCCTGTTGCTTTAATGGAAACCTGTTTTCTTCCTGAGGACTTTCCCTTTTTATAGCCTTCTCAAATGATGACTGATTTCTTTTCCACTCTCTTCTTAAAGTAGGGCTAGAAAAGTAGTTGGTATCTTCCTCACTCCTCTTTGCCGCTTCCAGCCCATTTCCCTGTTTTCTTCCCTAAAAGTTCCCAGCTTTCAAACTTGTGTCATCAGTTTGTGTTTCCCACTATCTGTCCTTTGTGCAGTCATCTCTAACTCCCAAGGTCAGCTCATCCTCCCCTTATCTTAAATAAAGATCATTGGCTGTTTAGATCATTGTCAAGCTCTCCAGCATTACTTCTGTCAGTTTTTTTGTTGATTGCAACATCCACGCAGATAATCCTTTCCATTCCCTGGCCTTTTAATTCCTGGACCTCCTCTCAGCCAGTGGTCTCTTGTACCCTCCTCAGCCACTCACTACTATGACTTTATCAATACCAATAATTACAACCTCCTATAAGTAATCTTTACCCCTCCCTCCAATATTACCCCAAATCTTTCCTGATCACTCCCTAAACACCAACATTATTTTCATACTGAGAATACCACCCTCTCACTCTTCTTCTCCCACCTCCTGTGTGTCTTTACTCCTCTTATTTACCTAGCTTAAATCTTATGTTCGTTCATTATAATTACTCCCTTGACTATATTCAATTCTCTATCCCTTTCTCATTTGTTTTACTTGTATGGCTAATCCATACCCCTAGTTAAAACCAATGATCTGTCCACTCCTTGCATGTAATTCCGTAGCTGAGCATAACTAGAGAAAAATATACAGTCATACTTACATGTGTCATTTCAAATTCATGAACACTAACCCAAATCATTTTTAATGCCGATGATTACTATATCATCAATTCATAGACCATTCATTCTCTTATTCGCCTAGACACTGTTCCTTCCTTTCTGCTCTATTCTCAAACTTTCAGCAATTCTTTTTTGATCCTTGCTCTCAACTATTGATTTGACTTCTTATTTAATTAAGAAAATAGAAGCAACCAGAAAAGATGGAGCATAGGCTCACAAGACTAAAGTATAAAGCTATCTGAATCTTTGAATTCATTCCTATTACTATGGGTGAACTGTTCAGTTTGTTATTATGGGCCAGTTTTCAATTGTCCACTAGATGCCATCTCCTGTCATGCCCTCAAGGGCATTGCACTGACAGTTCTCCTCTTTCTCCCTTGAATCATCCATGTTTCCTTCTCTTCTGGATCATTCCCTTCAGTATAAAACCATACTATTCTTTCAAAATTATCTTTGGAAAAAAAATTCTCCCGTAACCTCATTGTCTCCTCCTGCTGACATCTCATTTCTTTCTTTTCCTCTGTATCAAAATCTCTTCAATGAGCTGTCTATGCACCCACATTTCCTCCTCCCATATTCTCTTGAATCTATTCTAATCAACTTTTCATTCCCTTCACTATATCCAATCTGTATTCTCAGTTCTTTTTTTTTTCCCTTGACTTGTCAATATAATTTAACCCATTAGCTGACTTTCTCCCCCTTGAAACGTTCTTTTTTTCTCTTAACATCCAAAACAGCACACTCTCTGAGTTTTTCTCCTACCTCTCTGGACAATTTCTCAGTCTCTTTGCTGTTCCCTCTTTATTTCCTGACTTCCAGATGTAGGAATTTTCTAGGGTTTGGTCCTTTGGGATCATCTGCCTATATCAATATTCAGTCCTTAGGAAACCTCATCCGATCTCATCGTGTGATATACCATCTATATGCTACAATTCCCACATTTATACCTCCATCCTGGACCTCTCTTCCAAATTCCAGACTTATGACCAACAGCCTTCTCTTTATCCCTACTTGGGTATCCAATAGTCACCTCAAATTTAAATGTTCAAAACTAAGCTACTAATATTTCTCCTCCATCACCACCAAAACAAAAAATGTTTTCCACAGACTTTCTATCCCCCCAAATGCTAACTCTATGAAGGTAATTTGAAGAATGTGGAGGTTGCCTTGTAGATGTAGTTAAATATTAAAGCTATAGCTATTCCATTTCACTATTAAAGATATCATTTTTATGGATTAAATTTAATAATATATTATTTCCTTATATAACTTGAACTCAAGGAAACCCTGTCTAAGTTTGGGTCCTTTAGAGAAGAAAAAAAAAAAAAGCCTCAGAGAATACCCTCATGTTAATTAGTTAGGAGTACAATCCCAGGGCACCAAGAGTGAGAGGAAAAGGAAGTGAGGTAAAGAGAGTTGGAAAGGAAATGCAGGTGAGCCTTGAAAAGACGTGCATGGAAAGCCTGTGTAATGGAACAGTCCATTTGCAGGAAGAATAGAGAGCAAATGTATCTGCTGTTGTCTCTGTGTCTCTTGCCAGCCGTTGGTCAAAGTTTTCCCCATGAGAAAACTTTACCCTGCACTTCTGTGTTGTGTCACCTGGTCTCTATGATGGCCTCTAGGGCAGGCTGATCCCGTATTTTGCAGTGCTGGCTGTGGGTGGGGCAAGCAGCCCAGGCTCTGAAAGCTTGGTAAGGCCAGGAAACTCAGAGGAGAAGTGTGAAAAGTGTTTGATAAACCCCATATAACTGCATCAGTAAATTTGATAGTTAATGTCCCCTAAACACCCGTACCATCTATGCGTCAATACTTTAGAGTAATTTTAGGTAATTTTTTAATTAAAAGAGGGTAAGCCATATAGCAGTACTATCTTAGTTATTTTAAGAATGACTGACGAATTTATATGTGGCTTATAATTGTGAAATAGTTTGAAAATAAATAGGCATTTCAGATTATCAGCTTATCATTTTATGAATATTTACAGCTCAGAGTTTTTAAATTATTTCCTAAAATATTTTTCCCAAATTACTATATTTTCTTCTAATTATACCTCTCAATCTGTTTGATGTTTAGAATGTTGATGACTAAAATGAATTATGTGACTTTTTAATATTTAATCATAAAGCAATATTTTCCTCATAAAGTTTTCAGTTTGAACTCCTCCAGCTCCAGCAAGGATTCTTTTCATTTCTATCTTTTCTATTTTTGGTACCAACTGCACAAAATAATATTTTTATATGAATTAGTTGTGAGATCTGCAGATTTACAAATAAAATATTACTATTAAAGAAACTTATTTTGGCATTAAGTTATTATAGGCTACTACTGAGTGGTAATGTTAACTTGCTTAAAGGTACCTCAAGAATAAATGAACCTATCTAAGTAATTTAAAACCTCAAACTTTGGTCACAATCTAGTGTTAACTAAATAAATAATTCTAAATCCTAGGGATGGGTTAATGTTAAAAGATCTATAAGTTATTTTCCATGTAAATAATTGAGTTATTCTCCTTAAGTAAAGTATAAAAATAAACATTAAATATCTTTTTAAATTATATTGATAGGGAAAATTTGATATTAATTTTAAAAAGAGATTGCAATAATTCTTTTAATTAAAAAATTGGCCTCCATTAGGCCTGCAAGTTTCAAACAGCGCTCACACTGTCAAGAACTTTCTTAAAAAACATGATCCATTTTCAGCTCCCTTAGTTTTTTTAATGTAAATTTTATTTGTATATAATATGTGTTATACATAATTGCATATAAAAATCATAAGTATAGAGCTCAATGAATTTACACCAAGTGTAACTAGCCTCCAGATCAAGAAAGAGAATATTACAGAGTCCCTCCTTGTTTTGTAAAGTAAACGTGAAACTAGATGCAAATCTGAATTTGTTTAAATTAACAGTTGCCATCTAACTGCTTCTGAGTTTATTTCCAGTCAGAATTATTTAAAATCATTTTTATAGTTAGAGCACAGTGATAGTGAGATCTGAGTTTCACATGTAATGGTCATATGAGTGAACAGACGTTCTCAAACAAAAATGAAACACCTGCATTTAAAAGCATATATGTGAGTATGTGTGTGTGTTTGTGTCACTTTGATAGAAAAACATATACTATTCTTATTCATTGATTTATTTACATAAAGAAGACAGTATTTTATTTGTCTTTTCTAAATCAACTTGGTGTACACCATACTTGGTCGTAATAAATAGAAGATAATGACATCTTTCTTCTGAAGAATATTCGAGAAAGTTCAAAACACAGACATGTTGTGGTCAGGTTTACAGACTGCTAGGCAATAGGTGAAAGAATATTTATTATATATTAATACAAAGTGGCGATAAAATAGCTTACATTACTCTTTTCTGCTATAGAAATAGAGAGGCAAATTTTATAACTTCCAAAGGTGAATCTCTTTTTATAGCTCTTTGTAATAAGGTAGTCTTTTGTTTGATGTTTCAAAAGTAAGTTATCTGTTTTAAGTAGCAGTAAGTCATTACCACCATCTATATATAAAGCTCTATATTAGAATAACTTCTTTAGTAAGAAAAATAGCACTGTGGACATTAGGCTAAGCACCCAACTGCTAAATAAAAGATTGATTTAATATTGAAAAGGTTTGAATCTGTAAAGCAGGTGATCTTCAGTAAACCTCAATGGCAATTGAACCATTAGGCAACTAATGCGAGATGTAAACTAATAACAAAGACAAGTTAGAAGCAGCTATGAGGAGCACTTGTATAGCCACTAGGTGCCAGTGTTTTGTGGAAAACTCATTAAATGATATAACTGATTTCTAATTTATTCCTTTCTTTTTTTTAAGTCACATATTGAATTGGGCAATTGGCATATCATATTTCTAAAATGAGTATATTTCTTTGTCTTGGATTAGTCAAACTCACACCAAAATAAAATAATGCAATATTTGAAAGAAGTGATAAAGCAAAAAAAATTACCATTATCAATATAAATCTTTGGCTGTTAGAACTGAATCATCATTGATCAATAATCAAAGGTTTTATGAACTGAAAACTTAAGTAATTTGAATATATGTGATAAGATAGCTGCATAAGCATTTTTAAACTGAGACATATTGCTTGGTTCCAAAATACTTTCTTTTCCTACATGATAGCTTACAGAAAATTGGAAATGGGATCACGTATAAGTTAATGTAGGAAAATTATTTTTAAGGAAACTCTCCTTAATCTATCAATTGGCATTGACCCAAAGTTGGATATAAATAGGCCCACATCAAAACTAAAAAAGGTAGAGATTATCTTCAGAAGTAACCAACTCATTGATAGCCAAATACAGAAGACCTTTTTCTTATAAATATGCTGTTATAAGGGCTGATTCTATTTGTTCCTCAAAATAAACCTAAATAAAATCACTACTGTAATCCCTTAGTGTCAGGTAGAGTTGGTGCCCCTTTGCTTTGGCATAGAACATGGTATTTGAATATATATGGAAGTTTGGTGGAAAGTTGTAAATAGATGAGTTTTTTATACTTTCCGAATAACTCTAAAGTCCAGTCTAAGATATAGATCAAGTGTGTCTTAAAGTTACTTAAAGGTTTTCCAAAACTGATGTTGACTATTAAGTTATCATCTGATTATTAGACAACTAATTTAATTTTTGAATATTCAAGGTAATATTGTCCTAGGGCAAGGATAATGATTTCATGGTGTCTATAAAGAGAAACAGTGAGTTGATTCTGTCATTGTATGTTCATACTATCCAGGCAGTTTCCTTTACTAACAGAAGTAAATAGGTGACTTAGGATATAATAGCTTAATGACATTGTTTCTGAAATTACTCAGCTCTCTCTACCATGACTCTATATTACATACAAATAATAATCTTGGCAAAGTGATGGTCTATTTCAAGCCTATCTAAATATATGCCTTTTATCTGAATAATACTAAAATTCCTACTGAAAGCTCTTAAAATGAGTGTTTATCAGCTTTATTTCTTAGTAAACTAGAATGTGAGGGAGATCTGGCTGTGTTATCCTTTGTTTTGTGATTAATTCCATTGATTGGAATGTTTTTCACCCTTTGGGGGGTGCCTTCCCAAGCTGTAACCTGGATGGAAGCAGATAATATTTCCAGAATGTGCCAATTAAAACTTCTATTTTTTTCCTCTCTGGTTATTCATATGAAATAATTTCCTCAAATCCTAATAATCTCTGAGTAACCTGATAAAATTGTGACTTTGGCATATAATAGATACACAATAGCTCTGTGGAATGACTGACTAAACATGCAAACCTGAGGACCAATTTAACCTTACATACCCAGCTTCCATATCTTTTAAAGGACCTTTACCATCCTTTTAAAAACATCCTCTATGCTTTTTGTTTGTTTGAGAGTTGCTATAATTTTAGAGGATATCTCACTTTCTTTCTTTCTTTTGTTCTTTCTTTCTTTCTCTCTTTCTTTTATATAGCAGGTTCTTATTAGTCATCAATTTTATACACATCAGTGTACACATGTCAATCCTAATTGCCCAATTCATCCCACCACCACCACCACCCCCCCGGCCCCTTTTCCCCCCTTGGTGTCCATACGTTTATTTGCTACATCTTTGTCTTTATTTCTGCCCTGCAAACTGGTTCATCTGCAACATTTTTCTAGGTTCCACATATATGCATTAATATACGATATTCGTTTTTCTCTTTCTCACTTACTTCACTCTGTATGACAGTCTCTAGGTCCATCCATGTCTCAACAAATAACCCAATTTCATTCCTTTTTAGGGTGAGTAATATTCCACTGTATATATGTACCACATCTTCTTTATCCATCCATCTGCTGATGGGCATTTAGGTTGCTTCCATGACCTGGCTGTAGTAAATAGTGCTGCAATGAACATTGGGGTGTATGTGTCTTTTTGAATGATGGTTTTCTCTAGGTATATGCCCAGTAGTGGGATTGCTGGATCATATGGTAATTCTATTTTTAGTTTTTTAAGGAACCTCCATACTGTTCTCCATAATGGCTGTGTCAATTTACATTCCCACCAACAGTGCAAGAGGGTTCCCTTTTCTCCACACCCTCTCCAGCATTTGTTGTTTGTAGATATTCTGATGATGCCCATTCTAACTGGTGTGAAGTGATAACCTCATTGTAGTTTTGATTTGCATTTCTCTAATAATTAGTGATGTTGAGCAGCTTTTCATGTACTTCTTGGCCATTTGTATGCCTTCTTTGGAGAAATGTCTATTTAGGTCTTCTGCCCATTTTTGGATTGGGTTGTTTGTTTTTTTAATATTGAGCTGCATGAACTGTTTATATATTTTGGAGATTAATCCTTTGTCCGTTGATTTGTTTGCAAATATTTTCTCCCATTCTGAGGGTTGTCTTTTCCTCTTGTTTATGGTTTCCTTTGCTGTGCAAAAGCTTTTAAGTTTCATTAGGTCCCATTTTTTTATTTTTGCTTTTATTTCCATTACTTTAGGAGGTGGATCAAAAAATATCTTGCTATGGGGGCTTCCCTGGTGGCGCAGTGGTTGAGAGTCCACCTGCAGGGGACACGGGTTCGTGCCCTGGTCCAGGAAGATCCCACATGCCGCGGAGCGGCTGGGCCCGTGAGCCATGGCCACTGAGCCTGCGCATCCGGAGCCTGTGCTCCACAATGGGAGAGGCCACAACAGTGAGAGGCCCGCGTACCACAAAAAAAAATATATATATATATCTTGCTATGATTTATGTCAAAGAGTATGCTTCCTATGTTTTCTTCTAAGAGTTTTGTACTGTCCGATCTTACGTTTAGGTCTCTAATCCATTTTGAGTTTATTTTTGTGTATGGTGTTAGGGAGTGTTGTAATTTCATTCTTTTACATGTAGCTGTCCAGTTTTCCCAGCATCACTTATTGAAGAGACTGTCTTTTCTCCATTGTATATCCTTGCCTCCTTTGTCATAGATTAGCTGACCATAGGTGTGTGGGTTTATCTCTGGGCTTTATATCTTGTTCCATTGATCTATGTTTCTCTTTTTGTGCCAGTAGCATATTGTCTTGATTACTGTAGCTTTGTAGTATTGTCTGAAGTGAGGGAGTCTGATTCTTCCAGCTTCGCTTTTTTCCCTCAAGACTGCTTTGGCTATTTGGGGTCTCTTGTGTCTCCATACAAATTTTAAAATTTTTTGTTCTAGTTCCATAAAAAATGCCATTGGTAGTTTGATAGGGATTGCACTGAATCTGTAGATTGCTTTGGGTAGTATAGTCATTTTCACAATGACTTGTGAAAATGATTGATTCTTCCAATCCAAGAACATGGTATATCTCTCCATCTGTTGGTATCATCCTTAATTTCTTTCATCAGTGTCTTACAGTTTTCCGCATACAGGTCTTTTTTCTCCCTAGGTAGGTTTATTCCTAGGTATTTTATTCTTTTTGTTGCAATGGTAAATGGGAGTGTTTCCTTAATTTCTCTTTCAGAATTTTCTTCATTAGTATATAGGAATGCAAGAGATTTCTGTGCATTAATTTTGTGTCCTGCAACTTTACCAAATTCACTGATTAGCTCTCGTAGTTTTCTGGTGGCATCTTTAGGATTCTCTATGTATAGTATCATGTCATCTGCAAACAGTGACAGTTTTACTTCTTCTTTTTCAATTTGTATTCCTTTTATTTCTTTTTCTTCTTTGATTGCCATGCCTAGGACTTCCAAAACTATGTTGAATAAACGTGGTGAGAGTGGATATCCTTGTCTTGTTCCTGATCTTAGGGGAAATGCTTTCAGTTTTTCACCATTGAGAATGATGTTTGCTGTGTGTTTGTTGTATATGGCCTTTATTATGTTCAGGTAGGTTCCCTCTATGCCCACACTCTGGAGAGTTTTTATCAGAAATGGCTGTTGAATTTTGTCAAAAGCTTTTTCTGCATCTATTGAGATGATCATATGGTTTTTATTCTTCAATTTGTTAATATGGTGTATCACATTGATTGACTTGCATATATTGAAGAATCCTTGCATCCCTGGGATAAATCCCACTTGATCATGGTCCAAGGATTATAATCCTTTTAATGTGTTGTTGGATTCTGTTTGCTAGCATGTTTTTGAGGATTTTTGCATCTATATTCATCAGTGATATTGGTCTGTGATTTTCTTTTTTTGTAGTAACTTTGTCCGGTTTTGGTATCAGGGTGATGGTGGCCTCATAGAATGAGTTTGGGAGTGTTCCTTCCTGTGCACTTTTTTGGAAGAGTTTGAGAAGGATGGGTGTTAGCTTTTCTCTAAATGTTTGATAGAATTCACCTGTGAAGCCATCTGGTCCTGGACTTTTGTTTGTTGGAAGATTTTTAATCACAGTTTCAGTGTCATTACTTGTGATTGGTCTGTTCATATTTTCTATTTCTTCCTGGTTCAGTCTTGTAAGGTTATACCTTTCTAAGAACTTGTCCATTGCTTCCAGGTTGTCGATTTTATTGGCATAGAGTTGCTTGTAGTAGTCTCTTAGGATGCTTTGTATTTCTGTGGTGTCTTTTGTGACTTCTCCTTTTTCATTTCTAATTATATTGATTTGAGTCCTCTCCCTCGTTTTCTTGATGAGTCTGGCTAATGGTTTATCAATTTTGTTTATCTTCTCAAAGAACCAGCTTTTAGTTTTATTGATCTTTGCTATTGTTTTCTTTGTTTCTATTTCATTTATTTCTGCTCTGATCTTTATGATTTCTTTCCTTCTGCTAACTGTGGGTTTTGTTTGTTCTTCTTTCTCTAGTTCCTTTAGGTGTAAGGTTAGATTGTTTATTTGTGATTTTTCTTGTTTCTTGAGTTAGACTTGTATAGCTATAAACTTCCCTCTTAGAACTGCTTTTGCTACATCCCATAGGTTTTGGATCATTGTGTTTTTGTTGTCATTTGTCTCTAGGTATTTTTTGATTTCCTCTTTGATTTCTTCAGTGATCTCTTGGTTATTCAGTAAGTATTGTTTAGCCTCCATGTGTTTGTGTTTCTTATGTTTTTCTCCCTGTAATTCATTTCTAATCTCATAGCCTTGTGGTCAGAAAAGATGCTTGATATGATTTCAGTTTTCTTAAATTTACTGAGGCTTGATGTGTGACCCAAGATGTGATCTATCCTGGAGAATGTTCTGTGTGCACTTGAGAAGGAAGTGTAATCTGCTGATTTGGGATGGAATGTCCTATAAATATCAATTAAATCTATCTGGTCTATTGTGTAATTTAAAGCTTCTGTTTCCTTCTTTATTTTCATTGTGGATGATCTGTCCGTTTGTGTAAGTGAGGTGTTAAAGTCCCCCACTATTATTGTGTTACTGTCGATTTCCTCTTTTACAGCTGTTAGCAGTTGCCTTATGTATTGAGGTGCTCCTATGTTGGGTGCATATATATTTATAATTGTTATATCTTCTTCTTGGGTTGATCCCTTGATCATTATGTAGTGTCCTTCCTTGTCTCTTATAACATTCTTTATTTTAAAGTCTATTTTATCTGACATGAGAATTGCTACTCCAGCTTTGTTTTGATTTCCATTTGCATGGAATATCTTTTTCCATCCCCTCACTTTCAGTCTGTATGTATCCCTAGGTCTGAAGTGGGTCTGTTGTAGACAGCATATATATGGGTCTTGTTTTTGTATCCATTCAGCAAGCCTGTGTCTTTCGGTTGAAGCCTTTAATCTATTCACGTTGAAGGTAATTATCAATATGTATGTTCCTATGACCATTTTCTTAATTGTTTTGGGTTTGTTTTTGTACGTCCTTTTCTTCTATTGTGCTTCCCAGTTAGAGAAGTTCCTTTAGCATTTGTTGTAGAGCTGGTTTGGTGGTGCTGAATTCTCTTAGCTTTTGCTTGTCTGTAAAGCTTTTGATTTCTTCATCAAGTCTGAATGAGATCCTTGCCGGGTGGAGTAATCTTGGTTGTAGGTTCTTCCCTTTCATCACCTTAAATATATCATGCCACTCCCTTCTGGCTTGTAGTGTTTCTGCTGAGAAATGAGCTGTTAACCCTATGGGAGTTCTCTTGTCTATTATTTGTCATTTTTCCCTTGCTGCTTTCAATAATTTTTCTTTGTCTTAATTTTTGCCAATTTGATTATTATGTGTCTTGGCGTGTTTCTCTTTGGGTTTATCCTGTATGGGACTCTCTGCACTTCCTGGACTTGGGTGGCTATTTCCTTTCCCATGTTAGGGAAGTTTTCGACTATAATCTCTTCAAATATTTTCTCGGGTCCTTTCTCTCTCTCTTCTCCTTCTGGGACCCCTATAATGTGAAAGTTGTTGTCTTTAATGTTGTCCCAGAGGTCTCTTAGGCTGTCTTCATTTCTTTTCATTCTTTTTTCTTTATTCTGTTCCACAGCAGTGAATTCCACCATTCTGTCTTCCAGGTCACTTATCTGTTCTTCTGCCTCAGTTATTCTGCTATTGATTCCTTGTTGTATAGTTTTCATTTCAGTTATTGTATTTTTCATCTCTGTTTGTTTGTTCTTTAATTCTTCTAGGTCTTTGTTAAACATTTCTTGCATCTTCTCGATCTTTGCCTCCATTCTTTTTCCAAGGTCCTGGAACATGTTCACTATCATTATTCTGAATTCTTTTTCTGGAAGGTTGCCTACCTCCACTTCATTTAGTTGTTTTTCTGGGGTTTTATCTTGTTCCTTCATCTGGTACATAGCCCTCTGCCTTTTCATCTTGTCTTTCCGTGAATGTGGTTTTTGTTCCACAGGCTGCAGGTTTGTTGTTCTTCTTGCTTCTGCTGTCTGCCCTCTCAGGATATCTTACTTTAAATATCTAGTTTTCCCAGTAGCCCTTCTAGCACACAGTATGGATATGGGAGGTGTGGGGGGCAATTCTGTGGCTTCCCATGGAGAGGTATAGGCCTAAAGGAATGACATTTGAACCTACTAGATAATGTAACTTGTTTCCTGGTGGTTATAAATTTCACAGAACTAAACTGGTTAAGGGTGAGAGAGACCAGCACTGTCCCTGTGGTCCTTGCTGCCTTTGTCTAAGCCAGTTATGGCAGGTTTGTACCCAAAGTTAGCAAATTCTAGCCAGGTTCAGACCAGAGCTAGGATATCAGAATCAGACTAGTGAGGCAAAACACAGTGGAAGAGACAGAATTTACAAAGAAAAATTTTTTAAAAAGGAGACAGTGTGGGGCGAGGGGGATATGAATGAAGCTGTGCTAATTATACACAGGAAAAACATGTACACATAAAGAGGGCTGCCCTACTTTTGTGTGTGTGTATGTGTAAGTTTCAAGTATAAAGCATTACAGGTCAACATCTGTATATACTCCAGAGTGATCAACACCATAAATCTAGTTACCATCTGTCATCACACAGTTGACCTTTATCCATTTTGCTCACCTCCAACCTCCTTCCCTTCTGGTAACCACTAATCTGTTCTCTGTATCTATGTGTTTGTTTTTGTTTTATTTTATTTGTTCCTTTGTTTTCTTTTGTTTGATTCCACATATGGATAAAATCATATGGTATTTGTCTTTCTCTATCTGACTGGTTGAGATCTATTTCTTTGTCTTCGAGTTTGCTGATTTGTGTTCCTACTTCATCCCTTCTGCTGTTGAACCCCCTCTAGTGCATTTTTCAGTTCACTTATATTCTCTGTTTGGTACTTTATTATATTTTGTCTCTATTGAAGTTCTCACTATGTTCATCCATTCTTCTCCTATGATTGGTGAGCATGTTTACGATATTAATTTGAACTCTTTATCAGGTAGGTTATTTATCTCCATAGGTCTTTTTTTCTGGGAATTTGTTATATTCCTCCAGCTCCTCATTTTGTCTGACTCTCTGTGTTTTTCTATATGTATTAGGCAAAACATCTACCTTTCCAAGTCTTGAAGGAGTAGTCTGGAAGTGTAGGAGTGTAGGAGATGATCTGTGATGCCCGGAAGTGCTGTCTTCCCTGCCCTCCAGAGCCAGGTGTTCAAGAGGAATCCCTTTGTGGGACTGTCCTGGGGCCTCAGCTGCTGCATAGGGCTGGCAGGGTGTGATGCAGTCTCCCTGTGCGGATGTGGCATGGCTGTGGCACAGGGAAGTTAGAGTACAGCCCACATACCTGGCCTCGTTGTTGTATGGCTGCTGTGCCAGGTGGGTTGGGTGCAGGGTGCTTGCCCAGCTGCAGCCCTGCTAGTGTGTGGGGAGGGCTGGGCATGGTGCACTTGCCCAGTTTTGTTGTGTCATGGCTGCTGTGTGGGGAGGGTGGGGCATGGAGGATGCCTACCATGCTAGAAGGTGAGAGGGAGGCAACAAAAATGGCTCCCGCCAGCTCTGTCAACAGCAAGTTAGAATGAGATTGCAAAATGGTACCCACGAGCATTTTCATCCCTGGAGAAAGTCACTTCAGTTTTCTGCCTCTCTGACAGACACTTTGGGATTAGTAACTGGGTCTCCCTCACATACTGTCTGGGTGTTTTTCAAACTGTTGCTTTTTGATGGATCTCAGGGCAAGTTTGTCTGCAGTTGAGCCCTTTAAGAGTGGGTTCTCGGCAGCTGCGTGGGTGGATGGTGTGCAGAGAACGCCCACTGGTGCTAGCAGGCTAGAGGGAGGGCTCCAAAAATAATGCCCACCAGCCTCTGTGTCCCCAGAGAAAGTCACTGCACGTTCCTGCCTCTCCAGGGCTACCATTCTTTTGGGAAGAAGGTGGAATCTTTGTGTCATTTCCCAGCCACTTCAAGGACTGACAGAGGTACATGTTCCTTCCCTGGCTGTCCTGAAGTCACCTCCTCTTCTTAGAAGCAACTAGAAAGAGATTATGTCACTATTCACTGTAGGTAAAGACTCTGAAAAGTAAAATTATTTTACTTTGACTGGGTCCCAGGTGATAAACTGACAATATCAGCTTTGAAAAAAATAAGAAGCCACTGAAGAAACTGATATCATTCTCTTCATTATTTTTTAAAATTAAAAAAAAACACACAATTAACAGTATCAAGGGTGATTTCTGAAAACACACACATACAAACACATATAATTTACAGTCCTAATTATGCTGTTGCTGACTATGGGAATATAAATTTTGTAACCAATTTGTAAGCTTCAGTTTCTTCCTCAATGAAGAATGCCTACCTCACAAAGTTACCTTATATATTGTTTCATATTTTATTTTATTTTATATACATTGCATAATATTTTTTCTGTGTGCTTCCATGGAAAACTGTGCATCTTCTGTAGTATACCCTTCTAGGTTATCATATTCCAGCCCTGTTACTTTTCTTTGAGCTAATTTGCAACTCTGTAGGTTGTAGGTAACTGAGAGGTAAGTAAATTGTCTTGTCTGGTAGTGATTTAACTGACTTCCTCCCCTCTGTGGAAAACTAATTTTGTCTCCATTTGCAATTCATCTGAACATTCCTCTATTCCTTAATAATTTATGCTGTCCTGACTTTTCCTTTGAACCAAGAACCCCTGACAGTAAGTGTCCATTTTCCCCATCCAGTGTGGACTGGTTGCCCTCCAGGCTAGCTGCACAGTACTGGTACTTCCCTTCATTGTCATCCTCAAAAATTCGGTCATTTTTCTAGGTTTTATCCACTGTTGACTGTATACTATATCTGTCTCTTTGCTTAATTTGCATTTGCCTTTGTTCAGAGATATACTGTAGTAGTAGCTTCCCATTAATGAATGACTGAATGGTGTGTATGTGTATATATATATATATGTGTGTGTGTGTGTGTGTGTGTGTGTGTATATTTATCCTTGCATTCCTAAAAATGTCCTCATTTTACTCTTTCTCTTTTGCCACACCATGCGGTTTGCAGGATCTTACTTTCCCAGCCAGGTATTGAACCCATGCCCTGGGCAGTGAGAGCATGGAGTCCTAACCACTGGACCTCCAGGGAATTCCCTTTACTCTCATTCTTGAACATTAGCTTGTCTTGAGTATAGAACTGTTCACTAAATACCATTTTTGTTAAAACTTTTGAAGACATTGCTCCAAAGTGTCTTAACAAGTGGATTCTAAACGCCCATAGACTTATCTACTTATTTTCTTTTCTCTACTTCCTGTCTTTCACTTCTTTGTGTTTTGTTTTACTTTGGGTCCTGGATTTATCTTTCAATTATTTTAGAATGTTATTTATTTCTATTATTTTTGTGCTCTGATTTTTTTCCGTTTCATAGCATCCTATTCGTATATCTATTGAAAAATATACACATTGAGAAATAGTATTTCCACATTGAAAAATAGTATTCCCTATGTTATCTCTGTTTCCAGTGGATTTTATCTCTTATGGTATTTTTTATTGCTTTATTCCTTTACTAGTATTTTAGTAAGGTTTGCAAAGGAAGAAAAATAACATGTGATCAGTCATTCGGTTAAAAAAAGAAATTCCTTTTTAATTTTCCAGAATACTAATTTTTGGTTTTTTATTTGTATTGGGTTGAATAGTGTCTCTCCAAAACACATGTCGAACCAGTGAACGTGGCCTTATTTGGAAATAGGGTCTTTGCACATGTAATCAACTTAAGATGAGGTCATACTGGGTAGTGTGGGTCCTAAATCCAATGTCTGGTGTCCTTATAAGAAGAGGAACATTTGGGCACAGAGACACACACAGGAGAAAAGGGATGTGAAGACAAGAGGCAGATATTGGACTGATACATGTATGAGCTAGGGACCACCAAGGATTTCTGGCAACCACCAGAAGCTGGAAGAGATAAGAAAGAAAGGATTCTTCCCTAGAGGCTTCAGAGGGAGTATGGCTTGCTGACCCCCTGATTTTGAACTATTGATACTAACCTCTAGAATTATGAGAGAATAACTTTCTGTTAAGTCATCTGGTTTCTGTACTTTGTTACAGCAGCCCTAGGAAACGAATACATCTTTCCCCATTAAGATGAATTTATAATTTAGCAAAAACAGATTAAGTTGCTTTTGAAAAACTTGTCTCAGATTAGTACCTTTTAAACCTTCCTTTTTGAGAAACAGAAAATGCAGACAGTTGAGAATCTAAAACTTCTTCCCTATAATCATACAATGTTCAAGGACTTAGTGTTGATTTTTTCCTCCTTAGCGGTTTCTCCTGGTCGGGTCAGCTCAAGCACCCAGTGATAAGTGCACAGAATAAAACAGTTTTTCCTATGCTGATAACTGAAGATAAAATTCCAGTTTTATACATTTAGCTAATTAGAAGTGTAGATGATGACTGCTTTCCATACATAATTTTAGGGCCTGGGCAATTTGATACCTTTTTCTGTACAATGAGATTGGCATTTTTTTTTCTTTTATACCTAAGAATTTGTTAAGCTCTACACATAGTTTTATTTAAATATATTTGGTTCAAGACTAGTGAGAGATAGAAGGAAATGTATAAACAAAAAAGACAAGCCAAGAAAGGGATGTGTTCAAGAAGAGAAGAGTCAACTCTATCGAATGCCACAGACTCCAAGAAAATACCGTTGGGAAACTGTTTTGTGCGGAGGAAGTTATTGACATCTTTGGTGTCTTGAGGGGTTCTCTGAGCAGAGACCAAATTGCAGTAAGCTTGTGATTGAATTAGAGGTAAGGAAATGAAGTAGGGAGTGCTCTTTTCTTTTCTATGGAAAAGTTTGGTTTTGCGAGGAAGGGAAAAGGGGGGCATAGGATATTATTTTTAGAACAAGAGACTCGGAGTGTTATATTTAGAAGGGAAAGAGTTTGAAAGGAAAAGCAGCTGGAGCTGAAGAAGTTGAAATACTAGAGAGAGGGAAAGGTAGAGATGAGATAGAGATAAGGACAGGGAGGTGGGGGGTGGAGGGGAGAGAGAGAAAGAGAGAGAGAGAGGGAGGGAGAGAGAGAGAGAGAGGGAGAGGGAGGGAGAGAGGTAGAATGAGAGGTCGGGGGAGAAGATAATTATATATTTTCTTGAGCAGAAGGGGACACTAATATCCAGACAACGATATATATTAGCACTAGCTTTGGACATAAGCACAGCCCCTGAGACTAAAAAGAAAAATAATTTGTTTTCAGAGAGTTAAATGGGGGAGGGGACAAGAAATTGAGAGCTCTTGACTTTCTGTGAAGTTAGAAAGCAATATCACGTGCTAAAAATATTTATAGAAAGAAACTAAATTGAATAAGCTAAAATTATTATTTTATTTCAAAGGTGAAATACAAAAAATGACTACACAAGTGCTCTGAGAGCTCTCTTTAAAACAACGTGGAAGGAGGATCACTGAATAACAGGAGTCCTAAACCCATGGCTTCTTAGGCCATTAACAGAAATTATGGATTTCACACAGCCCATGAACTTTGTATATTGAGTTGATTTACAAAACAATAAATGACAAGTACAGACTGTGGTTTCAGATGCTAAGAGATGGGTAGGTTCTGCTATTTTATCTCTAAAGGCTCTAAGTGTCCTGTTTCGATTTAAAAAAAAAAAGTGCTTCCTCTAAAAAACATCCACTGAGGATGTGGCTTTATGACACACTTTGACTTTATTTGCCTAAGTGCTTGCTTCTCAGGGTATAAGGAAAAGCTGCATGGAAATGTTATTTGACTTCATTTGGTAACACTTCCTTATTTTAGGAAAAATAAAACTGTTAATTAAATATGTAGCCCCTATAGATAAACTGTAAGTTCCTGACACAAATTTCAAAATCAGTCAAATATAGATAAGTGACTGACTGAAGTATTTTATGCCAATCTGCTTATTTAGAAAAGAAAGCGATTTCATCAGCTAAGCATATAATTTATTCAATTCTCTCAATTAAATGAACACATTCATAATTAAACATGGCACAAATGTTTGCTAGAATGCCAAGAGACACGCAGAAAAAGACTCTTGTTTGGAAAAAAAAAAAGTTGTATAGAGATATTTGTGAAGCACACAAACTCAAGGAAAAATTGTGTAAGTATTTTAGTATTGCTGTTCACATTCGTGCCTTTTCTCTTTGCTTTTATCATTACGTTTATATAATCTAGACCAAAAAGGAGAGTAATAGCACAGGTATACTTTCTGTATTCAGCTCGGGCACATGACTGCTTGTAGCTGGTTCCGCTTCCAAGTGAAATCACACAATATTTGGTATGAGCCAATCCAAACTTGGATGAAAATGATGTCTCTTTCTAGCAAATTAATTAATCCTGCCCTTATGGTGAACTACTTTGTGATGCTTTTCTTCCTGCCCATTGGGTTAATGATGAAAGAGCAGAGAAGCATTGAATGTGGAGCCTGTCTTCTTGGTTTTTACTTTTTTACCAAAGATTTTTTTTTCTGAATGGATTTTAGTTTTGCAAATTATAGCACACTGTCGGGTTCAAGAAGATTAAGGAAAGAGAAAAAATACAGAATTATGGAAATGGTCCTAGCCACACTTAAAAACGTTTATTGTACTCATGTAAATGAGACTTCTTTAACTCAAAAATCAGATAGAAATTGAGGGTTCTGATTACCATAGAAATAGAATAACTGAGTTCGTTTAGTGCCTCTTTTCTTAATACAGCAAGGCATTTCAAGGTTTACTGAGAGGTAGAAGAAACAGTGTGTCATCAGAAAGATCTTATATATACTTCATTCAACATATAATTAATTGATAATAAAACATTACGTTCATGATATTTTATATTTTGTACTTGTATACTGGATTTGTTATTTTCCTATGAAACGATGAAAGTTATTTTTTTAAAAACATTTATGTTATACAATAGAAATTTTCTTTTAAATATACAATAATTCAACCAAGGGGGAAAGTAACAAATATTAATAATGATATGTTAAATAGTTTGTAATAGAATAAGAGCACACACATAGGATGTGAATAATGCTCTTGTTCTCAAATTCTTGATTATTTTTCATGTTTAAAAAAGTTTCCACAAGTATGGTGTGCAAACTGAGTTTTGTGTTTGCAGCTAAGAAACCGAGACAAGCTATAAATTTGTCAGTTTTACTGATTAACCTAAATCAGTGCATACCTAAATATTAACCTAAATTGTACATGCCTAAATATCTGATAATACATAGAATGATTAACTTACTGGTTTGTAGTAATTTGGGTGAACTCTCAGTTTTTAAAACAAAAAGCTCATTTCTATGGTTCTGCATCTCTGGACGTTGCTGGGCCTAAGGCTTAGACCCTCAGGACACACCAGTGTATATTACCAAGATTGTTTATCATAATTTGCATATGTTTTTATTTGTAAGAATTCTCTTTATAAAACATTGCAAGTTATTTGTATCTTGGTCTGTCTTTTAGGGCCTTATTATTCAAATGTGGTCCCTGGGATCAGCAGTATCCACATCTCCTGGAAGCTTGTCAGAAATGTAGACACTCAGGCTCCACCTCAGACCTGCTGAATCAGAATTTTAATTTAATGAGATTCTCAGATGCCTTTGCATGCACATTAGAATTTGAGCAGAATGCTTGAGGGAGTAAAAACCTAGTATGCTGGAAGGTTTAAAGGTCCCAGGTGGTGTGGAAAGAAAATACATTTCAAAGAAATGTAGCTCAAATCATATTCAACTTTACTTTTTCACATCTTGGGTTTTCTTTATAATCAATAAATTATAAGTGAACCATTGAAATGAGTCCGTTTAAACAAATGGGTATAGTTCATAATTGAGTAGAAACAAGAGATTTTATTTGCATAGTACTCTAAGTTGGAAACTTTTTTAAAAAATAGAAAAACATATCAAGTAATTATTAGTGATATATTTTTCTGGCTAATTTCTTCATTATTTTAAATGATAATTTCAATAATATTTAATATGTCACTGAACTAAATATAAATATCCTTAAGTAGTCAAGTGATTGAGCATTCTGTTCACTTTCCTTGCATGACTTGAAAAGATTTCCAAATCTAAAGAAGCTGTAATAGGGAAAGTGCACCTGACTTGGTCCTGTTTTAACAGTTCGCTAAATGGATAGCTAGAAGGATTCCTCCCTTTGCACTGAGCCCTCTACAAACATTTGTTGAATGAATGAATCAGTGTTAGAGACAAAGACTATTCTTTCAAGAATAGACTGTACCAGAAAAGGATATAGGGCAATATCCAAAAGGAAGATACATTCAAAGTGTTTTTGTTTGACTGTTTACAAAAGCAGAAAGGCAATTTGTTAAAGATAAGAATTACATTATCAAGAAGAAAGGATACCCACGTGTGCTGATCAGCACATTCTCTTCCTGGGACGACTATGTGTGGGAAGCAATATTATAATCAGAAAGTTATTGTGAGCCAAAGACATTAGATGGGTGATTACAGTGGCTTGTGCCATCAAGCCTGAAAAATGGATACATAGTTTTTTACCATTAGAATATACTAAACCCACAGAATGGATATGTGATTGTCTGGGTTCGGGTTAAATCGTCATCTGATTAGTACAAGGGACACTTTATTACTATTTGCCCTGCCTATTCTTCCTTTTCTTCTTTTCTTTCTTTTGGAGAAATGCTTTGAATGGCAGGAAGAGTGGATTGAGGGAACCCAGTCCTATTAGGAACCTATTGACCCACTGTATGTGTGTTTACGTGTGTATGTGTGTATCTCTGTCCCAGTTTGGCTGGAACAGGCCTCATTTACACCTACTTGGCATTTGTTCAGAACTTTTTATTTTTCTTAAAGTATTAGTATTTATATTAAAATAATCAGGGATGAGTTTGTTAGATCTACTCTTTGTGTTTCCAGGTCTGTCATTGCCTGTCAGGAACACGGTTATACCTGTAAAATAACTTTTAATAACCACCTACCTTTTCCTGAGTCTGTTCAGATTCAGTATAACAAGCCCCTCCCTTTCAAGAAGAGCATACAGTATGCACACTGATAAAACCAAGTACGCTTGGGCATGAAAGGCTAGGGGTAGTTAACTTTTCAGTTTCAGGTCCTGACAGGAGATGGTTTTGAAGTTGCAGCCTCTGCCAGACATTTGGTAAACTAGTCAACTGTTTGGTGGCACGTGTCACAGTCTGGCAGATCCATGAAGCCACCAGTCAATAGGGTCAATGGGAAATATGGAATATTAAAGGTTAGATGCATACAGTACTTCTGCAGTATAGTGTACTTTAAAATCTCTTAAGGTAGTAGTTTGGTCATTTATTAAATGCTGTAAATTACAAATATTTATTTTATTGTTTGGTAAAGCTTTTTAAATTTTGCAATAGACTCTGGGCAACAATGAACTCAAAATATGAAGAGCATGTTTAATGAAAACTTTAGTACTAAACATCTACTTTTCAAACAAGTAGATACAATGTGACCTTGCACAGAAAGCTTATCAATGGATACCATTCATCCCAGGAACCAGAGTAAATCTAATACTCACTACAAAGCAAGAAAACACAATCTCTGAAGAAACATCATCTATTTGAAAAGTTAATACTTATTTTAAGAAGAATGTTCCCAAAGACAACAATTTAATATGTACAGCTAATGCATTTCATTCTTGAGAAGCATGAGTTTTCATTTGGATCAAATGAGTATCCTTCTAAATAGCTGAATTTATTTTCAATCCCAATTCTTCTTGGACACATGTGTAAAGTGAAGCAGTAGCTCTGATGTCAGTTTCATATGTGTCATTATATGCTTCAAATACGAATCCATTTAAGTTAATTCCAATAATGCTTCAGATTTTTTCCACCAGCTCATGCAAGCAAAGGAAAAATCTTGGAGGTAAAACATCTGACATTTACAACATTACATAAAAGTTGTAAATTCAATTAAAAAGTTCATCATTTAAGATACAATTATTTATTTGTACAATGATAAAATGAATACAAATTTTGGTGGAGCAAGCATTGTGATAGAAACAATGTTGTGGCTAATTTAAGAAACCTATTTTATCAATTGGCTATTGCCACATTAATGCTGCTTAATAAATCATCCCAAAATTCAGTGGCTTAAAACAAAAATTATTTATTTGCATGGATATATGATTAACTGACTGTAAGAAGACCAGCTAATAGATGAATTCAGTAATCAAGAGTGAGATGATGGTGGCTCAGGCTAGGATGATAGGAGTGAGGACTTCGGGAGTGATAAGAAGTGACTGAATTTAAATACATGGGTCAGCTTTGCGTCAACTGATCTGGGCTATACTCAGCTGCCACTTTATTCTATGCCTGTCTCATCCTTCCTGTGGACCCAATGGAATAGACAAGGACCTGTTCTTCCCATGGTTATGGCAAAGGCCCTGGAGAGCAAGCAGAAATGCTGCAGACTTCTTAAAGCCAGAGGTCAGAACTAGCACACTATCAAATCTATCCACATGCCGCTGGCCAAAATAAGCCAAGGGGTGGGAAGTAGATTCTGCTCAGGATGATAAGGGTGTGGATACAAAAAAAGGATGCAAAGATTTGGGCCAGTCATTCAATCTACAAACCCTTTTGGAAGCAATAACTCTTAAACAGATAAGCTTGGAATTGGCTGTGCTCATACATAATTGACTGCATCCCATAAAGTACTGTGCTCTATAGTCAAAACAGGATGTAGATGTCAGAATTTACACCTTTTAATATGTTCGCAGAGTAAACTACAAAATTTGGAGGAATAAAGCTGATGTTAAATAAACAAACACACTTCGGCTTTGAAGTATGTGCTTTCTCTCTTTGCTGCTCATCATCAATTTGATTTTTAAAAGTATCTGAGACTTGGAAGACACAGTTTTGTAAAACAACCTAAAAGGCTTACAGTGGAATTGAACTTCTTAAAAAAAATGAGGCTTCTAAATTGTGGTTGCATTTTGTTGAAACAAATTTTTTTTTTAAATTTATGTATTTTAGGCTGTGTTGGGTCTTTGTTGCTGCACGCTGGCTTTCTCTAGTTGCGGTGAGCGGGGGCTATTCTTCGTTGCAGTGCGTGGGCTTCTCATTGTGGTGGCTTCTCTCGTGGAGCACAGGCTCTAGGCGCGCGGGCTTCAGTAGTTGTGGCTCACGGGCTCTAGAACGCACGCTCAGTAGTTGTGGCACATGGGCTTAGTTGCTCCGCGGCATGTGGGATCTTCCCAGACCAGGGAGCGAACCCATGTCCCCAGCATTAGCAGGCAGATTCTTAACCACAGTGCCACCAGGGAAGCCCTTGTTCAAAATTAAAGTTGAAAATGTTTAACCAAAATTTTCTGCAAATGAAACAATAAAAAACTTA
This sequence comes from Mesoplodon densirostris, assembly GCF_025265405.1. Taxonomy (NCBI): domain Eukaryota; kingdom Metazoa; phylum Chordata; class Mammalia; order Artiodactyla; family Ziphiidae; genus Mesoplodon; species Mesoplodon densirostris. The sequence goes on along the minus strand of NC_082669.1, from coordinate 12,257,171 downwards.
CTTTTAGAAAAGAAAAATTATTTAAAACAATGCTAAAATCAGGAAGGCATTAAAATGTATCTGTTTAAAAGCAAAGGAGAAATTGAATAAATTAAAGGATGAGAGCTCCAACGGGGTACACAATCTAATTTTTGAATTCTAAAATTGCACTTTGGAATATCGCAAGTTGTGGGATGAATCTTTTGACAGAGGCCTTATTTTTAATGGATAAATTTATAATTTCCACAAAAATTGAATAAAAGACCTACAATTATAAATACGGTAAAACATCAAAAAATAATAGAAAGATAACTGACAGGTTTTTTTCTTATAAAATATACATCAAAGAAAGGTTTCCTGGGGCCTCCCTGGTGGCGCAGTGGTTGAGAGTCCGCCTGCCGATGCAGGGGATACGGGTTCGTGCCCCGATCTGGGAGGATCCCATATGCCGCGGAGCGGCTGGGCCCGTGAGCCATGGCCGCTGGGCCTGCGCATCCGGAGCCTGTGCTCCGCAACGGGAGAGGCCACAACGGTGAGAGGCCCACATACCGCAAAAAGAAAAAAAAAAAAAAAAAAAAGAAAGGTTTCCTGAATGGAGGCAAAAAGAAAGCATGTCAAAATATTTAGGTGAAATATTTGCACAGCTGAATGGCAAAAAGAAGAACTGACAATATCATCCTTTTAGCAAAATTTGCTCAGATCTTACCAGACATCTTAACATCTATAGAGAGATTGTTTATTTAATTAAAAATACAGTGGTCCACAGAGAAATATTTATATAAATTGTCAACAATTTCAAATGTAGTAAACATAAAATACAACCTCAAAGAATATTGCAGGTAATTGTATGAAAACAAAATAATTAAGACATTTTTAAGAAAAAATGTTGAAAAAATACATTCTTAAGAAAAGCACCAGTGACCTTATGTAAAAAACCGATTAAAGAACATGAATAAGTGCCAAAATCAATTATTCTGCTTATATTTTTTAAAGTTTATATAATCAATATAAATAATTGTTAAAATTTTTGTTTTGATGAACATGGATATATGCTACTTTTATTTTTAGAAATCTTTGCATAGTTTCAGCATTATAATAAAATAATTTGAGGAGTAAAGAGAGAAACATTTCAAAAAACAATGTAATTTTTTTGTGTCTCTAGTTAAATTCTTTTTTTAAAATTTTATTGATGTATAGTTGATTTACAGTGTTACATAAGTTTCAGGTTTTTATAGCAAAGTGATTCAGTTATACATCTACATATATTCATTCTCTTTCAGATTTTTTTTTTCTCATATAAGTTATTATGGAGTATTGAGTAGTGTTCCCTGTGCTATACAGTAGGTCCTTGTTGGTTATCTATTTTATATATTGTAGTGTGTGTGTGTTAATCCCAAACTCCTGATTTCTCCCTCCCTGCCATGTTTCCCCTTTGTTAACCATAAGTTTGTTTTTGATATCTGTGAGTCTGTTTCTGTTTTGTAAATAAGTTCATTTTTATCATTTTGAAAAATTAGATTCCACATATGAGTGATATTATATGATATTTGTCTTTGACTTACTTCACTTAGTATGATCATCTCCAGGTCCATCCATATTGCTACAAATGGCATTATTTCATTCTTTTTTATGGCTGAGTAATATTCCATTGTATATATGTACCACATCTTCTTTATCCATTCTGGGGTTGATAGACATTTAGGTTGCTTCCATGTCTTGGCTACTGTAAATAGTGCTGCAAGGAATATTGGGGTCCATGTATCTTTTCGAATTATGGTTTTCTCCAGATATACGCCTAGGAGTAGGATTGCTGGATCAATCATATGGTAGCTCTATTCTTAGTTTTTTAAGGAACTTCCCTACTCTTCTCCATAGTGGCTGTTACCAACTTACATTCCCACCAACAGTGCAAGGGGGTTCCCTTTTCTCCACAGCCACTCCAGCATTTATTGTTTGTAGACTCTTTGATGGTGGCCATTCTGACCCTTGTAAGGTGATACCTCACTGTAGTCTTGATTTGCATTTCTCTGATAATTAGTGATGTTGAGCATCTTTTCATATGCTTTTTGGCCATCTGTATGTCTTCTTTGGAGAAATGTCTATTTAGACCTTCTGCCTGCTTTTTGATTGAGTTGTTTGTTTTTTTGACATAGCTGCATGAGCTCTTTGTATATTTTGGAGATTAATCCCTTGTCGGTCACTTCATTTGCAAATATTTTCTCCCATTCTATGGGTTGTCTTCTCATTTTAAAACTATGTAATGTAATTTGACTCTTTCATTCTCAAAATTATCCCAGACTGAACTTTAAAGCAAATAGTCAAAACTATATGTCAGTAGTATAGGCATGACATGATAGTAGTCTGAACTACGTAGATGGTAGTTGTCAGAGAGAAATGTGGATAGAGTTTAATTATATTTAATTAAAATTAATAGGAGCTGAAGTAGACACCTCTAGATTGTATATTGTGATTAGTGGAACTAGTTAGTATAGTTAGTTGGTTAGTGGAAGTCATCTGTTAATAGATGGTATTGACCTTCATGGGATTAAAAGAAAAGAAAAGAAAAAGATACAGTTTGGTAGGAGACTGTTTTCAAGTGGGGAGGATCAAGAGACATTGGGTCTCTTGATGGTGGGCTGAAGCCTCGGACATGAGGTTTTGATACAAACTGAAGGGCAATATCTTTCCTAATGACCATATCAAAGGCATGTCTCCTACCAAAGGTACTGAGTTTTGTTCATTTGAAGCCTCTGAATGTAGTTATTTTAGGTGTTTTAAAACAGTATTAGGATAAAAAAATACATTTTCTGTATTTATGTTGGTATGACAGACTACTAACAAGTTAATAAACATGAAAGAAAAAAATACTGTTGTTACATATTAATTTTGTGTGAGACCTAGTCAAATCAATTGAGTCCAGTAAGCTAATATAGAGAAAGGTAATTTTATATTTTCATTTACCCAGTAAACACAATGCACAATTCAATAAAAAATAAATCTATTGGAGTTCAGTGCACTAAGGAAATTAAAAATTAAAATATTTACATTCTCTATTGATTTATTTTACTACTCGTGAAAAAAATAGTTTTGCTATGTACAAATGTACATGCACATACATATACTGAATCACAGCTCACATACTACCCCAGTTGAAAATGTACAGATACATAAAAAGATGGGGCAATTTGGTGTTTTAAAGTGTTAAGAAAGACTATTTTAAATTTTAATCTGGTTAATTTGTCTGATTATTAAGATACTAGATATTGCTTTAGTTTGTATTCGATTTTTTATTTATGTAATCTTATTATGGTTACTAAAATCCATGTTTTTGTGATTTCTGTCCTTTAGTATCTCAGATTATTTTATAGTTTATCTTATTCATTTATTTGAATATTTTTAAAGGAATTTTCATGTGTGTGCATATGTATATATTTTAGAAAATCCTTGTGGAATATAGGATATAGAATTCTTCAATAATATAAAATATGATGTAGAATCCTTCAATAATACTACACTAAATGGTAGTTCTAAGACTTGTCATTACATCTCAGGGACTCTATTTAAACATCACTCTATTGAAGACAGACGTTTAGTCTGGTCAGGTGTCAGTAAATACAGATAATCAAGTGCTTCCCAGATCACTAAAAATGGAACAGAAAATAAGTCACCTAAATGGAAACAGAATTAATTGATTCTAACAAATATTAGAAAGCTAATGCTAAAATTTACATGGGACCTTATTTTCCTGAACCTTTAAAAACATGTCAGTCATATTACTTGATGCACTCACCCTTCATGTCTTGAAAAGTAACCCATTCATTATGACATTAAAACGCAACAGGGGCCTCCCTGGTGGCGCAGTGGTTAAGAGTCCGCCTGCTGATGCAGGGGATACGGGTTCGTGCCCCGGTCTGGGAGGATCCCATATGCCGCGGAGCGGCTGGGCCCATGAGCCATGGCCGCTGGGCCTGCGCATCCGGAGCCTGTGCTCCGCAACGGGAGAGGCCACAACAGTGAGAGGCCCGCATACCGCAAAAAAAAAAAAAAAAAAAAAAAACGCAACAGAAACATCCCCTCCTTAATGAGAATGCTGCCTCCTCACCCCACCCCCAGTTCACTGTTCCTCACGTTGTCCATTTCCTTGGTACTTGCCTTCCCTCTCCCACAGTCTTTAACTCTCAGCTGATGCACACCCCACCCCATCATTCACTGAGAAAAGTTACTGCAGGGGAACTCCCTCACGTTCCCAGCAGCAAATCTATTCATTTTCTCTGCACTCCTACTTAGAGTAGGAACGAGTGTCCTATCAAGTCTATTCTTGCATGCACTGGCCTCCATGCCCTCTTGCCTTATCAAGAACTTCACTCCTCAGCCATGCCTCCTCTCCCCTACCTCCTCAATCTGTTCATCTCTCCATCATCAGTCTCTTCCTCTGTATTGGCATAATTCTATCAGCATACAGATATTCTCTACTAGTTCTATTTTAAAATCCCTAACGTAACCCCTCATTTCCTCCTGTTACTGTTCTATTTTTCTACTCCTCTTCCCAGAAAACATTCTTTATTTAGCGGCTTTACTGACTCTCCCCGACTTCATTTCTCCAACTCATACATCAAACTACACATATATGACTTCATTCTCTTTTCAACTGACTCTATTCTTTTCAAGGTCACCAACTACTTCCGAGTTGCCAATTCCAAGAGGAATTTCTCTGTGTTTAACCTACTTGGCCTCTTGACGGTATTCACCATGTTGGAAATGCTGTTCCTCTAGAAACCGTCCCTTCTGGATTCTTTGACCTAATAGTTTCAGGCTTTTCCTCCTACCTCACAGTCTTCTCAAAGTCTGTTTCTGATTTAGATCTTCCTAAATGCCTTCCTAGTATGCCTCTTTCTCTTTATTATCCACATCTTCTTCCTAGGTTGCCTTTTCTTTCTCATAGCTTTAGATACTATTCCTGTTCTCCCACATTCCATGTCTATTTCTCCATGTCAGACCTAGCCTCTAGGTCTGAATCCTGGCTCATGAAGTCGAGACTCATGTATTCACCTGCCTATCTGACATCATCTCTCAGATACCTAATTGGTAAGAAATGTTCAAACATAGCTCATGATTCTCTCCACTAACCTATTTCTTTCCCTATTTTCCCATGTTATGCAATGGCTCTGCCAGTTACTCAAGACAAAAACAAACAAACAAATCTAAAAATCATGCTTGATTCCTTTCTGTTCTACACCATCATCCCTAAATCCAATTGATCATCAAGTCCTCCTGGTCTAATTAATTCTAAAATATGTCTTGACTTTACCTAAAAGATGTCAATTGTGATTCTGAACTGCACCAGCCCTGTTCTAAGTTATCTTCCCTGTGTTGCCTAAAATATTACAAAAACTTCTTAATTACAATCCCTGCTCTCATGAACAATTCTTCCATTCTCCAAACTATATTAAGAGTGATGTTCTAAAATAAATAAGATCATATCACTTATCTGTTTATTCTCCTCTAATTGTTCCCCATGGAGTCTTTCCATGATCAAGCTCCTATTTACCTCTGCAAATACAGGTCCTCTGTGTCACCTCTGGCTTACATTCCATTCTTCAGCCACCTGGTCTTCATACTGCCCTTCCTGTATCCACGTTGCCTTTCTCTGCTTGAAATGATCTTCCTCCCACTCCTACCTTCATCTGGCTCATTCTCATCCTTTATATTTCAGCTCAAATGTCTCCTTTTTGCAGAGTCCTCCTCTCTACCCAAACCATTTAAAGTAGCTTCTGCCTACGACTCTTTATCTTCTCACTCTGTTTACTTTGCCCTACACCTATCTAACACCACCTGAAAACATCCGACTTTTTGGCCGCCCTGTACAGCATGCGGGATCTTAGTTCCCTGACTAGGGATCAGATCTGCGCCCCCTGCATTGGGAGTGCGGAGTCTTAACCCCTGGACCACCAGGGAAGTCCCCTGATTTGGTTTCTTGCTCACTCTTTATCCATTTGAATGTTCACTTGAATGGAAGCTTCTGGAGAACAGGGACATTATCTCTCTGGATCAGTTTTTGTTTTTTTTTAAAGCCCAGGCCAACGTCTGCCCTGTATAGCATTTGATAGGTAATTGTTGAATAAATATATGACTAAATGAATAGATTATTTATAAAGTATGTTTATTATATGAAAAAGGTCAAGGAGTGTGAAATTGAATGACATCACAATCTAACCCAAACTAAGTGGTCAATACCCTCAGTTGTCTAGAAAATTCAGAAAATGTAAATAATCCAAGAACATATGGAGCAACAGTACAGCTGAGAGAACAAAAAATAAACATACTAAGTTTAAAGGGACACATTTTTCCTTTTTGAAAAGTTACAAAGAAATGTATATATAATTGCATAAATCTTAGAAAATATTATAAGGAAAAATAATCTAGGAATACCTGCTATCCTATCAACTGGTCAAAACCTCAATTAATGTTTTATTACATAATTTCCAGATTTTTCCCATGGAGATCTACATATGGTCATTGAGCACTTGAAACATGGCTAGTGCAAATGAGGAGCTGAATTTTTAGTTTACTTATTTACTTATTTATTTTCAATAAAACTAAAATTAAAATTGAGGCAGTATAAAATATTTTTTTTCCAAACACCACTTTATTATTTGGCATGACTACATTTTGCTTTATTGAAAATACAATGTCTGAATTGAGATGTGCTGTAAATGTGGAATATACACTGCATTTAAAAGACAATATAAAAACTCCAAAAATCTTAGTAATAACTCTTTTATGGATTACATGTTGAAATGTTAATATTTTGGATATAGAGGGTTAAGCAGAATTTTTTTTCTTTTTTTCGGTACGCGGGCCTCTCACTGCTGTGGCCTCTCCCGTTGCGGAGCACAGGCTCCGGACGCGCAGGCTCAGCGGCCATGGCTCACGGGCCTAGCCGCTCCGCGGCATGTGAGATCTTCCCGGACCGGGGCACGAACCCATGTCCCCTGCATCGGCAGGCGGACTCTCAACCACTGCGCCACCAGGGAAGCCCTAGTGCTAAATTTTAAAGCAATTAAAGAAGGGAAGGAGAAATTTTTCAATAATCATTGAAGTAATGAAAGTAGTGGAAAACAAAAGTAGTGGATTCCTATGCATAATTGTGAAAGAATGGATGGAGCATCGGTCACAGTGGGTTCCAGGAGGAACACAAGTGGTGGCAAGAAGAGTTTTCAACGGCAGTGGGAGCAGTAACAAGCAGAAGACAGAAGTGGCTAAAATCAAGGGCATCAAGGGTATCTGAAGACATTTGGTCCAAATGACCTTACCCAACTCCTACACATATTGTTCTAATAGAATCATGTCCCTACGAATAAAAAATAAGAGATTTTATATGTTTCATACCTTCTGCTTATTAAGACAGAAAGTAAATAACATGAAGATTTCTATCAACAACAGTTAAATTCTTTTTTTTAATTCTATTTAAGACAGTTCTAATTTTCGGGAAAAATATGTTATATGATGATTTCATCTCTCTGAGAACACTTTAAAAAATAATTTTAGATAAATGATATACTGCTATTTTTAAAAACAGAATACAAGCTCATGGATATAAGAGGCTGAATGCTCTGGCCGATATCTGTGATTTTTGCCTGACTCTAGAAGATGCTGTGAGTACAACGTCGGAAGACAAAGAGCCTGCATGGACAGGTACTCTGGTCCAGCCCTCCTGAGAACACATCAGAATTTACCCATCTAGGCCAACCTCAGGGGTTTGCCAAGGGATGTGGAATGGAATGGTTCTCAGACCAATTCAGGGAGGCCTTTATCCTTTGGGCTCCAAAATGTCAGATCGGCTCCAGGTGTCCAGAATAGGTAACAATATTGTCTCCAGAGAACTTCTAATACATTCCACATTAGGGGAGATAAACAGAGTAGGACTGTCTTGATTTTCCAAGAGGTTTGAGTCCAGTATATGCTCAGTGTTTCAGTATTGTGTGAGTTACAAATTCCAGTGTTGTCAGGCCACTGGTAGGTTCCTAGACAGAAAAGATTGAAATTTAATATAGAGAAAATTACAGATACAGAAGAAAAAATATTTTATGGTATTATATGGAAATAAAATATAATACCATATTTAGCATTGCTAGAAAAAGTCTCTTAAAATTTGAATCTGTTATGCTACTTAGCCCATAAATAAGATCATAGGACTTTCTTGGTTAAGAGCAGTACAATTGAGTCTTTTTCATCCATTTATTTCAGCAGTAAGGGTTTTGCCTCCTATGTCCCACATTTCACTCAAGTTAAATAGATAATAAGTAGGACCTAGACTTTGTTAAATTTCTAACAGTTACACCTTTTATATAAACACATTGTAATTCAGTTAGGAGCCACTCCTCTCTGCATCATTCCTATAGTGTCATAGAAGCACCAGAAAGAAGGTCTGTCCTCTATTTCTGGCTCTGCCAGTTACTGATTTTTAGCAAGGGTAGGTCAGTTAATCTCTGAAAGTTAATTTCCTCATATATAATATGGGGACAGTACATCTTGTGCTACCTACTTCACAGGGTTGTCATGAGAATCAAATGAGGTAAAACATAAATACATTTTGTAAACAAAAAGAGACATTATTCTTGGAAGCTTAGAAAAATTTCATTAGTAATAACAATGACAAGTCCTCATTTTGTAAGTATTTCTTTTATTAGGAATCTTCTGATTGCAAGCAAAAGAAATCAACTCAAAGAAGCTTAAGGGGGGCAAAACATGGAGAGAGGTTTGTAATATAAGGATGCAAAATCACCTCTTGGTATATGAAACCAGGAGCACATCAAGATCTTAGGAAAAAAACTGAAACCAGCTACTTCTCTCTTCTCTTCTATTTGCCTGAAGCTTTTTTTTTTAATCTAAAGATAGATTTCTTCTGCTTTTCCATGAATGAAAATGTGGGTACCCACAGATCCAGAGCATATATTTTACAGATCCAGCCACCTAAAGACACTGATCTCTTTCATTTCCAACTACAAATTCATGGGGAATCTGGTTATGCTTGGATGACGTGCCCATCCATGCCCTATATTGTGAGCAATGATCAAGGACAAGACAAACGAAATGGCTGTTCAGTGAATACTGCTATTCTCCAATAGACTGGAAAGATAGACCCTTTTTCCTTCCCTAGAAAAGGGGCTGTCAGACATCAAATCCCTTAGGTATCCACTATTCCCCTTTACTTTTGAAAGCATTTTTGCATGTGAGTGAGGTGAAAAAATGTCTTAATACACAACAGATAGAATTCTCTGAGGGATGAAACTATTTTTGTTGAGGAGAAAAAAATACTTTGGCAAGCTATTCGAAAGAAATGTGAGATCTTGAGGGTGTGGTTACCACCTGAGTCCCAAGAACAAAAGAGTGGTTGAGGGTTCTCTGTTCCAGAAAATGAAAGGCATCGGATTCAGCTCTTAAGGCAACTGGGGAGGAAAAAGAAGAAAGGAGACAGCGAGGCCAAGAGTCCAAGCAATGCTGTGCATCAAAGCAGCATGGAGTAAAGAAGTTGTAAAAATCTCCCTGGTGGTAGAATAAGCCTCAGCCTCCATCTAACCCCAAAAAGCCCTTTAAGGAGGAAAATAACTCAGTGTGGTTTTTAATTGATTCTGTGTAATTTGGGTTATATGTCTGCTCTGTAGACATTATGTAAATGAGGTAAGTGTGTGTGTGTGTGTGTGTGTGTGTGTGTGTGTGTGTGTGTGTGTGTGTGTAGCTTAAGTTCGTCTGGACCAAATCAGTAAGGAAGAGAAGAAATGTATGCAGAAACGAAAAGCCCCTTGCTTATGAGAGGCATAGCATACACCACCCAGGATCTCAAGGGCAGCGAGGCAACAGCTGAGTAAGGGCTATACATGTATTATTCCCTATGATCTGCCCAACAACATGTCAAGTAGTTAAAACACATCATTAGTGTTTGACAGATGAGGAAACTAAAACTCATTTACCCAGAGTCTTATGGCCAATTCGTCTTAGAGCAGGACCGAAGCCTCTATGTTTCCTCACTCCTGGGCTCATGTTACTGCACTCAATTTTCTTTATTTCCTTCAAATGTTACGACACTGATAGAACAGGGGTAGCATACCTTAGTGGCAAGAATCAAGACGACATTGCTTTTCACACAATGCTTTTACTGTTTTCTAAAGGCTTTTAATGAAACCACTAAGATTACCTCTTATTCATTCATCTACTCATTTAATATATATTTGTTGAATTCCTATTCTGTGACCAGCACTGTAGTAGGTGACAGCCCCTTGCTTCTGAGCAAGAATAGTTTGACCAAAGTGAATCTTAAAATTGTAAAACAAAAAGACTAAATAGTAATGGAGGACCATGCAGTTCACGGTGTTCCTGATTTTTTTTAAGTACTCTTTGAAATTGCAGTGTCACACAAAGCCTGATCCGGTTTCAGCAGCGGAACTGAATAGTTAAGATTCTGAAACTAACCTCATCAACCCTCATACATTGCTGGTGGGAATGTAATGGTGCAGACACTTTGGAAAACAGCTTGGCACATCCTCAAAAAATTAAACATAGAGTTACCATATGACCCGGCAATTCCGCTCCTAGTATATGCCCAAGATAAATGAAAACATGTATTCAAACAAATACTTATGCACAAATGTTCATATCAGCACTATTCACAATAGCCCCAAAGTGGAAACAACCCAAATGTCTACCAACTGATGAATGGAAAAACAAAATGTGGCATATCCATACAATGGACTAATATTATCAGCAATAAAAAGAAAGGAAGACTCATACAGGCTACACCATGGATGAAACTTAAAAACAATATGCTAAATAAAAGAAGCCAGACACAAAGGGCCATATATAGTATGATTCCATTTACATGAAATGTCTAGAATAGGCAAATCCATAGAGTCAAAAAGTAGATTAGTAGTTGCCAAGGGCCGGGGTGGGTAGGGAGTTGGGAATGATTGCTAAAGTGTATGAGATCTCTTTTTTGGAGTGATAAAAGTGTCTTGGAATTAGTGGTAATGGTTGCACAATCTTATAGATTTATTAAAAATCATTGAATTGTACACTTTAAAATGGTGAATTTTATACATGGATTATATCCCAATTTAAAAAAAACTAACAACATCACATTTCTAATTGTGTATAAATTCAGGATAATAAAATCATTCTGAAAATGAACACTAACTCCACTGCAATCGCTACTTCCATTGCTACATTTTCCTTTTCATTGTTTTCCTATGCTCGCCAAAATTCTCTCAACCACTATATGTTAAAAAGGAGTCTGAATAATCTGATGAACTTCTGAAAAAGAGCCAGTGTCCTTTTTTACCTTACCTTCTTCAATATTCTGGCTCTGTTTTGTGATTTTTAGATACTGTTCTCAGCATAAACTTCTTGTTGTTGAAAAAGCAATTGCTAGTGACTCAACATAGGATAGATCAGTTGTCTCTCTGCTTTGAGAATTTTAGAAGCTAAGGGTAAAGCTTTGATAATTATTTAAAATTTTACTTTCTAGGACCAAGAAGGGCCTGGAAGGTGCTCCACCAACGTGGACACTCTTGCTCACCCAGGTCTTCGAAAGGAGCTGTTTAGGAAAGGAACAGGAGCACATTGTGGATCAGAGCACCACTCTGTCGGCAGCTGTGCAGCACCAGGTGTCTGAAGCAGAGCTTTGGTAAAAGGATGAGGGTGAACTTGTGGCTGAAGCCTGAGGGCTAAGCAGCACTTCCCAGTCAACACATATGAAACATTTGTGGGCCAACACACTCAGCATACTTGTGAAAAACAGTGTACCCCAGGCAGGCCTTGCGCCCATGCACCTACCCAGAGCGCATCAAAGGGCAGAGAGAAGCTCCTCCGAGGCCAGGCCTCTGTCTGCTCACCCCACGGGAGTTAGAAGCAGGATATGCAAGGAGAGCATGGATCCCAGGCGGAAACCAATGTATGTACCAGCACCCATGCCATGTTCCTGAGTTATTGAATTGCTCTAACTGGGTGTTAAGGGTAGAGTACGAGTCAGCTGGGAATAGAGGGAGCAAGGATAGGCCAGGCCCAGGGCGGGGTGACCAGAGATTTTCTGCCAATACATACATTTTACCCCAGTCGCTATTCTCATAGAAGATTTAAGGTCTGCTCTTCAGCATTTGACTGATTGACTGTCTATTTTCCTGTGGTTGAGTAAAATAGTCAATTAGTGGTTTAGGACTGTGGTTCTTTTTCAAGGAAAACCTTGAAAATTTCATGCCTTGAAGTTCCTCATACGGGTTTTTTTTTTCCCCATTCAGTGACCCTGAACTCTTACAAAGAACTCATTTCTTAATAACTGAATATAAAACATAATTCTGTCCCTTTTAGCCCCTAATCCATACATAGACTAATAAGGTGTTGATAGTCAACAAATGCTTGCTAAACTCCTTACTACCATGATCTGGAATAATATTGCCAATACTGGTAATTAGGACAGAAAAGCAGAAAGTGCCTCCCTGAATTCCCTTGGCCTGAATCCTAATTCCAGTCCTTATCAGCCCTTCTGTTGCAGTTCCTGCTGAGCTGAACAAGAGACACACACGCCAGTTTCCCAGTTTAAAGAGAGAGCTACAGAAGAACAGCTGAGCCAGCAGGAAGCATAAACGGCGGGGAAGGTGTCAATATACCTATTTTTTTAAATCCAGTGTAGTAAATAAACACATAGACTTTAATAAAGCCAGGTAGCTCTTTCCCTGAGAAGTTAGCTTACGCTTCAAGCTCGGCCCAAGGTTTGCTTGATCCTTTTTTGGAACAGCGTTTTGAAATTTTGTCAAGGTCAAACAAATAAATGGGAGAAAAAAAAAAAAAGACATGACCTTATTCTTAGGCTTATTCCCTCACAAAGAGAAGCAGGATGTTTAAGAACCAGGAAAAGAGAAGGCAAATAGGAATCCCAAAAACATTCAAAATTTTTAGCGTTCTCCATCACGATACAAATAGATAGTATATCATCAATTTGACTCTTACGTAATTTCTCCTCTCTGGATCTTATCCAAACCCTTCATCTTGGCCCTCAGTGCCCTTAGTCGTCCTCTTCACCTTAATCTCTTCTCTCTCCTATTTTGCGTAAAAGTAACATACTTAAACTCTTGGATCTGACAAAGCAGAAAGAAAAAGTGCTATAATTAGGAGCACATGATGTGCCAGGAACTGTGTTACACTTGATGTTATTTAATCATGCAAACGCATCTGCTGAGATATCCAGTTTTGTAGAAGAAACTGAGGCTTACACCTTCCAATTTAGCATAAAGTTAGAATAAATTCTGAGTACCTGAGGATGGCCTGCCCGGCTCTACAGGGTCTGCCCCGCCTCCCTGGCAGCCCTCTCCTTTCTCATTCCCACCACCCTCCTCTTCACTATTACGCTTCAGCCAGACCAACCTGCGGGTTCCCTGATTAGGCCAACCTCAGTTCTATCCTGGGGACTTGGCACCGGCACTTTGCAATGAGAGAGATTGGAATCCTCTGCCCCCACATCTGGTTCCTTCTTCTCCTCCAATTCTCAGTTCAAAAGTGTCCCCTCCTCAGCCTGATCTCCCTGAATCCTCAGTTGAAAGCAATTCTTCCCTCAGAGTAACTCCCTGTTGTAGCCATGAAAGCGTTTCACTACGATCCCACTTTAGGGGAGTGTAGTTGGCTGACCACCTCCAACTGCCCCGTCTTTAGATCCACGGCAGTGTTCACATCTGAGGCTGCCCAGAGTCCACCACTGAGCATCATGGGGGTACTAGACCCAGGCCGTTTCTGCCCAAGGCAGGACCCGTCTAATGAGCAGTATTTCCTCAGGAGTCAGAGAAGGGAGCCCGATTGGCCTGGCCAAGACTTTCTCAGAGTCGTACCAGAGTCTGAGACTCTTCCTTAGCCAATTCTTCTTTCCTCCTCTCCTCCCCCAGGTGTCAGGGCTTCGTCCCCTTGGAAGGTCCTCCCCATCTCTCCCTGCTCTCATCTATCCTTCACAGGCATTTCCCCCAATAAACCTCTTGCACGTCTAATTCTGTCTTGGGGTTTGCTTCTCAGAAGACGTGAACTGGTACACTCTTTTTGTAAAACTCTTTATCTTCATAGCACTTACAACTATTTTTAATTGTATCCTGTTTAATGGATCCACTTACCTGCTTATTTAACATCTCTCTTCTACCACTGCAGCATCCCAACAAAGTAAGTCTTATTCACCCCCTCATTTCCAGTGCTAAGAACATGGCCTGACTCATGTCAGGTCTTTAATTAATATTGTTGAATGAATGAATGAATGGTATGGAAGACTAGATTTATATTCTAAATCCAGCTCCTTCCCTTTATTTATTTAATATGGGTATTGACTGTGCTAGCGATTGGAGATAAAACAGTAAACAAAAGAGACAAATTCTCCGCTCGTTTGAATTTATGTTCAAGCGAGCGAAGACAGGCAGTAAACAAATCACAAAAATAAGTGTGTGATATGATAAGAGTTATAAAGAAATGGCAGCGCATAGTAAGGGAATGAAGGGTGACATGTGGGTGGTTAAGCAATATACGTCCCTGATAAGGTGGCATTTAACTGAGATGTTGTAACAGAGTCAGCCAAGCAGCTATCTGGAGGAAGAGTGTTCCAGGCAGGGAGAACATAAGTACAAAGGTCCCATGACAAGCATGTCGGGCAAGTTCAAAGAAGAGCGTGCAGGTCAGTGAGGCTGAACCACTGAGAGCAAGGAGAATGGTAGGAAGTAATATTTAGGGTGAAAGAAGTGAACTTGGTAAACCAGGTAAATCCTTGTGTGTCATCGTAAGAACTTTAGGTGGGGTTTTTCTCTAAGTAAGATGGAAAGTAAATGGATATGTAGTTCTTAGTCAAGGGGTGACAATTCTAAAAGGATGACTCTGGTTGCCAGATAGAAAATAGGAGGGGATAATGGTGGAGACAGAGGGACAAGACAGCAGGCTATTGTGATATTCCATCAATATCTCAAACTAGGATATATCAATGGATGGTGATATTTGGCCAAATTCTGAATATATCTGAAGGCAGAGTGAACAGGATTTCCTCAAGGGGTTGAGGGAAAGGGAGGAATCAAAGAGGATGCCAGCTTTCTGGCCTGAGCAAATGGAAGGATAGAATTGCTGAGTACTGTGTTTTCCTCCGGTCAAGCTCAGTTGTACAGGTTCAGACACAGATAGGCCAAGAGTTGATTTAACCAAATTTGAGGTTTTTCTGTTGAATACAATGGTGGGGATGTTTTGAGGGTATCTGCAAAAGAATGATTATCCTGGTACAAGATGCATAAGTTGCTTAAGGAGAGAGATTATCACATGACAGGGCATGAGGGACAGGGAAAAGGCATATGGTCAATGGATGGAAGGTCTCTGTGGATTGAAGAATTGATGGTGATGAGGTTTCAGAGGGTGTGAGACGGAAAAATCAGAGGTAGAGGTCAGAGAGTGGGGCAGCCATGTTCTTTCCTTAGCATAATAACAATTTCCTTTTCTACCCCTGCCTAATACTTGGGAAGAAGAGTCATGGCTTAAATGAAACAACAACAAATCCCAAACCCACTTCTCCGTCTACCATCCCATGTGTCTACCACTTTCCATGGTTAAAAATTCTAGAAAATTTCCTCATTAATCTCTGCATGCTCAGCACTTACTTACTCCTTAATTTTACATGGTATGGCTTCCATTCACAGCAGTACATCAAAGTTCTTTGGTATATTTGCCAACCATCTACTTTTTTTTTCAAAGTTCTTAATAAATACATAGAGCAAAGTGGTTTTTAAACATTTTTTTATTTTAAACATTTTATCAAGAAGGCACTTTTTTTTTATACAGCAGGTTCTTATTAGTCATCAATTTTATACACATCAGTGTACACATGTCAATCCCAATCGCCCAATTCTTCACACACACACCCCCACCGCCCACGGCTTTCCCCCCTTGCTGTCCATACATTTGTTCTCTACATCTGTGTCTCAATTTCTGCCCTGCAAACCAGTTCATCTGTACCAACCATCTACCGTTGAAATGACAGACTCAAAGGAATTCAGAATTATTGGGATCTTGCCGATGATCTAATTCAACACACTTTTATAGGTAGGGATATTGCAGTTTATATAAGTTAAGGGACTTTCAAAGACAGATATGCAGTTGAAAATAGAGCTTTGAATTGCTCCAAGGTTATTTGATTACCTGCTTAGAGCTTCTTCTACCATAATACTATTTCCAATTCTCTTTTGTTTATACTTGTCCCTGGGAGTGTTTTTGATGCATTTGAAATAATATATTACCTTTTTTTTTCTTAAACATCTTCCTCCTTTACTTATGTCCTGTTATATTCCTCAATGCTCCCTGGCCTCATGGACAATGACTTCAAGATTTACCTGCTTCAGCAGGAAATTGGCATCATATTCACATGAGCTCGCAAACCAGTCTGATGGTTGAAGTCACTGCCTAATACTTTACATGTTTTTCCTCTTCTTTTCCAGTTCTCTTCTGTCATGGCTGCTGTCTGTGAAGCTAAATGAGGGAGACTGAGCATTGCCAGGGGTGCAGTGTCCATCAGGAGCATGTAAGTGTCCATACTCAAGGGCTGTCTCTGTATGCTTTCAGTCCACCAGCATGCTGGTACCTGGGTGGTGGTATGCTCCATGCAGAGACGATGGCCTTTATGTTATCTCTGCCCCACAGTGTTGTAACTTGCAAACTGAAGGGTGCTGCTTGTCTTTTAAAGTCTTTCAGTAATAATTCAATGAGCTTTTGTATTTCAACCTTTGCGCAGAATCTCACAACATCTCTAATAAAAATGGTTTTGGTTTGGGGCCTTTCTAACTATAGACAGGTATGGATGCCATGCTAGCCCCGCAATTCTCCAATTATTTATAGCCTCTACTCAAACCAGACTCTCTCCTTCTTACTTAGAGAGCAAAACCCTCAATGTAGACAATGGAAAGGTGTCCGCATGTTACGTCTGCTCCCAACTTAGCCAAAGACACACACTGCCCTTCGGTTGTCTCTGTGTGTGTGTGTGTGTACACGTCTGGTTGTCCTGACTCCCTCTTCTCTGGTTCGTCCTTATCCCCACACTAATCCATCAATACACCAAGCCAACATGTCTCACGTAAACTCTCCTTTCCCACTTCTGCTTGTATATCTCATAGCAGGATGAGTAAGAAAAGGGTTGAAGACCAGAAGGAGTTTTTGGATTTTAATATCATTTCTCACACTAATCCCATTTGGCTTCTGAATGATATATAATCTCAAGGTTGTAAGGGATCCCAAAAGTTCATCGATCTCTAGATCTTTCCCAATATATGACCATCCAGTCTAGAGTTTTACATCTTAGTCAAGAATAAACGAGTTTCTGAGGTTCCCTATTTCCTTCGGGGGAAATTGTACACTTTTTTATTTTCACTTCAAGGTAAAATTTGTTGGCTATAGCTTTCTTCCAATAGGACTTAAATCCACCACCTTGAATCCAGGCAGAAGATGTCTATTCCCTCTGATTTATGGTATCTCTTCAACCATTTATAAATAGCTATCATGTCACTTTGTATCTTCTCATTCCTGGATTAAATATCCCCAGTTTCTTCAATTATTCCTTATGACACGGTTTGGAGTTACTTTAAGACCTAGATGCTCTCAGCTGAATGTGTCTCAATTTGTCTTTTAACATATGTCTCTAACTTTCTTAACATATGATGCTCAGTATTATTCAGCAACAAAAAGAAACGAAGTACTATACGTGCCACAACATGGAGGAACCTTGAAAATTCTACGCTAAGTGAAAGAAGGCATAGACAAAAGACCACATACATGGTTCCTTTTATATAAAATGTCCAGAATGCGTAAATCTATAGAGACAGAAAGTAGGTTATTGGTTGCCTAGGACTGGGCATAGCAGGGAAGGTGGAAAGATTGGGGGAATAATGGCTATAGGGTATGGGGTTTCTTTTGCAGGTAATGATAACGTTCGAGAATTGATTGTTGTGATGGTCACACAACTCTGTGAATATACTAGAAACCATTGAATTTTAGACTTTCAATGGATAAATAATATGGTATGTGAATTATATCTCAATATAGTTGCTTAAAACATATGATGTCCAGAAGGGAAAACAGTACTCTGAGGTAGATTGCTTCAACATCTGTATATCAATTTCACTCTCTATAAAATAGATGAGTTAATACTATTTTTTCCACCTGCTTAACAAGGTTGTTGAATCATATCTTTCAACATCATAATTATGTAAATTGTTAATTATTTGAATGATTCTCACCACCTCATATCTGGACTATCAACACAATCCACTTGCTGGTAACACCACTTGTTCTGTTGGGTAAAAGCTTTTTTTTTACACCTATTACCCAGCTCAGGAGAATGTAGGGAACACTTAGTGCCTGTTGTAAAAAAGTCCACCGCTTCACCTTAACATTTAAAGCTCTCTTTCAACTTTGTGCCATACTTCCTATCATTCTTTACAACCAAACTACATTTTGATTATAAAACAACTGTTATTTCCATCATGTACTTTGCTTTTAACCCTTTTAGCTGGTTATTCCTCTTAAAATATACCGTTATGAAGTGAATGTTTGTGCCCCCCTCCCAACCCCATTCATTTGTTGAAGCCCTCACTCCAGTATGATGGAATTTGGAGGTGGGGCCTTTGGCAGGTAATTAGGTTTGGATGAGGTTATGACGGTGGGGCCCCCATGATGGGATTAGTGTCCTTATAAGAAGAGCGAGAGAGATTAGAGCTCTTTCTCTCCACACAGTGAGAGCACAGCGAGAAGGTAGCCGTCTGAAAGCCAGGAGGAGAGTCCTCACCGGGAAACTAAATTGGCTCATACTTTGATCTTGTACTTCTCAGCATCCAGAACTGTGAGAAATAAATTCCTATTGTTTAAGTCACCCAGCCTATGGTATTTTGTTATGGCAGCCTGAGTTGACCAACACAAAGTCCTGGAAACTCCCCATCAATCCCCACTCATGGCTTCCTTCTAAAGTTTTTTCAAAACCTTCTCCTCTTGGAATTTCCCCTCATACTGCTCACTCCATTATTCTGCATCCTCTCAGAAGTTTAGCTTCATAATAAAGCTAATTTTCAGTTCTTATTCATCCATATATTGTATTTTAACTCCTCACCTACTTGACAGATGAGAGGGGTAATGTGTTATCATTCTGTTCAGCTTTCTTTTCTCCAAAACACAAGTTTTGTAGTCATCTCCACTAGTACTCAGTCATGATTGCTTCCTCTTTTCTTGCAATTGGTGGTCCCATACTCCATATGGCGTGAAAGCCTATAGGAAAGACTCACAGATAATCCAAAGTGGTAATATGTAAACACTATGTTGAAAGCTCACTCTGTCAAGTTTAATTCCAGAGTTTCTGATGAACATCAGCATTTAGACTGCCAAGAAATACAAAGAGGGTAGGAGGTGATTAAATACAATTTAAAGCTTGTTCCTTTTTGTTGGTATATTACAAAAGGCCATAGGAAAAGTTGAGGCAGTTCTTGAAATTGCAGCTCTTGAGCCCAGCAGGTTTGACTATTGCAGGAGAACAGGAAAGGGCATGTCCAGTAAGGAGGAAACTGGCAACCTCTGCTAGCCCACAGGCCTTGCTTAGGAGACCCACTCTAAGGCTGTTCTTCCTGCAGCATCAGCTCAGCCTTACCTTCTTGGAAAACTCAAGCCCAGTTTTTACGAATGTTTTTTTAGAAAATAAGACTTCCAGGTGGTTGCTCTTTGGTTTCCATCAGAGCAATTTCCTAATTTTTGAACACATCAAAGAAGATGTTTTTCTTTGCTACCAACCCCATCTTATAATCAGTCAACATTTCCTGCGATGTCTATAAGGGAAAAGTGTAGTCGTACAAGTGACAGGGAGAGACCAGACCTTAAACCTATGCTCATTCATACTGTGCTGGGTGAAATGCCAACAAGGGCCACAGAAGTTATTTCCCCCAGACCAGGTAGAGCTGGAAGGATGGAGGATGGTCTGGATCAACTCCATCTCATTTCATGGGTGAGGAAGCCAAGGCCTGCAATAAGGAATGACATGCCCAGTGGCTTATGATTTACTAACATGGTCATAAATATTGGTTCAGAACTTGGCCTGGAAGCTTCCATGTCGCCCCAGAGGAGGTCAGTTAAGGTGTGGAGATCTGTTTGTGTGGGTGTGTTGTTTGGTCTTACTTAAAAATATGCTCTTTTTTAAAGCTTATCCATTCGAAAATATAATTACCCTGGTACTGTAGAGAAAATAAAACGTTTCTATTGTTTCAGTCCTTTAAGGGTTGATTTTGTTTAATGCAAGTAAGAAATAGCCGAGGGCAATCTAGCAGTAGACTTCGATGCCTCTGCGTTTCTGAATTCTCAGCCAATGAAAACATGTAAGCCAGGAATATGTCTGAATCTGTGGCAGGAGGGAATAGGTAGCAGCTGTGAAATGTGCGTAGTACGGAGAGGTTGGGCTAAGTGACGATTATGGTCTCTTCTAATGTTAAGTGGCGTTCTTTCAAATACTTTATCAACATATATCTGTTATTTAAGAAAAAAATTATCGTACTTTTCACACTGCTTTAAAAATTCTATTTCATTTAAAATATAAATATCTCTCCTCTATCATTAAATATTATTCTATAATATAACTTTTAATGCTGTAGAGTATCTCATCATTTTGGCAATCCTTGGACATTTTGTGGATAATTTTGAAAGTGGCATGAATGGACACAGTATGGAAAAGACTTTCTGAATAAAACTTATGGCACATAAAATTGCATGGATAGGAGAAAAAAATATGCTCTTTGATCCTTTATCTTACATTTTCTCAGGTTTGAGGAAATCCTTCAAAATGTTCTTTGCTTGTGGAAAGGGACGTGAGAGTGGATGGAAGGAGGGAGGAGAGAAGGGAAAAAGAAAAAAGCGGAAGAAAGTTGACCTCCTATCCTCCCCAGACTTTTCTGTTCCCCACTTTACCCTCACTGCTTTCTCCACGGTTCCATTCCCTGCCCCAGCTCCCTCTATTTCCCTCACCCTTGAAGGCCAGCTGACACGCGTTTACATTTGGAAAACCCTTGCGCGCCTGCCCGAGCTGGGCATGCTCAAACGCCCAGGACTGGCTTTTTTCGGTTTCCAACTTCGGCAGCTCTCCCACCCGCACCCCTAAGGGGCAGGTCCGAACACATCCCTGGGTGTGAGTAAACAGGAAGAAATTATCACACTCTCGCGGAGGAAGCAAGGTAGGGGGGGTCGCCGCGACGTTTGGCCTTCCGGGGGCGCTCCCCAAGGGCGCGCGCGGTGGCCGGCCCGCTGGGGCTGTGGGGCGCCGGTGTCCGCGGCAGCGTGGGCGCGCGCACCCATCCGAGGGGGTGATGTCCGAGGGCTCGTGCTCGGGCGCGCGCTCTGGGAGTGGTCGCCGGGCGGCGGGAGGGGCGAGCAGGGGCGGGGCCGCGGCGGCGCGCGGACGCCGAGCAGCGCCGGGCTTCTAGAGGTTGCGGCGCGGCCACCAGCAGGAGGCCACCGGTAGCTGTACCCAGAGCCTGGAAACGCAAGACTTCGGGGCCGCGGAGGGAGGCGAGGCGCGGAGCCCGGCTGTAGGCAAGAGCCGCGCGGTGCTGCTAGCTCGTTTGCAGACAGCGCTTCCCTAGGTCCGTTTCGGAAGTGGGTGTGGGTGGGGGTGGCGTGGCGGCGTCGGGAGGAATTCGAACGCCCGCATCCAGGAAGAAAG